>NC_040903.2:65929433-66242731 GCF_004126475.2 Phyllostomus discolor
ATCTTTATGGACAAGCAACCCTGCCCAGCCTCGCTGGGTGCACATTGCCTCAGGGTGTCCCCACTAGCCTCCTGACTGGGCTCCATCCAGTCTTGTCTCTGAAACACATTCTCCTCACCAGCTGCAGTAACTCTCCTAAAACTCAGATCTGATCATAGAACTTTTTGCTTAAAACTCCCCAGGGCTTCTCTGGCTCTTAGAAATAAAGTCCACTCTTCTTCAGAAGGCTAGAATGGCCTGGGCACCAAACCCTCCTTATCCATCTGGCCTTATGTTTTGCCACCTGACCTCCACAGGGCCCCCACCTCCATACCCTTCTTCCAGATCCCTGTATTCCAGGTTCTCACTCACCTCCTTGTTACCCAGGAACCAGTAACTTCAGAAACAACTCAGATCATGTCACTGCACAACCAAACCACTGCCAAAGGCTTCTCCTTCTCTTGAAGCATCCTCTCCATCTTCATCACATGTTAATCTCCCTGTCCCTTTATGCTTGCCACACAGGCCACCTCTTTGCCCTTGAGCAACTGTTTTCTTCTCTTTGCTCTTCTTGTTCTTCCTGGCCTGAATGCTCTTCCAGCCTCATAACCCCACTCTCTGTACAGCTGGCTCCTTCTCATCCTTCAGGTTTTGGCTCAAAGGCTGCCGCCTAAATAACCGTTCCCTGATCAACACAAGGGAAAAGGCCTAGCCCAGGTACTCTTTGTATCGTTATCCTGTTTATTTGTTTCTAAACACTTTGTCACAATGGGTATTCACAGCCCCATGATAAGGGCACAGATGGATTTCTGGCTGCCTGGGCTTGAATCTTGCCTCAGCCGCCTGCTAGCTATGCAACCTTGGGCCAGTTTCTCTGTGCCTCACTTTTCTCATCTATGAAATGGGGATGAGAATATTGCTTACCGAATAGGGTTGACATGAGACTAAATGAATCAATATAAGTGAAGCACTTAGAACAGGGTCTGGCAGTATATGCATAAGCCCTGCAAGGGCCTTTGTTTGTTTTATTTGCAGTTTCCCTACATGGCACAGAATCTTTTTACCCCCTAGGCCTTTTTGGTTTTGGTGCCCAGAGAATGAATGAACATTTAGGGAAGACAGCCCTGGTCAGTGTGGCTTAGTTGGTTGGAGTGTCATCCCATAAACTGAAAGGTTGAAGGTTCATTTCCCCGTCTGGGCACATACCTAGGTTGTGGGTTTGACACCCGGACCAGAAGTGTGCAAGAGGCGACTAATCAATGTTTCTTTCTCTCCTGTTCTCTCCAAAAACAATGAAAAAAAATGTCCTTCGGTGAGGATTAAAAAAAATTAGGAAAGACAAACCTTATTTGTAGAATTTAAGTACTAAGAGAAAAAGGCCATGGTAAAACTTGATGAATGAGATAAAATTCAAAATTTATCTAGAAGTTAATGAAAACAAGGAGAAAATGTATTCTCTATATCACCAGTGAGATACTTAGAGTTGATGGGTAACAAGCTCTGCCAGTCAGAATTTTGTAACGGTCTACTTTCCGAAGAGCAGCCAGTGCCACCTTGGAGAATGCAGGCAGTTCCGCTTAAAGGCCTAAAAAATCAAAGGACCTTTGCAAAGTGTTGTTTCATCTGCCCACTCTAACAGGCGGTTGGGATGAAAGAAGATAGTGTTTCCATTTTCAGTTCCAGTTTGATACTTTTTGAAGAGTGTAACTGAAAAAAGAAACATTGGCAGGCTGGTTTCTGGACATTTGCCTTGGTGTTTTGATTTCACTGCTGCAGACCTTTCAAAAAGAAAGAGAAATACTTTCCCTGTGCCCTTGCAGAGGGCAAGTAGGATTGAGACCTGAACATCAGGGGCTTCCCTTGCCTCTCTCACACAAAGTTAAGGAGCTTTGTTTTGAAAAGAGTTGAACTCCCAAAGAGAGGAGAGGTGCTCTGATGCTTGGAAATCTGGGGTATAAAAGGGGATGGGGAAAGGCCATAGCACGCCTGGAAAAGGAAAGAGGTCACATCTGTCTACGTGCCTCAGGAGGGCCCCCGTGGTCACTGGGTGGGGGCACTAAATTTTAAGAGGTGTATCTTAGGCAAAGAGTCTTGGGGTAGGGCCAGTAGGAATGGGGTCTTTCCTGGCTTTCTTGGCTTTAAAATGGACCTCAAGTTCTTGGATACTGAACATCTCAGTGGTAATGAGTCTGGTTGATGATAAGAGACCCTTTTCCTGTCCTGAGATACAAGGTGAACTGAAGGAGAGGAAAGAGTGAATTCTCTTGCTGACTGAAGATATAATTAGACTTAACTGGGTTTAGAGAAGTACTGTAGTTTGCCGTGTATAATGTGCACTTCTTTGCCCAAATTTTTTAGGGAAAAATAAGGATGCACATTATATGTGAATAGTATTAATTCCATACCTATATAAATGTTTTTCATTCTTTTATTTATGCCTATGCATTAAAAATGTACTCTAGAAATCAATAATGATATCTGTATACACAATACTACCTTGGAATATAATAATTGAGTTTATTTCTAAATATAAGTAAATAAGTAATTGAATTAAAAACTAAAATGAAAGATTTTTTCCCCCTGAAAGTTTGGGCCAAAAACATGGGTACAAGTTATACACGCAAGATACGGCAAATTAATGGGATGTTTTTCCACGTTCAAAGTTGCATAGCAGAAATTAAGCCCTCCATCCTAAATATAAAGTCCCAGGTTCTTAATTCTGAGATCCGGAGTCACAGCTTTTCCGACAAGCTCTGGGCAAGATGCAGGGTAATTAAGAGGAGATTCCTCAGCTAGAATCTTCCCCAGTGTCACTTACATGGGAGAAAATAAAAAACTCTCCACTATGCCTTTACTTATCTGACTTGCTGAGGACAGAGGAGAGGTGCCAGAGTGGGGGCGGATCTGAGTGAGAGCTACATAACCCCTTCTTAGGGGCCAGTGACATCGGACAGCCTGGGACCCCTGCTCTGAAGGCCCAGTGTGACCTTCAGTCTCTCCACTTCTTGGTGCCCATTTCTTCACCTTTAAAATGGGCTGATAATAATGTCTCTCTTCAGCCTTGTGAAGACTGGATTCAACATAGATTAATTCCAAAGCCATACAACTGATAACAACTGAAAGCCAGCTATTATTTCAGTATATACTCTGTACCAGGCATGGCACTAAGAGCTTTCCAAACACTAGTTAATTGGATCGGCACAAGATGCCCAGTGAGGTGAAGACTATTCTTATCCCTTCCTACAGATGCAGAACCTGGGATTTAAAAAGGTAAACAATGTGCTGAGACACCTCTGTTAGCCCAGAGTCATTATTTTGAGGTCCTGAGCACGACCTTGCTTGCCTGGACCGCCACATAGTATACAAATGAAATCTACAGGCCATCACAGTGAGAATGGCCACAAATGTACTTTATATACAACTATTGATTATAGGCCGAATGAAGCACAGCTAGAGTTGGATGGCACCTGGGAGGTGACAGCAAGCTATATTGCTACATTAGTTACATTAGTTCCTAACCTGAACCATATGAGCAAAGGTTTCCATCTAATACCCTGTCTTTCTGGAGAATGACACTGGCATCTTTTCCTTCTACACTGCAACCAGTTTTAAGGATAAAGACCCCTTTGGGGCAGGATACACTGCTTGACTGGTTTTAAGGGAACCCTGTTCTATTTTCATACCCAATCCTTTTTCTCTTCACTCCCAGGTCAATTAAAGGCCAATGGTGAACCATTTCAATCAAAAAGAAAGAATTTCAGCTCCTCTCCTGGCCCAAGTAAGTACTTAAAACCATGGTCCCTGGGGTATATGAAGAACTCGTTCAATAGCTGTGCTTTATTTCATTATTTTTCATAATAGTAATGTCATTTTTAATAGCTATGTTTTATAATCTTGTTATGTTCTCATTATATTAGATTGTTGCTTATAATTCCTTTCCTGGTTGGGAACCATGGTTTAGACAGCCACAACTCACGGCAACAAAAACCCAGGGCAAGTCTTTCTAAAACACAGAGAAGGATCAATCAAAGCATCACAAGCTAATTAATGTAATTTGGAGCCCCTGGGAGCAGCGTTATTATGGTGAGTGCCATAGTATAAAATCAGTGTACGGTGTAGGTACACTCAAGTACATAGGTTAGCTCTATCACCACACCTTTTCTGTATATTCACTCAGAAATATATATTAATAACTAGCTAACACTTAGCTGGCACTTACCAAACACCAGACACTGGTTAAGTGCTTTACACACAATAACTGAGTTAATCTTATCAACAGCCCTGTGAGGCTGGTACTGTTATTAACTCCATGTAGCATGGAGGAGGCACAGGGAGAAGTTGTACAACCCATCTCAGGTCCTACAGATGATAAGTAGGCAACAGACCATTCTCCAACTTGGGCAGTCTGACTCCAGAGTCCACATTGTTGCTCCTCACTCATCAGATCTTCCAATTGTCCAGTATCTGGGGGCCTCGCATCCCTCACAGTGCCTAGCACAGTGCCTATCAGCTGGAACTCGGTAGTCACTACTTATTCGTTGGCCCATTGCCTCATTATGAAAAGGAGCTGTGAAAGAAATATCTGTGAAATTGAATGAAAAAAACTTTTCAGCAAATGTTCCTTTTCCCTGTAACTTCCAAGTGTGAAATTGTACGTGCAGGTGACAGCAATCAATCAGCCTCTCAGGGAAGCAGCAGGAGTGTATTAAAATGATGAGTCAGCGTGGGAGGAACAGCCCCAGGACTCAGCAGACACAGCCCCTGTGCCGGAGGGAGAACGCAAGCCAGTCTCTCGCAGGCGCAGGCGAGACGGGGCTGGAAGCTGTCACGGAGTGATGTGATGTGATGATTTCCCCTGCCACCAAGTACAAGTCACACCTGCCCCCGAATTATAACGGCACAGAATTCATTATAATCCACGTCATAAGCAAGGTGAGCTCCGTGTAGAACATTTCTAGGGTTCTGACTTCACCAAATGGGAAGCTGGTTAGGCTATTTGTTAAGATGGGGACTGGATACACAAGTCTAGGACTCACAAAGAGATAATGGGGGTGGGGTGGGGGCAGGGGGTAGATTTCAAATTTGGGATATGTCAAGTGGCAGTCCACTCCCAAATATGCCAAAGTGGCATATTGATTATTTTGAATTAAAGTTACTTAAAAAGAAGCTGGTACACAAGGTACTCTGACCCTCCTCTGTCCCTGAGAGCAGGAAATAAATCTTCTCTGTGAGAGGTACCCTGCCTGTACCAGCAGGAAAGAGGTGCATCCTTATCACCAGGGAGAGAGAATTCAGGGCAGAGAAGCCTGTACAGCAAACCTTGTTACCTTCTTCTAATTTCCTATCCCAAGCCCACATTTTAGATTCCTTACTAACTAAGCACCCAAACCTAAGTTACTTTGTCCTGTCAAACACTCACAAATTTGTTGTTTCTTTGCATAAAAAGTGTAAAAGCTGCTTGCTTTGGTCATTTTCTTTAGTTCCCCATTTCCATGGGACCTCCTTATACATGTACACAGTTAAATTTGATATTCTCCTATACGCTGTCTCATGGTCATGTAATTCTTAGACCTGCCTGAAGAACCTAGAACGGAAGAGGAAAACTTCTTCCTCCCCAGAGGGCATCTGAACTTACAGAAACTGATGAGATTGTCTAGAAGAGATACTCTAGGAAGAAAGGACATCTTGGGAGGTAGCTCTAAAACAGTGGTTCTCAGATATAAGTCCATACCTGGTAGGCGACCAAAACAGATTCCGGGGCTCACCCTCTTATGCCCACCAAGTTTCAGATTCGTACATCACTCTGGGTTAGCAGTGTAAGAATTTCGTTTCTAACAAGTTTGGTGATGTTGCTGCTGGTGGCTCATTAGCACCACTGTTCCACCACTTAGGTCTTCACTTTGCTCCAGGCATGCTAGCCGCCCTGCCGCCCTCCCAGGCTCAGGCTTGCTCTGGCCCTGGGGCCTCTGCCCTTCCCCAGATTCAGAAGGAGTCAAGCCTGGCCTTTGCAGGTCTCTGATCCAATCTTACTTTACTAACGAGATCTTTCCTGACCATCTTTCTTTCATTCTTTTATTTTTTTAGTAGAGAGGAATGGAGCTAGTTTTATTTCTTTTTCAGAGATGTCACTCAATGTTTTAAGTGCCCCAAATTACTGTGAGCTATGATCATTCTTCTTAAAAAACAGCAACTTCCCCTGCTGCCCTTCCGCTGCTACCCTCTCCCTAATCCCTCCCCTGTTTTATTTTTCTCTATTGTCCTTATCATCTTCTACCAGACTATATAGCTGTATTTTACTTACGTGTTTGTTTATTATTAGTCCCTCCCCAGAGAGCAGGGGTTTATATCTGTTTTGTTTACTGCCGACTCTCCTGAATCTAGATCCGTCCCGGGCACATACCGAACATTCAATACATAATCATTAAAAGAATAAATAAAATGAACGAACAACATCCACATATGTAGAATTGTGGTATGAAGAATTTAATTCTGATGGAAACCTTTCCTAACTGGTGACCCCCATCTCAAAAATGAAATATAACCACGTTGTTCCATTCTGAAAACATTCTCCTCATGCACCTGGGGTGCACAGCCAAGGCTCTCTGGCAGGTGTTCGTCAGTAGGCACTGGGTTGGGCAGGGACGTGACAGGGAACAGACTCAGTGTGGTTCCTGGCCCCCTTCTGCTCTCTGCCTGGTTGTAAACAGGGCCCTCCTGCCTGCCCATCCAGCCTCACCGCTCACTGCCCTGCTGGCACATCACCCCCCAGCTGTGGGGAGAAACTCACGCAAGTCCCTGTTGCTTCTTCCTTCTGCTCACACTCTACCTCTGGGCAGAAGGCCTTCCTCTGCACCCACCCCTCTTCCCCTGGCCAACTCCCCTCACTCTGCGTGCTCATCCTCCTGGCCACCTTCCCAGAGATCCCCTCTCCAGTGCTCTAAAATAGCCCACGCATATCTGTACACATAGCACCTTATTATAACCCTTTCTGCACCTGTCTGTATTCCTTACTCCACTGGGAGTTTCTCATGGGCAAAAATCAGGGCAATGCTTTGCTCATTTTTATTTGAGGGATTTTATTTTATTCCAAAGCCTTCAAAATTTGTTAATCTGTACATAGTGTATTTAATTTCACTTTACCGCTTTTTTGGGGCCAAACATTATGATAATTACCCAATAGAGTTTTATAATTAAATCCATCCAGCTAATAAAAAAAAAAAAGGAGAAGCATCTGTGATGGAGGAGAACAGCATCTGACCCGTGTTTATATGCAATTTCATATAATTGTCTTAATAAAGACAGACTAAATTATAGTCAGTCTGAAACCGTCAGCGGGCTCTGCCTCTCCTAAATGAACAGGAGTCGGCTGCAACGCTGCTGTGCAAACATCAAAGCCCAGTTTGGGGAATCGCTACAATATGTTCCAAAGATTCCTAAGAGCTCATTGAGGTCTAACAAAAGCACTTAATAATCCAGCAGGTGTAATTTCTATCTTGAGATGGATGCCCCTTTCATCTCTCCTCTTAGTCCCTACTCAGTAATCTCTAAATTATGTTTGCTTTGGGAAATCAAAGGTGGTTCCTTTGTTTTTAATTCTTTAAACTTCTCTCACGTGGTCTTGGGATGATCTTCCCAGGTCTCTTCCTGTCTCACCCCCCTTTTCATTCTCTCGGAACTTCTAAACAAGGCAAATCCACACTATGGTCTGAAGTTGAGCCTAAATCGGGGCCTGGATACCTCAGGACCATTTTAGTCCTGTGTTTTCAGTAGCAGAGGGGATGTGCTGTGGAGAGAAAGGAAACTATCTTTAGAATCTTCAAGGAAAGCCTGCTGTATGCTCTACAAAGGACATCTACCCTTGGAAATGGTTATAACCTGAATTGTTATCAGATGATATTGATGATGATGATGATGATGATAGCAACTATTATTTACTGAGTGCTGCCAGGCATATCAAGTGCTTTATCTGTAATCCTTGCAGCAACATCACACAGTAAGGACTACAGCCATGTGATGGGTAACAACATTTTGCTCAAAGACGGTAGTATAGCATATCCCAGGTTTGTAGTAGGCTACACCATCTAGGTTTGTGTAAGTGCACTCAGTGATATTTGCATAATGATAAAATCACCTAAGGATGCATTTATTAGAATGCATTCCTCTCAATAAGCAAAGCATGACTGTATTAATTTCCATCATATAGATCTGGAAATTGAGGCCCAGAAACATTAAGGTCCAAAAGTCCAAACCCAGAAAGAGACAGATCTGAATCCAAGTCAGAGCTCAAGGTCTCCAAAGTATGTTCTTCACCTGAGGCTTAATTTTGAGCAAAAGCAGAAACCGGTCATCCCAGAGCTCACAGCAAGAAGAATCTCAGGACTGCTTTCTGGTGGAGGTGGGGCTCAAGGGACCAAAGGTACTACTATTCATCTAGGTGACATTTTCTGCTGATTGCTGCTCCCAGCCACCCGGTCTTCACAATCATTCCCACCCAAGCTGAGCTCTACAGACACATGGAGGTGTTCTCCAGCAAGGCCAGGTCCAATGACAGGGCATCCCTGAGTCATTGCTGGCCCCCGTTTGCCAGCCTGGCATAATCCTTGGCTGTACTTCTACAATAGTTATCTGAGGATTGTTGTTTTTAATTTTCACCATAATGCTCATAGTTAGCAAAGTCACATCCCTGATTCTCCTCCTCACCCCTGAAGGGTGTTGAAAGAGTTAATGTGACCTTCCTTACCCGGACCTTCCTTATCTATCTACACAGCATGTTGAAACTGGAGTTATGATTCACTTTCCTGCCCAAAGGCACCAAGAAAGTAATCTTAATGGTTAAGAGTTTATGCCCGAGTTTGAATCACAAGGCAGCAACTTACTGGATGTATAGCCATAGGCTAATGAGTGCTAATCCTCTCTGTCTCACTTTCCTACTCATAAGGTTGCCATGAGGATTGCATTGCATAATATGTATAGAGTTTTGGGCACAGAGTGTGTGTTTAATAAAACATATGCTATTAATATCCTTATTTGCATTATCTGCATCAACTAATAACATAAAATCTGGCAACTTGGTCTATAAAGGATACCCACTTGCCCGCTACATCAGATGTGGATTCTTGGTTTGAGCCCTATACCTACGTGCTGTGAGTTTTAATGAGACCCAGATGAGTTAACTACTGTAAATGAATGATAAGAAATATCCTCGTCCTGAATAATTATGTCCTGAATTCCAGCCCTTTCCTCTGAGTTCACCCTCTCCTTGTAGAGTGTTCACCCTGCTCATCTGTGATTACCTTCAGGGTGGTTCAAGTCCATTTAAGTAGCCACTGGGGAATGTTGTTTGCTTTAAAAGGATGCCCCCTAGGAGTTACAACCAGTCACAGCACGTACATCTAAAGGGTCTCTTCATTTGATCGTCACATGTGTGGTGTAGCATGTCTACCACCCACAAGCTAACCTGTGGTCTGATGCTTGTAGCCCTAGGTCACTCAGAAGTCAGCAATAGCACCGTCGAAGCTGAGTCAGAGCCCCAAAGTTTCATTCCATTTATTAGGAGTCTAAATTAACTTCTGTTTTTCTGGAAGAAAAAATATATAGAGGGACATGGAAAATGAGCCTGACTTTTATAAGTTTGTCCAATCTCCAGTTTAGTGGGAAACCCAGGAGGTACTCTAGATTAGACAGAACAAATTAGGATGAAGCAGATTAGGATACAGACAGTCCTGCATGGCTGTGGTCCTATTTGTCATCCATCTGGCACTCTGAGGGGTGAAGGCTCTTGTGAGCGCCTCCTCAGAAAGATGAGGAAATGGATACAGGAGTTCCTGGCCTGCCCCAGGGCCCCCAGTGAATTATGGGAGCATCCAGAATTAGAAGAGATGGCTTCTCATGCTCAGCCATGAGCGCAGCTCACCAGTATCTGGCACCTACCAGTATCTGCACCATTGTCGAGTTGTTGCTAGACCAAATTTTAGTACACTCCTAAGTTGGAGATGGTGGGTTCCTCCTAATACAAACATATATAATTTCTTTTAAAATTTTGATGTCCTTCTTTAAGAAAGAACTTTAAATAATGGAACAGGATAAGCATTCAGAAAAGTACAGAAAATATATTAGACTACTGGATAACAATCATTAAGATTGAACATTTTGCCTTGTTTGCTTTAGACAGCTTTTCTTATTTTTTTTCAGACATGATTGACATATCAGTCAATTATGTGTAAGTTTCAGGTGTATAATGTGTTGATTGGATACATTTATATCCTGCAATATGATTATCACCCTAACACCTCCATCCAGTCAAATAACTGTTTTCTTTTTTGTGGTGAGAGCAATGAGGACCTGGTCTCTTAGCGACTTGGAAGTTTATAACAGTGCATCCTTGACTAGAACCACTGCTTGTGTGTTACATCACATAAATGTCTACGGGCTGCAGCCTGCACCCTCTCACAGCGTCTCCCCAGCTCTCCCACCTCACACCGTCTGGTCTGTTTTTATGAGGTTAGCTTCTTTAGACTCCATGTATAAGTGATATCACCCATTATTTGTCTTTCCCTGACTTGTCTCATTTATCTGTTCTCACACTAAAAAAACAAGTTACTTCTAAGTTTTCACAATTATAATCAGGGCCTTTGCTCTACAGTTTCCTCTGCCTGGCAGGCTCACCTCCCAGTTACTCATTCATTCAACAATATTCTCATAATACCCACTTAATTCGCTCCTTTATTCCTTCAGGGTTTTATTCCATTGTCACTGGGATTGCCAGATAAAATATAGGGTGTCCAGTTAAATTTGAATTTCAGATAAACAATGAGTAGTATAAGAGTATCCCAAGTATTGCATGGAACATGCTTATACTTAAAGTCATTGACTACCTGAAATTAAAATTAAAGTGAGTGTCTTGTATTTTTATGTGTTAAATCTAGCAACCCTAAATGTCACTTTCTCAATGAGGCTGTCCCTTGTCCATCCTACTAATGTGTTTAACCCTCTTCTTATTCCCTTTCTCAGTTTTATTTTTGTTTCTGTCCTAATTACCAATTTACCTGCCATATATTTTCCTTATTTATCTTGCTTATTTTCTGTCATCTTCCTCTAGAAAGTAACTCCTAGAAGGTAGGATTTTTGTTTTTTCCCTTGCTATGTAGTAATACTTGAAAGAGTCTTTGAGACATACTATGTGCTCAATAAGTATTTGATGAATGAATGACTACATGAATGGAAGAATGCAAAGATTATCCTACTATATGTTTCCTTAGTACATGATGAGAATCTCCAAGTGTTCTAGGATAAACACTTGGAGTTTTTTTTGTAGATATGTGTATTTACTAGGTGTTGCCAATTTGTTGTTCAAAGTGATTAAACTGATTTCTATTCCCATCAGCAATCTATGAAAGTCGCATCAGCAACCTATTGCCCCACATCCAGTGTCATTCTTTACCTTTGAACATGGAGTAATTTTAATTTTGTAACAACAGTTGAAACCAGCATAAAAATATAAGATACCGCCCCTGGCTGCTGTAGTTCAATGGATTGAGCGCGGGCTGCAAACTGAAGGGTCGCAGGTTCAATTCCCAGTCAGGACACATGCCTGGGTTGCAGGCCATGGCCCCCAGCAACTGCACATTGATGTTTCTCTCTCTCTTTTTCTCCCTCCCTTCCCTCTCTAAAAATAAATAAATAAAATCTTTAATATATATATATGATACCCACCAATGAGTTACAACTAGTGAATTCACAATACAGGGTAATTGTATATCCAAAAGGTGTCAGATGTTCTTGGGTGCTTATTTAAAAGATGGTTAATTATTACAAATGTCCAAATAATCTTAAGTCATGGTTTCTCTTGTATAAGAAAACAAACAAAAATTGCATAAACCCATCACTATCAAAGTGACATGGTAAAGGCCATTTTCTACAAATTTTGAAGAAATGGCCTGATTATCACTATTTTTCAGCTAAAAAGGAGGAAGTCTTGGCTCAAGGCCATAAAATGAAAACACACATAAAATTGCATGGCACACTGTTTAAGATAAGATTCAGAATAATCAGAAACATGAAACTCATATTAAAAGAGAAAATTTAATAAAACCCTTTGGTATAGAAATGGTCAGTCTCTTCAAAGTCCAAAAAATGAACTCAAGCTATATAAAAGAGCTGTGTGATCAAAGGATGCAACAATGTGACACATTCAAATGTTCTCAATACATTCTTGAGAAGTCATGAAATAGGTTGTGTGGTCTTTGCAGAAATGGCCACTGTCCTTTCCTTCTCCTGGTATCTGGGATCCTGGTCATATGAGTGGGAAGTGGTAACTGGAGGTGAAGTCTATTATCCTTCCTCCTGAATCTGGATCTGGCTTCTGACTTACCTTAGCCAATAAAATGCAGAAAAAGTGACAATATTTAAAATATGGGCAAAAGGGGGTTAAATAGGGATGGAAAGAAAGTTTGCTTTGGTTGATAGGCACATGATGCAGTGTGTAGGTGGTGTTTTGTTGAACTGTACACTTGAACCTGAATGGTTTTGTGAACCAGTGTCACCCCAATACACTCAACTAAAAATAAGTAAATTAATAAATTGAATAAAATGTATCCCTAAAAGCTCCTTCATACTTCTACTTTATCTACATAGCTGTCATATAAGGAAGCCTGTGCTAGCCTGCTGGGAGATACAAGGCCAAATGGATCACAGCTGAGTCAGTTTATTTATTGTCCCAGGTGAGGCCCCAAAGAAGTGACAGAGCCCAGCAAGATCAGCAAAATTTCCTGCTTGACTTCCAGCTGGCCACAGATGCATGAGGCAGGCTAGAAGAGCTGCTCTGCTGAGCCAGGCCTAAATTGCTGACAAACACAACCGTGACCAGAACAAATGCTGGTGCTTCTAAGCCACTGCATTTTGTGATGATTTGTTACACAGCAATGGTTAACCAGTACACAGGCTCTACAGAAAGCAGAGCTATAAATTTCTTCAGATTCTTTTCTTTTCCTCTATTTGTGCTGATAAAATTGAATATATTTTGATTTGCAAAGGGCTGATCATTTTTTACACACAATCTGTGAATGCTTTATTGAGCACAATGCCAACTGGAACCAATAAACAGTCATGTGCAAAGCTGGGCAACCCTCGGTGACAGGCACCAGCGGCACTACACCCTCCACCCCATGCACAGACTAGCAGCCATGGCCGCATTCACCAAGAACACCGGTAACACGGTACTTTTTAAGCCCCTGGGAGTTTCCTGAAAAAAAAAAACCTAGTGATTAGAAAATTTGTCTTTTAAAGGAAATTGGTAAGAAAATAACAAGTGCCTCTGATATTTCACTTTTTTAAAAAATAAAATAGCATTCTGAGCATATCCTTTTCCCTCAACAGGAGAAGTTGCTGGCTGAAGTTTTAAAACTCAGAAATAAACTGTTAGTTTTATTCATGGAAAGCAAATAAACAAAAACCTTTTTTAAACATTTTTTAAATGTTTACGTTTAAAAAAATCAAAGTAAATAAATTTAATAATGAGGAAGAGTGGTTCCAGAGTTTTTTCAAGGCTAAACTTTCACAGCTAATCAGCTCTAAGCAAAGCTATGAATGTTTTTTTTCCTGCATGTGGGAAGATCATGTCTATAAAGAGAAATTTAAACAAATGAATGCAGATAGTTGATGGGGGACAGTAAGTCTTTTGTAACTCTTAATTTCATTTCACGCTATGAAAACCACAGTACTAGTGGGGAAAAACAAAGAAAGACACCCTCAGTCATCTTACTTGATGTAATAAGTGTTAGATACGCAAGAATTTAAGAGATTGACTGGTGGCCTAGAGACTTCTAGTCCTCCAGTTCAACATATACCAGAAGATGCATTTTTTTTGACCCTCTGAGTTTACCATATACCAGAAGACACATTTTTTTGACATTTCCATCTGCAGAAGTCTAAAAATGCTCCATAGTTTGGTACTATCACAGAAGGTCTCTGGCACAGCATATAAAGCAGAGGGAGAAACATTGCTTTTTCTACCCTCATATTTATGGACACCCAGGTTCTTAAAATGCTGAGACACCAAGACAGAGAAAAGAAACTCCCAGGATGCTGAAAGTGACAGCTTTGGCTTTCTTCAATGCAGCTCAGTTTTTCAAAATGGATAGGATAGGCACAATAAAAATGCTTCACAATTTTGGTTTTCCTTTTTCCCCCCTAATGGTAAATAATTTAAATTCAATATGTAAAATTTTCATATAATTTATTATTTTTTTATGCTCACCTGAGGACATTTTTTCATTGCTTTTAAACAGAGAGGAAGGGAGAGAGGGAAGGAAGGGGAGAGAGAGAGAGAGAGAAACATCAATGTGAAACATCAATCGGTTGCCTCCCATACGTGCCCTACCTGGGGATCAAACCTACAACCTTTTGGTGTTTGGCTCCAACAACTGAGCCACCTGGCCAGGGTTCTGGTGTGTGTCTTCACTCTTGTCTGCCATTAGGGTGCTTGATGCTGGAGGAATGCTATAATTATTACAAAAAGGAGACACTTAAATAGGAGTGGAGTACACAATCTCCATTTTTAAATCTCATAAATATTTATTGAGATCCTACAATGGTCCAGGCACTATTTTTAGTACTAAGGATACAGTTAGTGGACAAAATAGACCCCCCCCCCCAAAAAAAAAAGTCCCTGTCGTTACACTCATGAGGCTGACATTCCAGTGGGGAAATCAGACGATAAAGAAGTAAGTAAATGAGTGCAGAGTGTGTAAGATGAAAGTGGACTGTGGCTGGAAGGAAGAGGCCAAGGAAGCCAGACTGCAGGGAGGGAGGGCAGAGCCTCGGAAGGACAGTGGTCATGAGTGGGTGAGGAGGACTGGAAGGTGACATGAGGCCTGGCCACTCCTCTCCACCTCCCTGGGGCACCTCTGCATCCTAGAAAGGAGACAGCCATGGTCAAGATGAAAGGCCTGTCCAGGGACTCAGCTGTGGCCCTGCTGTGCTGGAGAGTGGCCCGGCACCAGCGGACACCTCTGCTGCAAGGGTGCTGGGGGCCGCAGAGAGCACTGGCCTGTTGTTCTGGCCAGGGCTAGTAGGCAGGCTGGACTTTGGTGTCAGTGAAACATTTCTCAGAGTTTCTCATCTACACTGGAATTCTATAACTGTAACGAAAGGTCTGGAGACAGTCATGTGAGCATCTATCCTCACCAGGTGTAGGTTCATAGCTACTAAAATCACCATGTGCAAAGATGGTCAGTTAGTGAAATAATATAGTAGATATCGAGTGAAAAGATATCCAGTGTGCCTGTGATGAATACTGACAGTAATAACATTATCCACAGTATGATCAGTTAATATTATTGATTATTAATATCAATAATTAATGGCATTAAGTACTATTAACAATAATAATAGCTCTAGTCTAATGAGAGCTTCATGGGCCTCTGTACTTGGTTATATATGATAACTATTCTTATTAATTCCTTTGCTGAATTGTGAAGAACTCTTACCAAATTAAAAAAATGAAGAAAAGAACACCTGAAACCTATATAAATTTACTAACATATCACTCCAATAAATTCAATAAAAAGTTTTAAAAATGACAAGAACTTAAAAAGAAAACTGAAAATCAGAATTCAAAAGGTCTGAAAATAGACAACTATGGATTTAACAATGAGAAATATCGGTTTCACCAAATAAACTACATATATGTAGGGTGAAAAAAAGTAATATTAAAAAAAGTATCCTGAATTTTATTAACAGAAAGCTTTTAATAGAAGTTCAAAGGGTTGTGTGCTGGCCCCCGAAGTGCAATATTAGTGCAATATTAGTAACAAAATAAATCACGTGTTCTCAACAAGGGTGTTCCCAGGACCGATATATTTGGAACCTGTAGGAATGACTGTTCAGTTTCATCAGCTGCATTTGAAGACGAATGCTTGCGAAAGTAGCTATGTCCAGAGGAGAGCAATTGAGATGAGGAAGCATTCAGGGCCACCTTCTGTGGTTGAAGGGGATGGGGATGGTCCCCAAAAGAATAGCTCCTGTGGAGGGGAGGAGGGAGCCAGCTGCCTGGAGAGCTGTCCCCAGGGAGTTCAGGTGTGTAAGGGCTGGGGCAGGAACTAGGACCACTATAGGGGAGAGGGTGCCCACAAGAGCACAGACTTCACAGAAACTGTGCTGAGGTCTTTGTGTAACTCAGAGCCGCCAATCAAGGGAGTGGCTTCCTTGTGATGGAGTAGGCGGGTATCCTAACACTGGAAGTGTCCCTGAAGAGGTGGACCCTACTTGTGATTATGCCATGGTGGGGGCCCCTGCCCTGGGTGGGCCGTTGGGTTCCTGACCCTGAGGTCCCTCTGTCCATCTCAGGCAGGGGGCAAGCCCTGCCAACAAGGAGCTCTAGGTGGGTGGGAAGCTCAGACACTGAGGGTTCCTAATGCTCTAATTTGTATTCAGAGAGTGTCCGGACATAACAGTGTCCGAATTTCACTGCTACTGAAGGCTCGGGCTTGGAAAAGTGAGCATTATCTGGACTACTGCTGACTGCAGGTAAATTAGAAATGCAAATCTCTCCAAGATAGAAGCCTTCTTGTTTATTGAGGCCAGCACCCTCTAGTGCTGCCTGATGGGGCCTGGCCCTGGAGTCCTGAGAAGGTTCCATCCCACCCTCTGTCCCCTGTGGGCTGTTTCAGGGACCCCAGGCACCTCTGTCATCTGAATAGCCCATTCCAACCTGCCCGCCGCAGCGGCACACTGTTCACTCTCGTTTGGCTTTCCGCTTCTCTCTGGGGTCTTCTGGGTTGTCCCTCCTGCCGGAGGCTGCTTTCATCCAGTCCTGGGCCTCACTGTTCCCACATCTGCTTTGCTCCACATCTGCTCTTGGGGGTCAGCCCTTCCCACCCACCTCCTGTGGATCTGGGGAACTGTAGTCCAAGTCTAGGCCTTCGTTGCCCCAGAGGGAAGACCAAGAGATGTGTAGTTGGCACTCACTAGCCCCATAATAGTGTCATTCTTTGACTACAGACTATGTGCCAGACACTTAGTGGTCTGCATTTCATTTAATCCCTGTAATATTTCAGAGTGCTATGCCCATTTCACGGAAGGGGAACCTGAGGCCCAGAGGCTAAATAACTTGCCCAAGGTCACTCAAAGAGTTGTAGAACTAGAACTCAAACCACCCTCTGTTTCCCAAATTTCCATTTTCCTCTGGTTATGAGTCAGCAACTTCCTAAAACTATGCCAGGTTTTCAGTCAATATTTGCTTATTATTTCTTTTTGGGGGGGGGGGTTGCTTATTTTTTAAGGGATGAAAAAAAATATCCCACTCATTTTCCCAAAAAAGGCCATAATCTTATAACTTGTATGTAAAAGGTGACTGAGTATATTGAAAATGAAAGCTTTGTGTTTGAAAATTTGCTTTAAGGTTTTATACTTGGATAATTTCAAGTAGGAAAAAAAATCTTTGTGGGTCTACTGAAGTTTTGGCTCTCAAAACTTAAGAATGAAATCTAAAAAAAATTCACTGCTGTAGAGCAGGGGTGAGTTCTACTTCCTGATAAAGATGCTCATCACCAAGAAGTGGTTTTAGTTGGATGAATAACAAGTCAAGTGATGGTCCAGATGACAAACATGTGCACTGGCAAATGTGGCCGAGAGTGGCTCCGAGCTGGCTCAGAGTTCAAGGTCTCTAAGTACGGGATGGACAAGGAGGGTCACATCCCATGTTGTCAGGAGATTCTTCAACTTCACCCAGTTTTTCTCTCTTACTGTATCTTAATACTTTTCACAGACTTCACTTAATAATAAACACACACTATACTTTTATTCCCCTTGGGGAGAACAGAAACCAGGACCTGTAAACATCCAACCGTGAAATGGCAGTCCTGAACAGAACACACACACTCGGTTCCAGGCTTCCCTGGGCTGCTGTTGGCAGGAGTGGCATAGACAGACACGCTCTTCACATTACCAGGCCGAGGGGACAGGAGATCTGGGCCAGCTCTGGGCACCACCACCCAGGGGCTATATGGCGTTGGCCAAGCTATTTAATTAGTTTCTGACCCTCGGCTTTATCATCAATAAAGTGGGGACTATGGAGACCTCCAGGGTGCAGGCGAGGGGTCTTGGGAGAGTGCACAATGAACTCTAAACGCTCTACACAGAGTGGTCACTGTCACTTTAGTCCATAGACTCCTTCCAATGGGGAGAATTCAACTGACTTGCTTTCAAAAGGAGATCCCTTATCTAAAATTGCCCACATTTCCATCACATATTTGTTTTTCTCTTTTGTACTCACTTCCTAACATAGTACATATTTCACTTATTTGTTAATTGTTTGTTGCCCTATATTCAATGATTTCCTTGAAGGCAAGTTTTCATCCCTGAAGACTTTGTTTTTCTCTGCTGCATCCCAGAGCATCAAACAGTATACAACACATTCTAGGCTCAATAAATTCTAGTTGAATGAATGCATGCCAAAGATATTTCTGGTCTAAATAACCTCCATCCTCACATCCAGCTCGAATATCATGAATAAGCAGTCACAAAATCAGAGTTTCAGGACCTTGAGTTTTGGAAGTGGGATTTGAGGTTTCTTCACCTATTCATTCCTTCACCTAACTGATGTTTACTGAGTATCTTCTATGAGCAAAGCTCTGGGCTAGGCAATGAATGAACCAGGCTAAGGGATGGTTGTAAATATTAATCAAGAGTACTATAAGACAAAGCAAAATGGGCTTTGTAGAAAAAAAGATTTCAAATACATATTTAAATGACAAGGGTTCCCCTAATTCCCAGAGATCATTCTATCTGGTGTCTTTACAGCCCAGATGTAGGCATCTTTGCTTCTGGTGGCTTCTTTTTAGATTGAAGAGGTTTATTGTAATTCCCAATGTGACATCTGGTTGGATGCTAAGGGAAAGATGCTGTATTCTCTGTTTTCTTCCAGCCTTGTTCCTAAAATAGTTGCAATTACTGTAGGTGTGTGGTTTTAAAAGATAACATTAATGAGTACAGTTGATGTGAGAAGAAGTCCCCTTACGGAAAAGGTCGAAAAGAAAATCTGTGTTCATATGTGATGACTTGTCTTGATTTTGTTCACACTGCAGCTGGGTATCATTTTGCTCAGAAAACTGTTCATTCATCATTATGCTAATAAGTTAATGAGTAACTAGGCACCTATATTTTCCAATGATGTGTCCACTTCATTTCTGGATAGCAACAGCACGAACATTTTGAAAGGAAGAATCCAAGAGGGAAGAAAACATAAATAGCTCAGAACCTTTGGAAATTCAGTTGTGGCACACAGATCTCAAAGAACACATTTTCACTTAGAGTACAGAAAATGCTTCCCAATGAAATACAGATGCCAAAAAAGCACCAATAAATTTAAAAGTAGCAATTAAGGAGAAGGATACCTGTTTTGAAATTGAAAGCAACTTTTTAAAACTTTGGGTTGAAACCATGCTCCTGGATGAACATCTGACCTGGTTTACACAACACAATAGGGCTCCTCAAAGAGGCCAAGGCAAAGCCCATGAATTACCCCTCCACGTTCCCAAATCCCTCCTCTCTATCGGAAGGAAAGCAGGACCTTCAACGCAGTCAAGAGTTTGCACAACTAAAGAAAGCCCCAGAGTGTAAGCAGCCATTGAGTTGCACCAAATCTTTCTAAAACCAGCTGTGTGGAGGAAAAATGTCAGACATTCCAGCCTCCTTGTAACACCAAGGCATTTTTGGAGGAAAGCAAACTGTGTAGCTCCTGACTCGATGCTTTCAATTTCATCCAGAGGTTCTGGCCTAGTTAGGATAATATGGCAACACTGTCCTCACGGCTGAGATGAGTTCTGTTAACACTACACCTCCGCAGCCTCTCTCACATCCTGCCTGCCCTCCCACTCCTGCCCCATTGTGTAGAGAGTATATTAAACTCGTTCAGCCAGAACACAGACTTTCTGCAGAAGGTGATTATGGAAATTCTTCCTAGGAGGTAAGAACGTGTCATGCAATAATACCCTTTGGCTGCATCCAAAGTTGGGCACCCAATGTTACAAGTGAATTCTAATACTGTAGGTGTGTTTTGGATAACCACAGTATCTGAAGAGTGTTTCCCTGACATCACTAGGAAGTCAGAGATTAAGCACAGCATTCTCCTGACTGGCACCCTTCATTATTATTCCAAATGCTTTCTCATGCACCAGGTTTGTTTGGGCCCAGGAGGCAACTTTTCTTTTCAATGCTTTGCTTTCTTTTTATCATTTTAACCCTCCTGTAGTTCTTAAAATGGGACCAGTTATATACAGATGCTTCAATAGCAAAGTAGTAACTAACATTTAATAAATTCTTACTGTTTGCCAAGCATGGCACCAAGCACTTTATCTCTCTTAATTCACTTTGTCTTTGTAACTTTCCCATTTTACAGATAAAGGACACTCACAGAGGTAATTCGTGGCAGTGAAATTTAAACTGAGACAGTGTGGTTTCAGTGGCCTTTCATTACTCCGTGTCAGAGGTCTCCACCTTTTTAGCACCAGAGGCAGGTTTTCTGGCAGACTGGGGTAGGGGGTGGAAAGGGGGAACTCAGGGGCGGAGCTCACATGAGTTTCTAGCTCACTGGCTATGGAAGGGGCGGCGGGGAGGAGACAGGAGGCAGAACTCAGGTGAGTTTTGCTCTCTGCCAGTTCCTAACAGGCCAAGGACCCCTACCAGTCCATGGCCCTGGAGCTGGGGACCCCTGTTCTATATTGCCTCTTATAGCAACCTTTGCCTCCTTATAGATTAAGAATTTAGAAATTTTATATAGTCACAGCTATAGACTGAATCATGTTCCCCCCCAAATTACTATGTTTGAAGCCCTGCCCTTGATATGATCATATTAGGAGGTGGGGCATTAGGAGGTCACTAGGTTAAATGAGGTCATGAGGGTGCAGCTGGCACATGATGAGACCAGTGCCCTTATAAAAGGAGGTTCCTTTCTCTTCTATGTGAAGACACAGAGAGAAGGTGGCCATCTGCAATCTGGGACGAGAGCTCTTACCAGGAACCAAACCTGCTGGAACCTTTCTCCCGGACTTCCCAGACTCCAGAACTGTGAGAAAGAAATGTCTGTTGTTTAATCCACCCAGTCTGATGTTTTGTTACAGCCATCCAAGTTCACTAAGACAGTGACAAGTTACCTGTTTTTGTGTCTATTCCTGATATTGGTGATATGCAGTGAAGAATTAAAAGCTAAGGTGCTAGGGAAGTAAGGAGGTGGTCAGTGGTCTTTAAGATTGATGTCAATACATGTATCATAATAAAGATTGCAGAATTTCACAGAGTCAGAAAATGTGTTTGAGACTATGTGGTATGATGCCTTTATCTTATAGAAAAAAGTGGAACCCAGAGAGGGTAAGTCACTTGTTCAATGCCACATAGAAGTCAGTCCAAGGAGTAGATTTTATAGGATTAGAAAACATTGGTTTCTATCTATAAGGTAAGTGGACTTGGCTGTAAAAATAAAAAGCTCTCATTCTCCTCAAAGTGTGACTTAAAGTAGCAGGGAAAATTCCTCTTTTATTATTCTAATGACAATGTCTCACTGCTTCTGACTAGAAAAGCCAAAATGTGAGATACAATTAGAATCAGATGATGCCAGTCAAAAATTATTTAGAAACCAACAAGTTCAATAGTTTGTATTTTCCCCCCTCTCTCTTGGACATAGTAAAACTGAATCATTACAATGAGGCCTAAGACCAAAATGTTGACTATTTCTGCCATGTCTGTCTATTTATGACTTCCTAAGACTCCAGTAATTGTCAGTAATGAGTAGCCTGCATTCAGACAGTAGGATTGGTTTGCTACTCAGCACTGCAACTGACTATGAGTAGTTCATTCTTTGGTTAAATTATGCTTGTAAAAAGTGAGAAAATCAGGATAAAAATGCATTCCATCCACAATGATAACCTAGAGTAGTCAGGTATTTTCATGAAAGAAACAACAAGGCATGCACCTTGGATACGAGTAGTGTGGTGAAAGACTCCAGAGGGGGAGGTCTCTGTCAGTGAGCCTTTCTAGGCTGCCATTTTTATTAAAAATATACATGCCTGAATTTTTAAGAAGCTTCCACACATGTTTCCTTGAAGGTGATATTTAACTAAATCATGTCTTCCCTTTCACCTCAGGGGATTCTATAGGGTACATCTTCACGTGTTAGCAAACCCCAAGGCCAAGTCAATATATCAAGGAACACCATGCACCGGCCAACAGACAGGTGTTCCTGGGCATGGTCTTTTCTGCTTCCAAAGTACAGGTATCACAGTGTCAGAGTCTGGCTCTGCCTAAATTGACTTCTGGTGACAAAGAAGATCATGTTGTTTCTGCTCACACGGGCATGTACATGCACACACACATGGAAATCTAAACCAGGCGTGTTAGCGCAACATTATGTGTTCTATATGGTGTTTTTGGCCTGATCAGCAAATGGCCCAGCTTGCTTAGACCATAAGACTTCATCAACTTATACATTTTAAAGCAGCTATATTCCATGTATGCCTCATACTAAGTTTAAGGTCTGCCAAATGCCAGTTTTTTTGTTAAACCTAAACTATTAGAAAGATGGGCCTTATCTATCTTATACGCAAGCAGTTAATATGTTTCGTCTTACTGGTACAAATCAGTCCTAACAGAATGCTAAAGAATTCACTGATTCAAAAAAATTCTGTGAAATTCCTACTGTGTGTCAGTTTGGGGAATGGAGAGGTAAATAAGTTACCTTCCTGTTTTTAAGTGTGGTGCAGTGTTGAAGGGAAGAGAGATGACCACACCCACAAGTTCTAGAGCAACATGATGCCCGCAGTGCATGCCAACACTAGGGAGCGTCACCTGGGAGTGTCTCACTGTGGTGGGGTATGGCTGGCAAGGGGCAAAAAGACTTCCCAGTGGAGGCTATTTAGGTAGGTTAAACATCAAGAATAAATGTTTTTAGATTCTTGATCTTGTTATTTTCCCCATTTTGTATTACTTGCATGTCTTAGGAACATACTTCCTACATTGGTCAGCCAGGGGGTGATGAAAACAAACTCGGGCTGTGGGGCCTGGCCTCTGAGAGTATAGTGTCTAGGCATCTGATACAGCGATCTTCGAAAACCATGAGCAAGGTTACATTATGCCTCAGCTAGAATTCTCAAAGACCCCCATCCAGTTAGGAATAATGTCCAAGTTGCTTACACCAGCCCCCCAAAAGCAACATTATTTGAAATACTTTCTCCCTACTCCAACTCATCTCCTCTCACTTTCCTTCTGTCCCCCTCCTTTTAGTCCAGTCCCTGCACAAGACTTACTCCCACCTCAAGGCCATCATACTTGCAGTTCCTTCTGCCAAAAACTCTCTTCCCTTAGATATAGTCTCTCAGTGATAATCTCTCGAATCATATAGGATTTCTCTCAGAAAGAAGCCTTTCCTAAGGCCTAGATCACCCAATCTAAACAACATCCTTTTCCCTGCTATCATTCTCTATCCCCCTGACTGCTTTATTTTTTTCATAGTATTACCCATTATCTGACATAATGTAGGTCGGTGTATTTTCTGTCTCCCTGGGTCCTCTCAAAATGGAACTTCCATAAGAGTGGGCATGCTTTGTTCTCTGCTTTATCCCCACTGTTTAGAGGAGTCTCTGGTACATAATGGGTTCTTGACAGCCACTCATTGAAGGAATGACTTAATACAGAATGTAGTTTGAGTGTTTATTTAATGTAGGCACAAACAGAAGGACTGTGCAGTCACTTTGAGAGATCATGAGGATTGTGGGGACTGATCTCACCATTGGTCAGGATTCAGATTCAATCACCGCACCAATGAAGGGGCTTGAACTTGACCAATGGGCAAAGGAGACAGAGAAAAATAGACATCATATGAAGAATTTCCTCTAATCAATTTTTACAGTCAACCAAAACTGGCTGTATGTTTATTTTTGTGTGCAAATACCCAACTTCTCAATGATCAGATCATTTCCCACTCTCCACTGTTGTTTATTCAGACCATTTTTCTAGGAAAGTTAATTTGTGCCAGAGGAAGAACACCAAAGCTCTTTAATTTTAGCTTCTCTCTCTTCACTAAAATCCATTTCCAGTATTGTACCATGAAACATTCCACTGCAGTGAAAGTTATGTGTGTGTGTGTGTGTGTGTGTGTGTGTGTAAAGTTTCCCTTTACATAGGTGATTTCATGTTACCAACCAGTAAATTTATTTGGTTGATTGAGTATGTTGCATAGTAAAAAATTGCTACTCACAGAAGTCAACTTTGCATTTCTTCCCTGTCTTGTTCCAGGAAGAATTCTTGACTACAAAGATTTGAAAACCATAGTGGGGGAATATACTCAATTTTGACCCATGTCTGCTTTTGCACTTTAACTGAGAGTCACGTGAAGAAACAGAACAGAGGAGACAGTGAGGTTATATACCGGAAAACATTTTTCAACCTGCCCTAGCAAATAGTGCACACAGGTCCCCAGAGAGTCAGTGAAAAGCTTCTTGTTGGGGTCATTTGCAGTCAGACTGGTCCAGACACTTGAGATGTTTACTGTTGAGAATAATCCTGTTTGGACCCCTCAAGGCCCAGGGAAAGGCAGGGCAAAGATGATGTAATCGGTTATTCCCTTTTGTAATGGGTATTGATTAATGCCAAGCAATACCCAAAGCAATTCCAGTCCACAAAAAAAAGCTACTCAACAATAGTGCCAATAATCAGCCAGCAATTTAGAAGTCAAAGCTAATGGTTAGAAGCCTGGATAGTTATCTGGAAGCTTCTTAATGCCATCTCCCCCAGACACTAGCATAAAACACATTATTCCTTTTGTGGCCCACCAATTGCTGTTGGAACAGTTTCAGCTGTAGCAGTAAGAAAGGAAGTCCATCTTACTCAGAGCTCCCTGACCATGTCTATTTTTATGTGTCTCCTTCTATTTAGGCTATTTCCTTACACAGACAAATAAAAACCATGTGCTTGAGGTGGAAAGGTACAAGGATACACAGAATGGAGGGAATAAAGACATCCAGAGGTACCACCAAGCACCAGATGCTTCTAGAACAGCTACTGCAGGGTCACTTTGGGAGGCAATGTCCAACTTTCTTCTTACTTACGGCATCCCCTACCTTTTCCAAGAAGATGCATGGTTAAGTTCTTCCACGTTTAAAGAGTTCAGTGTAAATCTCTATTTACAATTTCTATTTACAATGAAGCCCAAATATCAGTGTTCTCTCTCCAAGCACACAAAATCATTCATTTAGAAAGACTGATATCTATGACATTGGAAATGTTTCTTAGAACCGAGATATCTTAGTCTGTTTGGGCTGCTGTTATAAAAGACCAAAGGCTGGGCAGCCTATAAACAACAGAAATGTATGTTTCACAGTTCTGAGGGCTAGAAGTCTCAGGTCAGAGTTCCAGCATAGCCGGACTCCTGTGAGCGCCCTTTTCCGGGTTGCAGACGGCTGCCTTGTCCCTGTTTCCTCATGTGACGACAGGAGTCTGGCAGCTTTCTAGGGCCTCTTTTATAAGGGCAACACTCCCATCTATGAAGGCTTCATTCTCATGACCTATGCACCTCCCAAAGGCCCCACCTCACTTTGGGCATCAGGTTTCAAGATAAGAATTTTGTGAGGATACAAACATTTAGACCAGGACTCTAGACATACCCTAAATTCATTTCTGCCTAGGAATTTCTGTGCAAAGATTGATATTTACAGTTTACTGAATCATATATTGGTATCTGATTTTTCTCACACTACTCAAGAAGTAAAAATTTTGAACTTCAGTTGGCTTTAGTTGATTTCTTCCTTTTACCTGGACACAAGTTCTACAAAGATCAGCAAGATAATTTTAAAATAGACAAGAAATATCCTCTCTAGGACGACAGGATCAGGAAAAAAGTCTAGTTATTTCCATTAGTCTGTCTTCTATTAAAAGCGTGCTAACATGATCCCAGATTCAAAGACCCTATAAATCCATATATGTGGCAAGACTGTCAGCACAGAAGAGAAGGCTGCAATTTCATAGCAACATATGGAAAGCAAACACAATTAGATATTTAAATTCTAAAATAGTTGGCAGTGTTGGATGTTCAAGATATTTAAGTTCTTTTGGAACATGTAAGTTAAGCCAATGATCATAAGAAATAAAATTGAATTTTTTCCTAGTATCATTTTTAGAGTCCATTTTCAGAATTATACTGAGTTGTGTTCAGGATTTAAAATTATAGCTCAATGATCTATTTTTAAAAGGAGTTCAAGCAGAATTTAAAAAGAATGGTTATTCTTAACATATCTTTAGTTGATTTCACAACTGAGATTTTTTTCTTCTACTTAAAAAAAAATCCTAAACTGTGAATTCTAATCATGAAAATCAAAGTACTTGCACAAATATTTGGATTGGTCATTTATATCTTGAGCTGAGGCAAACAAGCCAGATGCAAATTTTTTAAAAACCTGTGGGATTAAAAAAATACAGACTCTTTCTAAAAGACTAGTGGCTTTTTCAAATTGCTGATTTTAGAGACAGAGAGAGGCAGGCAGACAGACAGACAAAGAGAAAAGAAACATCAATTTGTTGTTCCACTTATTTATTCATTCATTGGTTGAATCTTGTATGCGCCCTGACTGGGGATCACACTCTCCTTTATCTTAGTGTATTGGGACGATGCTCTGACCAACTGAGCTACCTACCCAGGTCGAGCAGTTGTTTTTTATTTTAATGATTTCATCTCATTTCTTTTTCCATTTTGTCAGTGATAAATGAAGATTATATGTTCTCCTTAATAGCCTGTTTTGTGATTTCACACCGCACTGAGGCTCTGTGGAAGTGTAGCTAGGCAGGAGATGGGGGACTGCTGGGAATTATGGCCTATCCCCGTTCAGTCCATTCCAGGGCCAGCTGGACACTCAGCCACTCAGAAGGCCCAGTGGGTATAAGTCATGAAGGACTTTTTCCATTTCCCCTTTCCTCATCCTTCCGTCTTTTGAGAGACGTGTGACAGAATAATGAGAAGCAGGAGACCTACTTAAAATAAAGTCACATGGAATGTTTAATTTAGGAGGACCTCCAGTTTGCTCCAAACATGACTGAGCATTTGGTGGCATATTCGAAATTGGTTCCAACCGTGCTTGGGATTCTTTTCTTCCTGTGCCAAGCCATCTTGTTATTCTCAAGTATTATTTCCTTATTATTTGTAGATGTGTTTGGCTGCAAAGCAAACTACAAATTATCTGTGGGATGGCAGCCAGCAGCAATTTTTTTATTTTTAAATTAAGTTACCACTTGACATACAAAATTTTCTGTAGCCGTATAGTAACTGTGGCAGCCCCATCTTTTCACAATTTGTGGAGTCCTTTCTCTTCCCACATGGAATGACTAACAGATAGTCTGGAAGACTTCCTTATGTGTTCTCCAGGATGAGCTCTTGCTGAAGACTCTCCTGAGCTCCAGCTACAGGAGACACCCTCCATGGAAGCTGAGCACTGTGTAGAAGCAGCCCCCTTGGCCTCAAGTCTGCCCATGTGTTGGGTCTCCGTTAAGGAGTGATACACCTTTACAGTTTTCAGTAGTAAAGTTTGGAGAGAAGCGTTGTCACTTTAAGTTGAAAACCGCTTTATGAAGATGAGCATTTAAGTCACCAGTGGAAGGAGAACCCAGAACAACTAGTGTAAGAGGTGGCACTTAGCTTGATGTTTTCACCCCAGTAAAAAGAGGGGAGGGGGAAAGAGCTCCCCAAAGTGGGAGGCCTAGTTCCTGATGTGAGCTGTAAGGAATTCCCAAGTGTGAACTTACACAAATTTTTTATAACCTGTTTTTAAATTCTCAGCAGGCCAATGTCAATAAGGTATAGTGGTAAAGAGGCAGGATCTGGGGTCAGCCTCTGTGGGTTTGCATCTTGACCATGCTATTTGCTAGCTCTTTGATGAGGCAAAATTAAGTCAAAAAGTCTGTGCCTCAGTTTGCTCATTTATTAAAAGGGGACATCACCTGTCATAAAGTTGTGGGAATTAAATAAGATACTTCATGAAAATCACACAGGCCAGAGCCTGGTCCATAATAGGCATGTAATAAATATTAGCTAAAATTATTATAATTATTATTATTCCATGTCAGGACATGGAGTGAGAATTAGTCCTTTTCTCCAAAAAAAATACTTTGACTTTCCAGAAAGAAGAGATGTACAATAATAACATAGCATTTCCAACTTAGTAAAAAGAGAGAGATGACTTTACCAGTGCACAGAATTATGGTTTGTGGGTCACTTCCAGCTAAATCCCAGCAGACTAAGTCAGGTGTTTGTGGGGATGGATTTGATGCCCCTCCCTCACTCATTACAGCCTGCTTTAACCAGAGACCGTGCACTGGATTTGGTGGCCTGTGTGGCTCTGGATGAGAGCTACAATCAGGAGGTGATGAGTGACAACAGTGTGGGTTCCTGCCACTCGGACTTCTCCATTAAGTGTTTGATAATGCAGGTCTCTGCTAGATAAGCCCAGGAATTACTTGTCCTGTATGAGTTTTCCAGGGAAACAGAAAGGAAGCCGTCAGCTCCACAGGTCAGTTGATGCCTGTGGAGGCAGTTAAGATGGTCTGGGGGTTGTTATCTCAGCAAGGTACACTTTGTTTCTAGGGTATAGATGATGCTCTCCAATCTACTGTAAAATCCAGTCACAAGCAAAGAGCGTCACTACTAGCCATTCCCAAAAGGGCTAGGAGGAAGAGACAGATACAGGGTTTTAACTTCAGGTGGAAATGTTGTTCGAATGAAAGAACATTTACAGAGAAACATCACAGTGTGGGGTTAAGAACAATGGTAAATGAGACCTTTAATTGCCATGGACTCCCAGAACAGCGGTCCTCCACTGAAATTGTGCTGGTCCCAGGAAACATTCTAGAATTTTAACTTAAGACATGATAGAACCATGTAGAGGTAAGGGGGGAGGATTGGGTCAAGATAGTTCAGTTCTTCAACGTGTTGCCAGGAAGGGAGCTGAGCCCAGAGAGACTGATGAGTCACTCAAGGCCCCACTGCAGGACTAGAACCCAGGCCCCTGGACCTCCCACTTGCAGCCATTTATAAAACTCCACATTCTCCAGCCAAATGGGAGCTTCATCCCAGGACTAACCAAATCCATGCTCCCTCTCTAGTATTGCCCTCCTGAGGATGCTTTATAATGATGCTGCTTACTGATGAATTCCCCTGCACCCCTCATGTTTCAGAGCCTGGAGTCCATCTACCACACCACTCAGTCAGCAGTTAGGGCCTTTCCTGACTGCTCAGCAATAGCTGAATGATTTTCCCTGTGCTTCTGAAACCCCCATTGGGCTCCCCATCACCAAGCATCTCACGCTTGGGCATATACATACCTGTTCTTGTGAAAGAAAACAAGGACTTACACAGGAACATAAAGACCCAGAGTTAAGAAACAATAAGGCAAGCCCTGGTTGAGTAGCTCAGTTGGTTAGAACATTGTCCCCATACTCGAAGGTTACAGATTTGATCGCCAGTCAGGGTACATACAAGAAGCAACCAATGAATGTATAAATAAATGGAACAACAAATTGATCTCACTCTCTCAAAAAATCAGTAAATAAAATTAAAAAATAAAGAAACAATAAGGGAAACCCTTGTACACTGTTGGTGGGAACTGTGAATTGGTGCAGTCCCTATGGAAATCAGTATGGAGATTCCTCAAAAAATTAAAAATAGAACTGCCATGTGATCCAGCAATTCCATTTCTGGGTGTTTATTCAAAGAAAATGAAAACACTAATTCAAAAATATATGTGTACCCTTATATTTATTGCAGCATTACTTACAAGATCTAAGACATGGAAATAACCTAACTGTCCATCAACGGATGGCTGTATAAAGAAACTATGATAACGCACACACATATACACACAATGGAATAGTATTCTGCTATAAAAAGAATGAAATCCTGCCATTTGCTACACTATGAGTAGACTTTAAGGACCTTATGCTGGGTGAAACAAGTCAACCAGAGGAAGACAAATACTGTATGAATTCACTTACATGTGGAATCTATAAATAAATAAATAACAGGACACATAGATACAGAGAATAGATTGGTGATTGTTAGGGGCAGGAAGTAGGGGGTGGGTGAAAGGGGTAAAGAGGGTCAGAAGGCAGAAACTTCCAGTTATAAAATACATAAATCCTGAGGATATAATGTACAGCATGGTGATTATAGCTAATAATGCTGTATTGCCTATTTGAAAGTTACCAAGAAAGTAGATCTTAAAAGTTCTCATCACAAGAAAAAAGTATACCTCTATATGGTATCCAGTGCAACTAGGCTTACTGTGGTGGTGATTTCACAATGTATACAAATACCAAGTCATTATGCTGTATGCCTGAAATTAATATAATGTTATATGTCAATTATAATTCAATAATAAAAAACAATTAGGCAAATTGTCTCTTTTCCCCAAAGAATTAAAAAGAAGTAGTTGTAAACCCAAACTGTATCATCCCCTAGGAAAACCTTTATGTCTTGTCCCCCACTCCCCACTAACTCTAAGTTTGCAAAAGCAGCACCATGGTCCTTGTCCTTTGCTCTTGGTGTCTCTTCCCTGGCACACAGAAGGTGTTCAACAAATGGGGTCTAATGATGGTTGAATGAATGTATTATTTTTTTTAAAGATTTTATTTATTTATTTTTAGAGAGGAAAGGGAAGGGGGGAGAGAGAGAGAGAGAGAGAGAGAAACATCAATGTGCGGTTGCTGGGGGTTATGGCCTGCAACCCAGGAATGTACCCTGGCTGGGAATCGAACCTGGGACACTTTGGTTCCCAGCCCGCACTCAATCCACTGAGCTATGCCAGCCAGGGCGTTTTTTTTAGAATATGTTATTTATTTATTTTTTAGAAAGATGGGAAGGGAGGAAGAAGGAGAAGGGGAAAAAAATCAGTGTGTGAGAGAAACATTGACTGGTTGCCTTTTGTCTGGCCCCAACTGGGGACCTGGCCCACAACCCAGGCATGCGCCCTTACCAGGAATCAAACCAGTGACCTTTCAGTTCTCAGGCCAATGCCCAATCTATCAAACCACATCAGCCAGGGCTGAATATATTAATTTTAACTAAGAATCGATCTTTTCCACCCTGTGTCTTTCTTTGTCCAAACTAAACACCTCTATTTTTTTTTGGTTTGCTTCCTCATAAGACATGGTTTTCAGAATTTTCATCTACTGAAAACCTCTCTTGGGCACACTATGGGTTATTGAAGTTCTGGTTAGCTGGTAACACTGCAGAGGCTATGCACACTCTAGGTAGGGCAGGCTGGCCAGCCTGGTTCATCCCTCCCATTAGTTGATCTCTGTGCTTCTATCATTGAGACTAAGATTTTGGGGCCTCCCTTAACCTCTGGGCACCACTCTTGGCTCATCTTGGACTTAGACTCATCCAAGACTACCTTCTATTTCTAGAAGGGGTATCCTCAAGGAACTTATAGTCTACCTAAAGAAATAAAGGACATTATCTGGACTTCTGGCAAGATGGAGGCATAGGTGGATACACCATACCTCCACTCACAACTAAGATTAGAACAACAACAATTTAGAGGCAGAATAACACCCATAACTGACAGAGAATTTATCTGAATGGAAGTTGGACAACCAAGAAGTTGAAGTAGACACATTCATCCAGACCGGTAGGAGGGGCAGAGAGGAGCAGCCAGTCACAGGTCGCAGCACACAGAGAACAGGGAGAACTGGGTGCATAAGGCAACTATGAGCGTGTAAGGCATCTGGGGCGCACAAGATCGCAGTGGGTAGACCCTGATTACACAAGCGGCAGCCGGCAGACCCAGTGAGACGGCAATTGTGGACCAGGGCAGAGTGAGCAACCCAGGATCCCAGAGAAGGGACTGAGGTCCCAGGAGAACAGAGCTACTGCCATTGTTCCCTCCCCCCCCCCACTGCCCCCACATACAACGTCCCAATCTAGCGACTGGGGTGCCCAGCCCTGGTGAACACCTAAGGCTCCGCCCCTCACCGTAACAGGAGCAACCAGACCAAAAAAAAAAAAAAAAAGAGAGAGAGAGAGAGAGAGAGAGAGATGGCTCAAACAGAAGAACAAATCAGTGCTCCAGTTATCCTTTTGAGCGACTAAGAGATAGCCAACCTATCAGATGCACAGTTCAAAACACTGGTGATCAGGAAGCTCACAGAATTGGTTGATTTGGGGCGCAAATTAGATGAAAAAATGCAGGCTGTCATAAAAGAGATGAAGGAAGATGCACAGAGAACCAATAGTGATGGGAAGGAAACTGGGACTCAAAACAATAGAGTGGATCAGAAGGAAGAAAAAAATCAACCAAACAGGAAAAAATGGAGAAATAAGAATTCAAAAAAATAAGGAGAAGCTTAGGAACCTCCAGGACATCTTTAAACGTTCCAACATCTGAATTATAGGGGTACCACAAGGGGAAGAGGAAGAGCAACAGATTGAACACATATTTGAACACATAATAAAGGAGAACTTCCCCATTCAGGCAAAGGAAATAGACTTCCAGGGAATCCAGGAAGCTCAGAGAGCCCCAAAGAAGTTGGACCCAAGAAGAAACATACCAAGGCACATCATAATTACACTAGCCAAGGTAAAAATGAAGGAGAGAATCCTAGAAGCAGCAAGAGATAAGGGGACAGTAACCTACAAAGGAGTTCCCATCAGACTGTCAGCTGATTTCTCAAAAGAGACCTTACAGGCAAGAAGGGTCTGGAAAGAAGTATTCCAAGTCATGAAAGACAAGGACCTACATCCAAGATTACTCTATCCAGCAAAGCTTTCATTTAGAGTGGAAGGGCAGATCAAGTGCTTTTCAGATAAGGTCAAGTTAAAGGAGTTCATCATCACTAAGCCCTTATTTTATGAAATGTTAAAGGGACTTATCTAAGAAAAGAAGATAAAGAAAAAACATGTATAGTAAAAGAACAGCAAACTCACAATTATGAACAACCACACCTAAGCAAAACCAAAAGAAACTAAGCAAACAACTAGAACAGGAACAGAACCACAGAAACGGAGGTCACATGGAGGGTTAGCAACAGGGGAGTAGGAGGAGGAGAGAGGGGGAAAATGTACAGAGAATGAGTAGCATAGATTGTAGGTTGAAAATAGATGGGGGAGGGTAAGAATAGTATGGGAAATGTAGAAGCTAAAGAACTTATACGTATGACACATGGACATGACTAAAGGGGGGGATATGGGTGGGAGAGGGTGTACAGGGTGGAGGGGAGTGAAGAGGGGGAAATGGGACAACTGTAGTAGCATAATCAATAAAATATATTAAAAAAAGAAATAAAGGACATTATCTAAAATAATAATCATGACACACTAATATACAGGTGTGGTAATACTCAAACAGGTAATTGATCTGTTTCACTGTAATTAAGAAATCATTTTGACTACATTTAGAAAAGTAAATAGCCCTGGCTTGGTAGCTAGCTCAGATGGTAGAGATTTGTCCTGATACGCCAAGGTTGTGGGTTTAATCTCTGGTCAGGGCACATACAAGAAGCAACAAATGAATGCATAACTAAGTGGAACAACAAATCTCTCTCTCTCTCTTTTCCTTCTCTCCTCCCTCCCTCTCTCTCTAAAATCAATAAATTAAAAAAGAAAGAAGAGTGAATGGTTTCTGTATTATATACATAACTGAAGTCACACTCCAGATTTAACTAGGAGGTAACAATACAGAACATAGCAATAGAGAACAAGATATTTTTAAAACTCAGATTTGTCTATATTTAAAATTTTTCCTCTCAGTTTTTAAATGTAAGAAATTTCATGATTTTTATTGCTATTTTGGTTAATTGTGGCCAATATATGTTGCCTATGCCCTGTATCTATTTCCCTGGGGACCCTCTGGGTACCGAGAGAAAGGACCTGTCATCCTCAAAGACTTGGGCAACGGATGAATTGGCCAAACAGTGGTGGGCAGGTAGAGGGAGAGAAGGAGGAAAAGCTCCTTTTACTATTAGCCAAGCCCAACCCTGGGAGTAACTGAGCAAAATATAGAAATATCACCAGTATAACTGCTGGGAAACATAGCATCCTTGACAGCTCCATAATTATTATGCAGAAAGTAGCAACAGCCAGAATCATCTAAGGTTGCAAAGAAACATGAAAACCATTATGAATGAAGATCTAGAAGATGTGAAAAAAAAAGTGCTACAGAATTTGGCAAACACCTATAGTGGGGTTAATTAAATGTTCACACTTGGGAAGGAAATCTATGAGTTCTATGCCTACACAACACTGATGATGACAGCATTGAGGGCGGTGAGAAATGTGGAAGGGGGCCTGGAATGGGGGATGAAAGAACAGAGACTGGGGGCATGTTTATCTTATTTCTTATTATATCTAAGTCAAATGACAACTGGAACAAGGAACAGATTCTAATAAGGTCTGGACAACCTAACTTTTTTAAACTGTGCTAGCCAGCCACACAGAGAGAACTATTCATCACGTGTGGATGTTATCTTGGAGAAAAGTCTGAGTTCTTTCCCTCAATAAATACTTAGGAATTCACTTTATTCATTTAATTGCTGGATAGACAGTCTCGCTTTATAGCTGGAAAAACAGGCTTCTAAAAATACCCTTGCCATCCATTTCAAATGCTTGTGAAAATTGGAGAAGTTGACTGTCCTTTAATGTTCATTAACCAAAGGATAGAGGAAAACAAACTACCCAGTGATCCCGCTTCCATCACTGTTGGTAAATACAGAAGCTTCCTGAGAGTATAAGCTCTTTCACAACACATTTGCTGAAAGACAATGGTCAGTCCCTTCGCTATCAATCACTTACAGAATATTTTTATATGTATAGCATTAGACTAGAATGCTAAAGAGGTTTTCATCCAGGTAAACTATAAGTAGACCACATAACTACCTTGTAAAAGTCCCGATGGCAGATTATGAAGGGAACACTGTAAATTCAAGACTGAAACAGCCCTCATTCTAGAAGTGACACCAGCTGATAGATGGTACTCCAGAAAGTTCCATGATAATTTGCATGCAATATTTTAAGTAAAAATATTTTTATATAAGGTGTGCCATGTTTCCCAGAGAATGGGTGAAAACAAGTTTATGATCTGTGATATTTATTTTCCAGTGGTGAAGTGAAGCAAAGACCAGTTGGTAGAGAAAAGCTCCCTTCTCTGAGAGCCCACTACATGCCAGCGGTACATCACACTCTTGCCACATAGGCCCCCACAGCATTCTCAAGCCTGCCACAGCAGCTTGGCTACCGCATCCTCCTTCTTACAGACCAGATGCTGAGGCTCAGGAAGGTAACAAATTCCCCAAAGATATGCATCTTTTGAGTTGAAAACCATGACTTCAACCAAAGTCTGTGTACTTCTTTAGTTCATGGGCTTCCCATGCTTCGCAGTCAATGACAGACAGCATGTAGGATGGTGGTCCCCTAAGATTAGAGTGAAGCTAAAATGTTCCTGTCATCTAGTGTCATGGCTGCCATACATCATAGCACAATGCATTACCTGTTTGTGGTCATGCCAGTATAAACAAACCTACTGCACTGTGAGTTCTATGAGAAGTATGGCACATACAATTATCTATAGTACATAGACAAGGTAATGATAGCAAATGACTATTTTACTTTTTAATGTATTTACTGTACTATACTCTTTATTGTTGTTTCAGAGTGTACTCTTTCTACAAAAACTTGCTGTAAAACAGTATGACATGTTATGTCGGCAACAGCCTCATGTATCTCTTGTTTACCATATTTCTTGATTGAATCATTTATTCTTGTGCTTGATTTAATCTCAGGTTCTCTTGTACAGTAACAGGCCTGTAGCCTAGGAGTAGTAGGTTGTATCACACAGCCTGGGTGTGGTAGGCTCTCCCATCTCGGTCTATGTAAGTGTACTCCATGATGTTCTCTCAATGACAAAATCGCCCTAATGTTGCATTTCTCAGAACATATCCTGTCATTAAGTGGCACATGACTGTAACTATAAGATAGATATGTATGTCCAGGAAAGAAAGCTTCATGGAGAGATTACCATATGAGTTTAGAGGAGAGTCATTAGCTTCAGCTGGACTCCTTGTGTTAGGCAGGGCAGTTGTTATCATTTTAATCACCAAGGGGTGGAGAAGTGTCAAGAATGACCCAGATCTTGAGTCTGAGCTCCCAACTGGGCCCCTTGACACAGTCACCCATGCACTTTGGGTGGGCCAAGAAGTGAGGGGTGAATCAAGGATGCTTGGTTTGCTTTGATCCCAAGGATCTAAGGATCTATGTTACACTAATTAAAAAAACCTTCTCTTACAGTGACCAGAGGGGAGGAGAGTAGGGGATAACAGGAGAAAGAAGGAGGCGGACAAGTCAAGAAACATGCATAAAGGAGCCATGGACAAAGACAACTGTGAGAGGACTGAATGTAGGAGGTAGGAGGTAGAGAGGGCAGGCGAGAGTAATGGGGGGCAAATGGGGACAACTATAATTGAACAACAATAAAAAACAACTTTCTAATTATGTCACATGTTCATCATTTATGCAGTAAACTTCTGTCAACTGAGCTTTTTCCTTTAAAGAAATTGTTTTGACACTTCCTTGTGCTATATCTGATCTGCTTAATAAAAGCTGCCCATGACAAGAAGGGCACTAATAGCATTTTTGGCTGGGCTGACCAAAGGAGCTTTCAGTTCTCAGCAAGGTGGAAAGACTCCTCAAAGCAAATCAGTGGTTGACAAAGTCCTCTCTAGGGGTGACATTTTTGCAAACTTTTAGGTGAATAACCTTCTTTATCCCCTGGAAAGCTTCAAACATTTGCCATCCCCAGAAGCAATACATATTTGGAGATAATAGTAAACCTCAGGTGAGTTGTGAAGAAGGTTCTTTCCTCTTATTACAAAGGCGCTTCCAGCAAGATATGAAGTACTTGACCCTGTAGAGAATGTACTTAATGAAACAGAGAGAGCGACAAAAATAAAACAATAGCTAGCAAATAAACTAACAAAACAAAACAAAAACAAAACCCAAAAACTTTAGGTTCACTCTATAGATGAAATCCCAAACTATAATTGCCTACCACCAGCATCCCAGTGCTAAGCCTTTCAGTGTCTTACTTATATTCAGGGTGTTGTCCCTTTGAACATGGTCATGGATAAGGAGCAGCGGGCTTTGGTTTAGATCTTCAACTAAGCATCAAATTTTCAGCTCTTTTACACTCACGCTGCTTTTCAGTTAAATGTGGTAGTGATATTCATTATCCTTTGTGAGAGAAGTATGCCAAGGCCCTCTGGGCATTGGTGCTCATAAATTAATATTTATGATGAAGATTAATAAAACTGAAATAAAAAAAAGACTTAAAATTAAAATTTAAAAAAGCTCTTTAATCTGTAAATCCATGCCCAGAGAAAGGGATGGAAGAGCAGTTAGTACCACGCATGCTCTGAAACATTTATCAGTAGGAAAATCTCTTAATTGTAACCATTATATTATGCTGTGAATGATCCACTAATCTCTCCATTTCATTCTCCACCATTTCTCATATAAGCATATTCTCATTTCCCTGTCCCCTGTTTGCCTAGTTCTTCAGCTAAAGAAGGAAAATACTTCTGGTGAAATAATTTATTTTTCTTTGTATTCTTGTATACTTACATGCCTTTCTGAGCATACTTTTTGTTAACAATAAAAGAAACCAAATAAAAAGTTTGAAAAAGGACTTTAAGGAAATTCTATTCTATTTATGTGCCTCCACCTAAACCACCTACAGATAGTCTTCTAATCTAATTTTTTGAAAACCTTCAAAGAGGGGCACTGAATACATATCATTACTAACCACCCTTAATATTAGAAAAGCTTTACTTGTGCTCAAAAATGACTCCTGCTTTGGTTTCAATGGACTGTTTTTTGCTCTGTTCTTATATAGTCTCAATAGATCATAACATATATTCGTATAGCACAGATTTAGGGTAATTCTTGGCAAAACTTTGTGCTGGGCACTGAAGGGTTAACAGAGTGGTTCATCACAGGCAGGGTGACTTTGCTCCCCTCCAAGGGGACATTTTTAATTGTTACAACTTGAGAGATGCTACTGGCATCTGGTGGATAGTGGCCAGGGGTGCTTTTAAAAATCCTAAAATGCACAGAACAGTGCCCATGGCACAGAATTATTTGGACCAAAATGTCAATCAATAGTGCTGGGACTGAGAAACCCTGGGTTAGGAGGAAGTGGTGGCTACATGGGAAGGGGTGACCCCAGAAACAGCTGTAGGGATTTCACTCTGGTTGTTCAGAGTCTCCTGGGACTAATCAACATAGAGCAAGATTAGAGAGAGAAACCAACCTGGAGATCATTTGGGGTTTTGAAAATTATTAACCATATGATTTTAGTTACATTTTGGATCTACTTCTTATTTTACCACAAGATTACCAATCCAATTTGCCTCTATTTTATTATCAGGTAAAATGTAATTCATTATTTGGGAATTCTAATTTTTAAGGAAACGTCTTTGGCTTGGCTGGCTTAACTGTCAGACTCTTGACATACTTCCTTGGCTTAAAGAGTGGGATTTACTTGTAATATAAACTCTGGCTGGTTAGTCCCTGGCTCCAACTTTAGAAACTGCCACATTTTTGTGTGTGTACTGGTGGGGAGATTGTACTTTCCCAACATTAATGTGAGAGCTCGAATGTTATTTTTTCCTTCCAGAAAAATGTCTATGTGTCAAATGTCAATGATATAAAAGTATTCCTAATTTCATAGCAAGCATGACTAAATATAGAGTGGAACAAACCCTTAAATGACTCTGTGGAGCCAACAACAACAAGAATTATCTATGGTACTGCAGTGACCATCTCGCCTGACAACTTCTGAATGTGCCACATGTCTTTCAGCAGGACGGCCAGAAAGGAAGTTGACATAGAGCCTACATTAAATCAGATTTCCCACCCTGGCAGCAGGAAGGTTTTTCCATCTTATCACCTTGGTTGTAAAATAAGGCTTAATTCCTGATAATAGATAGTTGAAGTACTTTCTAAACTGCAGAGGGATACACACTTGTAAGACTCATCGAGGTATTAACTCCCAGTGTTTTGGTGAAGCGAACAGCACAGCTCTTTGATTGAAATAGACATGGGAAGAGAACAACTTGACACTTGCTGGAGTTCTGTCTACCATGAGCCATTTGGCCCCGTGAGATAGAAAGGGAGAAATACTACCACCACCCATGCTTTACCTGGTGAACCTGAAGGAGTTTGTGTAATATCCTTCCTTCCCTGGGGTCTGACACTGTCTCACTCAGAGCAGTGTCAACTGAGGCCAAGGTCAGGGGGTGACATTTCCCAGGGACAGTAAGCTTCTTCAAGTCCAGTGACCGAAGCCAGACTCCCTGGCCCTCTCCAGCTGTCCATTTAAAAATATGTGAACTGCTGTAGCTGGAAGAAGCAAGAATGTTCCATTGCTCCTCCTGGTCCACTTCCCAGAAAGGACATTCTTCAATGTAATGTTGACCTCTTGTCCAAAAGGCAGGCCTCTTTAAATTTAATATGATGCTATATGTGTCATCATTTCTTGCCTATTTTCAAAAATACAATGTTTTTGTGTTAAAATTAGATTTCTGCATCTATTGGCCTGCCAACATTCCTCTTTCTCAATCTCGATGCTATGAGTCTGGAGCAGGAATGGCTCCATCTCTGCTTCTTCACACCACATTACCTGTCTTTCCCGGTGGATTCTGAAGAGTAACCTGGGCTGTGAAGGGAAGAGAATGCTCACAGGGCAGGGTCTGGGTGCTGCCTTGGGAGAACAGCTTCAAGGTGGGGCTTATCCATGCAACCTGATCTCTTGCCTTAACCATAGACTCACAGAAGGTTACAGCTCAGAAATGTCCTAGACTGTCTGGATTAACCCTCAAGTAAACTGTGGAGCACAGTGGTTAAGCATGTTAATGGCTACCCGGCCCACCTGTGGCCAGGTTGGGATTATTCCTTTATTCTGCTGTGCCACTAACTATAAAGGAAGGAAGCAGACCTGAGGGGAGCCAAGAGGCAGAGAAGGCGTGATACCAGGAAAGGTGTGAGGTCTTCCAGAGCTGTAACTCTAGCTTATTCCTCAGGGCCATCCCCTGTAAACACCAGGCCCTGTTCTAGGCCCATTAGTAGCCCCTGCACCTGAGATAGAGACTGGAGGGGTCATGGGAAGGAGCAGGTTGGGAGCCCAGCATGCCCAGGACGTACCCTGAGCTCCTTGCTCAGATGACCTCTGAAAGATGCTGCCAGTGGAGTCTGCAAAGACAAAGGCAGGAGCCCCAGATCCATGGGCCAGCCCTGTCACCTCCATTCTGAGTGGTATTACATTTTCATTGCATTCTCCCTGTGATGGAGGAGGCATAGCCTTTCTAATGTTGCTTCCCCACTCTGTAAATGGCTCTGTGTCAGGCTAAATGACTCAGAAAGTTTCTGGTTCGGCCACAGATGAAAGTGGGGAAGGCTCATTAGAGGCACTAACGAGCTCCTTCTCCTCTTCGGTGCTATCTTGGTTTCTCCACTGCTGGGACCCTGTGCTCTTCACAGAGAGTAGGAGAGGCTGATAGACTGAGGTTGAACTCTAGGAACAGAATCTAAAACAAGACTGAAAGACAAGTCCATCTTGTAGGCATTTGAAAGAGATCATGGAGCCATAGGTACCAAGGCTTCATCAGAAAAGGAGTGAGGATGGCTGAGGGCCCACCTGGATTTCTATTATTAGAACAGTGTGAAGGACATACAGTGCTATAAACTGAATGTTTGTGTTCCCTTCAAATTCATATGTTGAAACCTAATCTCCAGTGTGATGGTGTCTGGAGGTTTTGGGTAGGAGTCCTCATAAGTGGGATTAGTGTCCTAATAAAAGAGACCCCACAGAGCTCCCTTGCCCCTATGCCATGTGAGGACACAGTAAGAAGAAGGCATCTATGAACCAAGAAACAAGTGCTACGCTGGCTGGTGTGACTCAGTTGGTTGGAGTGTCATCCCATAACTGAAAGACTGCAGGTTCGATTCCCAGTCAAGGGCACATATCTGGGCTGTGGGTTCGATCCCAGGTCAAAGTATGTACAATCCTGGGTCTGAGTGCATATGGGAAGCAACCAATTGGTACTTCTCTCTAGCATCAATGTGTCTCTCTCTTCTTTCTCTCTAAAAGAAATGAAATAATGTCCTTGAGTGAAGATAAAAAAAAAAAGTCCTCACCAGACACTGAATCTGCTGGCACCTGGATCATGGACCTCCTGGCCACTAGAACTGTAAGAAATAAACTTCAGTTGCATTCAGGCTATTCAGTGCATGGCATTTTCTTACAGTAGGCCAAAAATCTAAAACATTGGGCTTGAATTTTTATTGGCCAAGATGCCTAGCTAAAAAAGGTGTGAATAAATTGTTTCATACCATGTTTATGAAGATTTCTGAATTGTGTGCAAAACCAGAAAGACTTCTTTCCTGATGGCAAAGAAAGGGTTAAAAAAACTGTTCTACTATTATCTTTGAGAGAAACAAGATGTGTTGTGGTTTACATCATAAAATGTTTGATCATTCAAAGGGAGGGAGATTTCATGAATTATAAAATGCTGTGGAGTCATTCTAAATTTATGGGTTGGTTATATGTTTCATATTGTAAATTTCTGATATTTGTGAAGAACTGTTCATTTCCATATAGCAAAGTGTCCAAAACAAGGACATAAAAGCCAATCACAACTCTTGATTGAAATAGTTAATTTGATGAAAAATAGGCCTAAATAAAAAAATAATGTATAATTCTCATTTTCTTTAGATACTATCACAGACGAATGTTTAACATGTCTTTAAAAATACCTAATATGAAAGTAGGCTGGTGGGCTATGGGTTACATTATTGTTGAAAATCCAAGTCAGAGTGGGCTGGAGCAGAGGTCCTGCCGAGGTAGCCAGAAAGGCACACCACGTGTCAGTGAAAGGGATACGACCATAAACGAGGGGAGCCATTGGTAAGAACACTCAAATGCTTCTTCCACCTGGAGACAAGGGAATTAAAGAACTGGAGAAACCACAAGAGGCCATCTGTCCAGCGCCTCCCTCCAGGCAGGTGAATATTGAAACCATCAGGCTGTCAGTTTCTTGGGGATGTTTTGTGAAATGGGGTCCACAAATCCATTAGCAGAGTGTGGCAGAGCATGACACCATTTGGTCTGTTTAATGTTCAAGGTGCTTTCCCTGGCAGTAGGCAGGAACTCTCCTGTATGTATGTTCATAGTTCATTTTGGAGACCAATGCGGCCTCAGCTGCTGACTGACTATTCTGGAAGCTTCTTTCGTAAAATGGGAAGGCTTAATATATACATACTGACGATGTGCCTTCACTGCCTGGGCACACAGCAACAAATAGAAGGCAGCCACCCTCTCTCCAGTGAAGAGCATTGACTACCTGAGTCTTGGCAAGACCTGGGCTGATGAGGACAGTCTGTGGTGCGGCCTTCATCATAGGGAGGTCAGCATTATCAGATGGGACCGACCTGCCTCTGACATCATCCTGTGAGCAGGGATTAGCAGTGGCTTTACTCAGGTATCTCTGCCATTACAGCGGCCCCTCCGTGCCTTTCCACCAGCAACGGTGCAGTGTGGGGAACGGGAGGCTAGGCAGATACCCAGCTGCCCAGACTGACGCCAAGCTTATACCCAACAGGCAAGAATGCCGCATAAGTAAATGAGGGGATAAAAGAAAGGCATTCCTTGGGTGAGTCTGGTGAAAACTGCCAGTTGGTGTCTTAAATATTTTCTCTCCAGTAAAATTTTAATCTGTTACCTTGGCATGAGGTTGGTGCGGTTAGTCTCCTTCTAAACACGGGTCCAACAGCATAGTTTGGTCATATGATTTTTTAAAAAATGCGATGGTGAATTTTTAATAGGTTCCTTTCTTCTCTTTCCCTTCTAAAACAGGCCTGGGAAAGGAGTTTAAAACCAGAATGCTATCAAATCCTTTATGAAACATTTGGGGTTAATTACCTCTGCTGGAAGTCTCAGAATTTTTTCCCCTTGCCTCTCTCTTTCTCTCCTTCTTCTTTTTTTTTAATTTTAATGGAACACAGTGCATGTCTCATAAATGCTTAAATATGTAGTCGTAAAGTTTGAGATGTCTCATGGGCTGTGCTGTCTGCAAATCTGCCAGGCAGGACTCTGTGGAGGTTCAAATTTGCCTGGGTTCTGCCTCTCATACAGCAAGTTATATAAACCGGGCTGGGAGGCTTTACACGTTCCATGCGACATCATTTAATAAAGCTTGCTCAATTCTATATCCAGGGTCATCCCTGGAAGTCTTGCCACCTCCACATCTAAACAATGTGGGAAAACTAAGCATTTGGCTGGTATTACTCTCTCCTTATCCAGTCATCGCCAGCAACTGAATCCTTCATTTCCTTGATTGTTAATTACTCCAGGCTTTGGGGAAGAAGCCGGACCAGGTTAGAGTCAGATGCCCAGTTTCACCTTCATTTGGCTGAAACCAAATCCATAAATAGGTGCCCAAACATCATTCACACCTTCTAGGGTCCGCCTTCCCCTGTTTCAGAGAGATACACCAGTGGGTTCAGGGAGATAAAAATAGGAGATTTGGGATCCCACAACTATGAGTTGGGATCCAGAAAAAGCAAAGGAAGGGATCTGATCTACTTTGAACTCTGTTTGCTTATAACCCTGCCCTGGCCACTGTGGGGGCTGAGGGGGCTGGGATAGCCAATGAAGTCAGAGGCACAGGTGATTGCTTCCTGAACCTCAGATCTAGAAGAACAAACTCAGCTAGACTATCTAGGCAAGCACTTTCCTGAACTCGAGGAACATGTGTGATGCTCAAACACCTGAGGCTGGAACCAGGAGGCTGAGATGTGTTGGTTACCCAGAACCCGCTGCGTTACTTCCTCAATCTTGTCAGAAGTCAGTCAATCCTGGAGGCTTCTCAGGAGAGAATTTTTTTTATCATAACAAAAATTTCAGGTACTCCTGTGTGATAGTCACTTTTTTTTTACCTAATATAATTTTCCTAAGACACACAAATGTGTCTTTTATTCAGTGAATACTGTTCATATCCTTTGGGTCACAACAAACTCTAGTGGCTGCTGACTCACTTTTAGTGGTACTTTACCACGGAGACAGAATCCAGTATTTCTTTTTTCTTGTCTTTTTTTTTGTTTTATACCCTCTAACTTCCACTTATTTTCTCTCAGTGTCCTTTTCCTGGCTAAGGAATAAAGTGACCAATCACTTAAAAATCGGCACAGGGAGCCTACAATAGTTACATGAAAACGATGGTCAGGCAAAACACTAAAAGGATCAGTGGTTGCTGGGGGTGGGGGAGGAGGTAGGCAGAGCACAGAGCACTTTCAAGGCATCGAAAATGTGCTGTACCATACTGTCATGATGGACCCATGTCATTGTAATTTTGTCTAAACACCAAGAATGAACCCAAAAGCAAACCAGGGGCTGTAGGTGATTATGATGTGCCAATATGGGTTGAGTCTTGGTAATATATGTGCCACTCTGGCCAATGATGTTGAAAGTTGGGGAGGCTGTGCATGTGTGGGGGCAGGAGGCATATGGGAAATCTCTGTACTTTCCTTTCCATTTTGTTGTAAACCTAAAAGTGCACTAAAAAATAAAGTTTTTTTTTAAAAAAAATATTGCATATGAAAGAATTGGTGCAGTCGACTATGTATCAAATGGGTGATGTGTTTAGTCGGTTGATCTGTCCATCTTGGCACTTTGGGTCTGTGAAATTTTGGAGATGCCTCATTGGGTTGCTTTCTCCATGTCATCAAGAGTCAACGAGGGTAACTTTGTCCTGGCCTTTTCAGATACTCAGGCCTGCACATGTCTACTCACGTAAAAAACACGCACCAGAGCATTCCAGGGAATTCTTGTCATTGTGCAACCAAGGATGATTCACACTGAATGGCCTTGTAATAAGCAAATTTGTATATGTTTATGCTGTTAAAATGTCATTCTTCAAATCTGTTTTATATACTGGGCATTTAATATATGATTCTACATTTTAAAAAGTGTTTTTCTGCTACAGCGTTTTGTCCTGAAAGGCAGTTGGGAACCACAGAAGGTATCGATGCTCTAGCAGGCATGTGACTTACCCAATGACAGGTAAGACAAATAGAAGGTGAAGCCATTAGGATAAAAACAGGGAAGGAACTAGAGGCAGCAAGCGGGTAGCTCCAAGGTACGGGATGGGCGAAAAGGGTCTGAACAAAAGGTGGAGATGGGGAGAAGGCACCAGCAGAATGGGTAAGCCCTCGGAAAAGGAAAAGATTTTTGAAAGTTAAAGTGCAATTAATTTTCTTGATTATTCAAACAGTTTTGACATTTGCACTAGATCAGTGATTTTCAACTGGTGTGCCACAAGGATTTCTAAAACACGCAACACCTATTTAGTCAGGGGCATTGACCCCTTCTCCCTCAGATTGTCAAATAAAAAAAGTGACAGCAGCCAGCACAACAGTAGCCATCCAGTGTAAATGGATCAAAATTATACCTATTTTTTGTCAAATCAGCAAAAAATGTATTTTTTTGGTGTGCCAAAGAATTTTGGTAATTAGTTTACATGTGCCGTGAGATGAAAGGGTTGACAATCGCCGCACTAGGTGCATACCCTTAAGTGTAGCTGCTAATGAAATCTTTCAAAACACAAAACCAAATGGTCTTTCATCATTATGTAACCACTTCTTTCAAAAGCCTTTCACTTGCAAGATCAGTGAACTCAGTGAAGGCAGGTCTGATGGACACTCAGGGTGGAAAAGAGTTGTTGATCCTGGGGAGGGGGAATCTGTGAGAGGAGCTAATGCTGTGTTCTAAGCGAGAGGCCTTCTGCTTGCATTTTCTAAAACTTAATTGTTTAGGTGCAGCTTTGCTTACTTCCACAGCAATCAAGTCCACACAGGAATGAGTACGTGCCTTCAAGTGAGTGCTCTTTGTGTGCTCACCAGCCTGATCTGGGAGACACAGCATGGGGCCCAGGAGCTCACGTCCAGGGCCAGACTTAGTCAAAGGGAACTCTGGGATTATCTTGTTCTTGCAGCTCCATGTGACGGAGACCGGCATTGATGCTGCCAACATTTTTCAAAAGCTTCAAACATACCTAAATTTTATAAGAACTTGTATGACTGACAAACCAATTTCACAAACTTGTGATCTTTACGATCTTTATATCAACTCTATTGGACAGATTTCATAAATCCCTATTTTATAGATAAGGACACTGAGGCCCAGACTGGGTGTGTGACAGTTAACAAATGCTACCTCACTGATACCAGAACCTATGTGTGATACTGTGATTTGAAATAAGAACTATAATATTTGGTCCTCATCCCTGTTCCTGGCACAGAGCTGTTAAAACCCTCTGAATTTCCTAAGTGAAAAGAGTGATAAGGTTAATGGCATGACTTTTGGAAAGTCCCCAGAAATGAGTGGGGCTTGGTTGTCAGGAGAAATAACTGTGTGATTAGAGACCGGCACTTCCAGTTCCAATCCTCGATTTCAGGAGAGGGGCTGGAGTTTGAATCAGTGGGTAATACCCAATGATTCAATCATGCCTATGTAACGAAGCTGCCATTAAAAACCCCAAAGCATTGGGCTTGGAGAGCTTTCAGGTTGGTGAACATGTGGAGGTTTGGGGACAATGGTGCTCTGGGAGAGAACATGGGTGCCCCATGTCCCTTTCCCGAAACCTTTCCCTATGATTCTTTTCCATCTCTCTATTCCTGAGTTACATCCTTTTATGATAAAATGGTGATCCTGTCAGTAAAATGTTTCTCTTAGCTCTATGATCTGCTGTAGCAAATTAATGGAACCCAAGCAGTGGGTGGTGGGAACCTCCTACCTTTGGTGAATCAGAAGCACAGGTGAATACCTGGATTTGGGATTGACACCTGAAAAGGAGGTGGGAGGCAGGGGCAGTCTTATGGGACTGAACCCTTAAGCTATGGGATCAGACATCTCCAGGGAGATAGTTTCAGGCTTGAGTTAAATTATATGACACCACGCTGGTGTCAGAGAATTGCTTGATGTGTAGAAAGCTCACTCATCTGGTGTCAGAAGTGAAGTAGTGTTGCAGAAGTATTGAGAGTAGAGAAAAAAACATAAAAGTGTTTCCAAGCTGCATGCTAAACTACTGAGATTCCTCAGCTCCTCGTTTCAGAAGCAGTGGATATGGAGAGCAGACATTCACATCTATGTACTTTGCTGTTTGGAATGCATGAAATAAGATGCTAGTCATTTTCCATGTCATCAAGAGTCAACACTTCTTATGACAGATCACAGCATCTCAGAAAACGTTTCTTTAATTAGCAGCATTACTGACTGTGCAACATGTAGACAATTTCCCCAGGAGAGTGTCTCCTCAGTCAGTTCAGTGTGACCTTATTCTGTGCCAGGAACTCTCCTCCACCCACAGCTGGCCCTGTGGGGATGGAAAACATGCACACACCCTGAAATCTTGTCCCAGATGAGCAGCTTTGGGGGATGCTAAATTCCCAGTTAGGCGGAGGCAAAAAAGAACGGGACACTTGGCTTAGTTGATCTGGCTAAGTTTTACTGACGTTTCAATGTGATGTTATTTCTGGCATCATGTTGATGAGTGATTCAAAGGGTGGTTTTAACTCAGGGTAAGTCTGAATCTTAACAGATTTCATTTCTGTCTTATCTCTTTCACTGAAATTCAACTAATTTAATATTTTGTTGATCTGGTGCTGGAGGGAATAAAAAAACAAGTAAAATCTGATTTTTTTCCCCACTCAAGACGCCTATAGTAGGAAATATAGATAATGCCATTACAAGGCAGAATGATAATGCAGGAATTTAACATTTCATGGAGGAGTCAACCTTTCCATTTGCCCTTTCTTCCACTCTCTCCCTTGCTTACCATGTTCTAGCCATGTTGTCTTCTTCTTCTTCTGAGAACAGGAGACCTTTTTTTCTGCCTCAGGACCCTTGCACTTGATCTGCCCTCTGCTCCACTACAACTTTGCTGCCTACCTCTTTTTCATCATATGTGTCTTAGCTAGATGCCATTATGTCAGGAAGTCCTTGATGACTTTCTCCTGCTTATTTGTTTAGTTATCATCCCTCTTGCCCAAGAGAACATAAGCTTCATATATATATGAAGCATATAAATATATGAGCCATGGACAAACTACCATGAATATGTGGTATCCAAGAAATACTGAAATGCAAAGGGAGTATGGAGAGAGAAGAAAACAAGGCTGAGATTGACCTTTGGATTGATCCATTTAGGTGGAATGAGGAGCAAGAGAAAGTGGCAATGGAAGCTGAGAAGGGAAAGAAGGAGGATGGTATAGGGAGACAGAAGCCAAGGGTGCTGAGTGCCTGCAGACAAAAAGATGATCAAAGCTACAGAAACACTGACCAGGAAGGGAAATCAGCATTGGATGTGACAAGTGCATGGTCACTGGTGATCTTTGTGGGAAACAGGACAGCAGAGGCAGCATCCAAGACTGGGAGGGCTTAAGAAGTGGGTGGCAAGGATTTGGTGGTGATGGTCAGTACAGAAAGGGGAGAGTTGGTGTGCCATCCTGAGAACACAGCAGCTTGAGAGAACTTGCTTTCTGGATAGATGGGGAGATCTAAGCCTAAGTGTAGCCTGAGAGGAAACTGTAGAGGGGAAGCACTGAAGATGACAAAGCGAGGGCAGCTTACAGAGGAAGCTACTGAGAGAGGTGGGAGAAGCAGGAAAAAAAAAAAAGCACAAGCGAAGGGATTCGGCTGGCCGAGTTTGGGAGTGGGGGATGTCATCCGGTCAACAGGAAAAACATTAAGGACGATCAGGTATTATGACCTAAAATGTTACTGAGAAGTGAGAGGTAAGAATATCTGTTCTCTTTGCTTCTCCGGGTTTTGCGCTCTTAGCATGTTCTTTAAGATTTACATCTTAAATTAGAAGTGCCTTCTTTTAGAGTTAATTAAATCTGGTTTAATTTAACATCTCCTTGATGAAGCAAGTATGATTGCTTTTCACAATGTATATGTTTTCCACCCTTTTTTAATGCTTTCTGTTTTCTGATTTTTTAGGTAATATATGCTCATTATAAAAAAAAGTTGCAAAGACAGAGAAAAGTGAAAGGAAGTTAAAATATGTCTGTAATCATACTACCCAGAAATAACCTCTATATTAGAGCCTAGTGGCCAAGAGCATGAATTATAGAAGCATCTGCCATGGTTCAGGATTGGCTATATCACATCTTACTGTGTCAACTGCCCAGCAGGGCTGTGGTGAGAACAAGATTAGGTGACCTCTCCAGAACAGATAGGCCGATCCGTGGCACGTGGGACATCCTCATGTCCCACTGTTAGGACGTTGGCATTTTCCGCCTGAGTCCTCCACAGAGGCTCTTCCTCTTGTGAAATGGGGAGTGCTCTGCAGGGACAGCTGTGTGTCCTGTGTTTGTTCCCACATGCCATTAAATTGTGAGCATTTTCCTATAACATTCACACCATTTCCTTTTTTATTCTGAAGTGAGCAAGGGCAGGATTCCCCCAAGAAACAAAAGAACTAGAACTGCTTATTGCCCTTACCTCTGCAGTGCCAACTCTTTTTACTTTTTGTAAAATTAAGAACGTGGCCTGCCATAATCACACAAGAGGCTCACTTTACAAAGCTCACCACAGGGCAGCAGCTGGTCCTTATTCCTTCTCTACGAAAACCAAACACAAGCAAAAATGAAGGATCCATGCTGTGCTAGGACGTCAGGGCAGAAACAGACCAAAGTGTGCGTACTCCTCAGTTCTCCACCCAGCCTTTCCTGATTTTCTTTACATCAGGCTGTGTTTGTATGGACATCAGCTAAAGGAGAGACCTCTTTCTAATCAGAGTTTCCTACAGTGCTCAGTGGCTCTGGCTGTTCAATGGGAAAAGGTCGCTGAATGAGAAACAGGGCTTAAGCGCCATCAGGCCACTCCCAGACAGGGGCTGCCCAGTCCCATCCCCCCTGTGGTAAAGTTCCTCTAAGGTGGGAAGTCTATCACAGGCCTGCAGGCCTGGGTCCAAAACCTTGCACCAAACCTTCCTCGAGAGCCCATGTGAAATGCAGGGTCTCCACACAAACCTCGCTGTTGCTGCCCTTTTAATTTGTGATAGTTTAGATGACAGGTAGGCTATAAATAATCAGTGAATTGTCTTTCAAAGTAATTTGAATTTTCTTCTAAGAATGAATGCTGACTTCCATTCTTTTAGCCATTAACACAATTTTCTTTCTTAGACAGCCCCCATTTTTCAAATGCCACAGGATCTTAACAAAGCATACATCATATTCAAATGGGCAAAGTAGTCATCTAACCTGATTTAAAAAATTCTTTTAAATGCCATTTAATGGATGACCCATTGTACTCCAACCCAAGTTACTGAGGTGTCAATGCACAAAGAAGAACATGCCTGGTGAGGGTGACAGTACAGCAGGGGGACAGGTTCTCTCTGGCTCCAGGTGCCTTCCTTCTGCGAGTGGGACTGTTAGCCCACTATTGCACAGGGCCAGGAGCTAACCTTTGAAGTCTGGGCTGCAGTTCCATCCTTAATTAAAAACACATTGTAATACCTGAGGTGGTGCCTTATGGCAGGCTGATTTGTCAACGTGGAGCCAGGGCTCTGCCAGGGTCTGCTTTGCTTCGGAATTTCTAGTTTTAAAGGCCCTACAGAGAAACTGTGCTCCATATGTGCAGATAGCCTTCCAGAAAAGCAGATTTTAAGGAGAGGTGGGGGTTGATTAGTAGTCAATGCTGGGAGGGGGAGAAGGACATTGTTCTTAAACATAAAGCAGTATGTATGAATAATATTTCTGTATTTCTAGGCTCCCCCACTCTTGGTTTGAAATTGGTAACGTATGTGAAAAATATCAAGGTGGTTTTCATTTTAAGCCCTTTCAGATTCATGTCTAATGCTGCTGCAAAGGGTCTTGCTAGCAAAGCTAGATTTTCAGGAGTGCTTAAATGATGGGCAAAGGATTAACAATGAAACTACTCCATTTATTGAACACCTTGGATGTGCTGTACCATGTGCTAAGTGCTTTAGGTAGGACATATTATCCTTAAAACAATTGTATAAGAAATTGATTTTCACTCCATTCTCCAGAAGAGGAAACAACTTCATCACAACTAAGTAGCTTGCCAAGTTCATGCAGCAGGTAGACAACGGGCCTGTATTTGATGGAGACAGGTAGTTGGACCTGTATCTATCTGACACCACAGTCTCTGATCATCTCATGTGGGCAATGATGCAATCCAAAATTGTGAGCTGTACCCCTGTGTTCACTGCAGCATTGATCACGATAGCCAAGGCATGGAAACAACCTGAGTACCCACTGTTGCAAAGATGGATGAAGAACATGTGATACATATACACACAATGGAATACTACTCAGCCGAGAGAAAGAAAGAAATCCTGTCATTTGCAACAACATAGATGGAACTTGAGGGTATCATGCCAAGAGAAATATGTCTGTCAGAGAAAGACAAATTCCATATGATCTCTCTAACATGTGAAATCTCTAACATGTGAAAAAATATAATAAATATTAAAAGTAATCCAAATTTATAGAAACAGAGGTCAGAGGGTGGGGGGAGAGGGTCAAAAGGCACAAATTCCAGTTACAAGATAAATAAGTGTTATAAGTGAAATATACAACATGATGACTATAGTTAGCACTAATGTATGATAGACAGTAAGGTTGTTAAGAAAGTAAATCTCAAGAGTTCTCATCACAAGGATAAAAGAAAGCTTTTTTTCCTTTTTTTATTTATGAGATGATGGATGTTAACAAAACTTACTGTGGTAACCATTTCACAACATATGTAAGTCAAATCATTACATTGCACACCTTAAACTTATAAGTGAAGTATGTCAATTACATTCCAGTAAAAATAGGAAAAAAGTAAAATTACTAGCCAAGGAAAAAGAAAATAATTGTGGATATATAAATGTATATTTGTCCCCATGGCACAGAAAATTGAACTAATTTAGCAGTAAGTTTTCAGATTCAAATTATTTGGCAAGAATTTCTGAGCAGCATTAACGATTTGGGCAACAGCACGAGGCTGGGTAAGAAAATAAAACAAACAGGCTACTCCCAGGTCTTGGCCCTCAGCAAATGTCTGGGATGGGCCGAGAGCAGGAGATGGTGAGCATTTTTGAAAACTGAGGTTCACAATGAGCTCCACATTCAGTTCGGATCCTCCCTCCAGCCTCCACCCCGGACATGTCCTCAAGCCTGTGAACTGAGTGTCTGCTTGTCCAGGACATTCTTGTTAAATAACTGGCTTAGAAAGTTGTGAAAAGAGTCACAGGCTCTGAACCAGAGGGTAAGCCAAACAGTTTATTTATAGGATCAGCCCTCTCTCTAGCGCAGGGATGGCTGTGACTCTGCACAGACATGTGTGGGAAAAGAGTCTGCCTCGAAGCTGAAAGATTAGACAAATAGGCACGTCCCTTTGAGAGGCTCTCCTGTCCAACTGTTTGTTTATGAATCTCACCACTTCTTTCTGGTTTATACTTTATCATAAGCAGAGACCAAACAAAAATGAGGTAGTGTAAACCTTCCTTTACTGGGGAAAGCACAGTGTCTCATATTGAGAATCTAATGGGAATAGAGGATCCTTGGCACTATTTCTGGCAGAGATATTAATTCACAGAGTTGAGCTTTTTCTGTCTTCAGTCCCATTCCATTCATTTCATTTTTGTCCTTGTGTCTCTTTGGTCCCCATTTTTTTTCTCTCTCTCCCTCTACACTGTCAGCTACTTAGAAAGTTGATCATAGGTAGTAACTATGAACACATTACATGTTTTTCTTTTTTCCTGCATCTTTTCTTTTGCTTGCAATGTTTTTCCTATTTGGAAGCCCTCTCCTTTCTGACAGCCTAGAAAAATTCTGTCTGTATCTTCCTCTGAATCCTGCTGACTACTGGTCTCTTCTTCCTCTGAAATCCAACAGTGATTGGTTGCTGTCAGAACTTCTCACTCGGCCTCTATCAGCTACTGCCTTGTATCCTAGTTACCTTTTATTGATTACCTGACTGATTTACTAGTTGCTTTGAAGGCTGTAGCAAACACCTCACCCTACCCTCTCCTGTTTCAATATTAGCACGCTGACTGGCATGAATGCAGTGAAGGTATGTAGACTGGACTGTGAAGCAGTAACGTTAACATAACAGCAGCACCTGTTCTTGAAAGCTCACTGTTGTGGGGGTCGGCAGTGAGTCCCCCCAGAAGGGGCTGCCCTGGCATGCATGTCATTTTAAGCTTATAGTTAAAGCCCATCAAACTCAAGGAAACGTTCTTTACCTCCCCCTTTCCTAAGAGGTTCAGATAGAAAATGCTGCTTCAAGGAGAGAAGTTTAAATAGTCATCTTAGCACATATGAATTGTGTGGCAGGCAGAAGGGATCCAAGCAAAATCTGTTTGCTATATCCCCCTTTGCATCGAATTGCTTCTGGATGGCCCTGTAAGAATTCGTTTACCAAAGGTTTGCTCTTTCTCACCCACCTATGAATTGTGTACCTCCCCATCCCTAGTCCAAAATGACATATATATATCTCACTATCTTCGGAATTTTCAGGCATATGTCAGTTCCCTGTGTGAATGTATTAAAATTTGATTTTTCTCCTATTATTCTGCTATGTGTCATTTAAATTATTCAAACAGCCAGAAGAACTAAAGGAGTAAGGGGACAGTTTTCCCAGTCAGACACTGTCTACCAGAACAATGCTAAGACTTATATGCAGTATCTCACTCATTACAACAAAATTCTGAGGCCTTATATATCCCTGTTTTCCAGTGGCAAAAACTGAAGTTCAGTAACAAGAAGCAAGCACACAGCTTGTAGGTGCTGGCATGAGATTTGGCCTTAGAGTTATGGTATGCCGTAAGTACCTTGTCGTCCTGTCCCGATCAAGAACTATTTGATGAGTGATTAAGACCACAATGAGACAAGACAGAAACATTTGAGTTTATGGTTCACGTCACAATGGAAATGGTGGGATGGCCATCAGAACAGAAGAAAGAATGAGATGACATATAGGTTCTATGAAAATACCTTTGCAGTCAGCAGATTCTCCTCCTGTAACCCCAGTGCAGGCCACACTGCCTAGCACTCCAAACCTTGAACTCTGAAGTCAAACTGACTGGATTTGAGTCTTGGACAAGTGATTTGGATCCCCATGACTCCATTTCCTTGTGCATAAAATTGGATGGTAACAGTACCTCCCTCATCTGGTTGCCTTGAGGATTAAATAAATATATGCGAAGTGCACTTACACTGAGCATTAAATAAATGTTAGCTATTATTATCAAGATTCCTTAACTTAGACCATAGACCAAAGTAATAGAATCTAAGCTTATAGGCAGAAGTTGGGTATTTTTCCAGATTTCAGGAGATGGGAAAGAGCTGTTCTTATCCTTTAATCTCAAACACAACAAAGAACCTGAAGAGAGATAGTTTCAGAAGGAGAGAAAGGCAACTCAATGATTGTGTCTTAAGGATTACCAAACATGGCATCCAGGCTGACCAGAAACTCATCATGACTGAGGTAAGAGAGATGGGGGAGGGAGGGGAAGGGGAAGAAAGGAGGAGGAGAAGAAGGGGAGGGGGGAGGGACAGAGAGAGAGAGAGACTGACTACACTTAGATGGCTGTTGGAGCCAAGGTGGGCACCAGGAAGGACCTCCTGTTGGTAGCTGGTTACACTAACTAAGCATGGCGATGAGGAGCCGACCTAAATCTGGCCTGTTTCTTTCTTTTGAGCCATGTGACCTGGTCTTGGTGATCTAACCTCCATCTCCTCATCTGTGAAATAAGTAGTCGTAGTTGCTACCTCATAGGCTCACTAGGAGAATTAATGCACTTGAAACAGAAATAAATATCTTTATTTAACTTTTTATAGTTATAACTAGTCTAGACAAGTCTTGATTGAGTTAACGAGATTCCCCAGCACTCTAAACATTTTATTCTGTAAAGTGGCTTAAGTATGGGAATTTTATTAGACAGCATTGGCTGGAATTCTCAGAATCCCTTCTTCCCAGCAACACCCTCCATGCAACCGTTATCCAATAATGTCTATACATATTCAAAAGCTGTGATTCCATTGTTGTAGTTGTTGCTAAGAGTTAATGTCATCAGGTGCCAGGCTCTAAATATCCTGTGGAGACCTTTTAGAATAAGGCCAGGTTGTGTCAACATCTGAGCAATTGTTTCCAAGGGTTTAATCTAAGGCTTCAAGGGCATGGGAAGTGAATTAAATGTAACATCAGGTGTTAAAAGGAGGCCACGGTGACCTCATCCTCTTCCTCAGTTCCTGACCCCTGAACACACGATGAGAGCTGGCCCTTACAACTTATGCCTTTCTGCTACCTGGCCCAGGTCAGAGCCCTTGGAGGAGGCATCAGCTGCAATTTGCCTCCCAGAGCTGGTCAACAAGCACTAACTTCCTCTTACTCAGAAAATGCTCGAGGGTGTCCTGTGCTCTTGACTTGCCCAAGAGTGAAAACAAACTGTGGGTTATTTGGCCCAGACCAATAGACGCTGTGGAAAAGCCAGAGTGGCTGCCCTGGAACAGGGAAATTGTAAACAAAATGTTCACTTGGGGAAGCACAAACAGAGCTGCCTGGTGTGGGAGCAGCAGCCCCCGCACTTGGACCCAGGCTCTCGCAGGGAAGGGAGAACAGAGGGCCCTTCAGATTTCTAGGAACCACTAATCTTCCTTTCAGCTGGGAGTCCCGGCAGCGTCTGTCACCTAAGACACCATAACTCCCACGATGAATCTTGGGCCATAGCTTGCTTATTTCTTAACAAATCTATCTGTCAAAAAAATACTCTCTTAAATTTCCCCTGGAAACTTACAGGAGGTTCAGGAAGAATAATTTTATCCAAATTTTAATAATAAGGGCTGTTTCTCTTCTTTGCGAGACTAAGGTATATTGTTTTGTATCCCAACTGATTTCTGAGACAAAAGGATTACATTTGCTTTTATTTTGTGGCAAATGAATGCATCAATAATGAAGGTTTGATGTTTATTGAGTATGTACTATTTATCAGGATTGGTCTAAGTATGTTACATGCAATGCCTCATTCAATCCTAAAGATAACACTATATGGTAAATAGAGGTGTTATTTCCATTTTATTGATGAAAAGATCTGATCTGGGAATTAGGACTTATATCTAATTCATTGACTTCAGAGCACACATCCTTATTCCAGGCTAAGCTGCCCCTTTTTGACTGGTGAGCCAGCTGCCCAACCACCAGCATCCCTGGCAGTCAAGGGTGGCCATGTGATTGCATTCTGACCAATGGGATGTGAGTAGAAGGAAAGACCGATAAAAACTCTCATGGGTACTTCCCTTCTGTTTCCCTTTGCTCAATGAGTAGGCCACTGAAACTTTAGAGGAGGATAGTGTTCCAAGATGACCCTGAATGACCCCATGGAAAGTTGTCTACCATCCAGAGCATTGCTGGACTTCCTATGAGTGAGGAATAAATTTCTGTCAGGTAAAGTCACTGAGATTTCCAAGGAATCACTGTGGAAGCCCAATTTACTTTAGTTGATGTATGCTGTTATAAAAATGGATCAATTCTCCAAAGTTAGATAATGACTGTCAGTATACCCTTAATCCAGAATTGGTACCTAGTTCTGAACTGCATGTGTTGTCTCAATCTGCAGGGTGTGTGGCCACAATAAGGAAATTCTCCTCTTAGAAAAATGGTAGAGACCCCATACCCTGCTTCCATCTTTCACAGGGAGTCAGCATGACATGAAAATAATCAGATTGCACAATTACTATTTACTGGGAACCCATCTGGTGTGGTAATGAGCTCACACCCTTGGGAATAAAGAAAATATCCAGCTGAGGCTGGGTGGTGAAGTTTTCAAAATAGGCCAGCTGGTTTTCACAAGGTCCAACGTGGGGTTAGGATAGTTCTTAATGAACAGCATCCAGTGGTCAGGCAGTATGGTCACCAGTATTATAAATGATATAAAGCACATTATATTGATTAAATAAGGACTCATGATTGTTAGGCCTATACAACTCAGTTTTCTTGTCTTCCCATCTGCTGCAGCAACTTTGGGTTGGTACACTGTGTTATTCCTGCCCATCTCCCTTTCACCTCCTCTGCCTAGTGAACTGCCACTTGTCTTGAAGATCTCTGCTCATGCACTGCCTCCTCAGGAAGGCTTCCCTGACATCTCAAAACAGGTAAGCTCCCCTGTTATACCTTCTTGGGCCATCACGTACCTTGTCCTCAAAGCACTGACCTCCGATTTTCATTTTACCTGAGTTTCTGTAACTGCTGTATTAGCACTGTTGAGTAAATGAATGATTGTCAGGTTTCTACCATTGGAACATAGCCTCTAGAAGAACATGGAATCATGTTTGGTTTTGCTCACCATCCCATCTCCAGAACCTAGCACAATATCTGGCACATACCAGGTGTTCCTTTATTATTTGTTAGATGAATAAACAAAACATGAATGAATAAATATGTGAATGAAGGAATCTTAATTTGTGGGGAAGCTGAGGCAGAAATATGCCATACCCTAATTCATTGTAAAAGCTGGAAATATAATTTAGAATATCTGACCTCAGCATCTGCTGCTAACCATCTCCTTCCAAACAACTGTTGAAAGGGACGACTCCAAATCTGCGGCACTTGCCTAGAGGATCGTGACCCCGGAAAACATGCAGACGGCAGAGTGCTGAGATCCTTCCCCACCAGAGGCTGGCCACTAACTTCTCTAAGCCCAGTGCAGTGCCCCTATATACAACACCTTCCCGTGGCACTGAGGATCGAAAATAAGAGGAGGCATTTCAAAATACTCTGTAAACTCTAAAAAGACATGCACGTATATATTTTTTGAAGTTAAGATGTGTGAAAAATTGCCTCTCAATTGATGGGACTTTGAAAAGATACCAGTTTGGGAGGAATAGGACTTTCCAAAGTTGTTTGGCAAAGATTATCCATTTAGTTAAATATTTTTTAAGGCAGTGACAGAGAAATTAGATCCTTCATATTCTCCATCAGTCCCACTCCAAGAGACCCCCAAATGAACATACGATTTAAGTAAAAACTGGTTACACACTTTCCAACAGGATTACTATCTCCAGACCCCACCTAAGCAGAATTTTAGAAGCCCTCACAATTCAAATGCAGTCAAAAGCTAAAATGCAAACTTGATTTCCACAATGTTTTGAAAGTCGATTAGCAAATGTTGGGAGGAACTGATCCAATGTGAGAGACGGCTGAGATAACTGACAGAGAAGGTTAAACCTCTATTGTGCTCACTGCAACCAGGAAAGTGCTTTTAAGGTGGATGAAAACATGCCCCACGTCAGACTCAAAAATATTTTATGAACAGAGTAAGTGCAGAGCTCTTATGTTGTTTACAAATACTATCCACGTCAAAGAGGGGAAATTACAAAATTTAAAAAATGAGAGTTTTGCTTCCACTCCCATTACGAAGACATGATTCTGTGTCAGCGAAAGAAAACACTGGGCCCTGGCTAGGTAGCGCAGCCTGTTAGAGCATCGTCCCGCTACCCCAAGGCTGCAGATCCGATCCCTAGTCAGGGTGCAAACAAAAACCAACCAATGAGTGCACAAATAAGTGGAACAACAAATAGATCAATTCCCCCTCCAATCAATTAATAAGAAGAAAATACTGTTGCAGGAGACGAGGTGTGTGACGTTTGAGCGCACCAGTGGGAACACAGACACTTCCTCCTATACTGACAGGCACTGCAGCTCTAAGGACTAGCAGAAAAGGTTCAGACCAACACACAGGCTTACCGAAAGTTACAAACAAACATAATAAATTCACTAATTGTTCTTCTTGGTACAAACCTATCTTTCCCCCCTTTAACCATAACACATGTTATAGATCATCAGAGAAAAGGCTAAGCCCCACACCATATGTAGGCATTAAATAATACAAAGGGCACAGCCCTTTGAAAACATACATTGCCATAATGAAATGATGAAAGAGGAACAGCAAAAATAGCAAATTGAGAATCAAAGCCTAACTTTCCACATGTGGAAACGTTTGTTTGAATCATGGTGTAATCCGTCGGCTCCAGACTGGTTGTACTAGTTGTTTAAGAAGATACAAATGAATTATTGAAAACCCAATCTCATTTTAGAGGAAGTGCTCGTCATTAGAATTTACTACTGACATCATCATAATTAATCATGAATATAACTGATAAAGCTGCATTTTCAAAACAGTTCATATTTCTAGAACCTCCCAGTACAGAAAGAAGCACAATTTCTACTAAGAAAACACAAATCATTCTCTGTGATGACAACACCCGCCCCCCAGGATGATAAGGCAATCTCATATATTTGTTCACTTGTTGTCTTGTTTTTCTTACAGAGTTTGCAGGAAATGTGGTTTACAGGTCATTGCAGGCCTGGCTTTATGGACCGCAAAGTGTTATTGTTAAAGCATGGGGTTAGAATAGGTATGTATAAATTTAACAAAGGACCCTCCCCAAATTCTGATACTTGAGTGGTCACTCTAGCCACTGGTCCATATTTTCTTGTAGAAGCAGCAGAGATGGGTGAACCATGGATGATTTTAAAACCATGTAACAAACCACACTTCTTGGAGGAAAGTGGGAATGTCCCCTGGGACATGGTCCCTCTCCTAGTTTCTTTGATAGACTGTATGTCTTAAAACCAGGAGGAGAAGAGATGTTGCCTCTTTTGTGCTTTGTCCAGCAGGTATTAGGAAATAAAAAACAGAAGGCCCTGGCCAGGTAGTTCAGTCTCTGAGAGAGTTGTCCCAATACACCAAGGTTGCAGGTTTGTTCTATGGTCAGGGCACAGACAAGAGTCAACCGATGAATGCATAAATAAGTGGAGCGACAAGTCAGGTTTCTCTCTCTCTCTCTCTCTCTCTCTCTCTCCCTTTCCTCTCTCTCTCTAAAAAATCAATAAATAAAAATTTTAATGAAGAAAATAAAAAAACAGAAACAAAGTAGACCATTCTAATGAATGATGCATTTGCTACAAATAAACCAAAAACAAAACATAACAAATAAATAATGACATCCAACTTAAAAAAATAATAATCTAAAACAGGCTTACATACACCATACATATGTTCAACATTTTGGGGGCCAAAAGCAATTTATGGCAGGGCATATTTGAAGTTATTGGTCTTATTTATTTTTCCTATAGTTTATATGGCACAACCAGAGGTGATGGAGGGTGCGTTGGAAGGTATGGAGGTAGATTTATCATGAAGTTAATCAAGCTTATACTTCAGTTGTGACTAATGTCTCTTTCCACAATAACTTCCCCTCTGTTAAACTTTTCTTCTTCATCAAGTAGCATCAGACTCACCATTAAAATTTTTTGGAATCCAGCAAAAGAAAAGCTGAGTTGGAATGCATATAGTTTGTGTCAAGTAGGATGTATTTATGAAGTTCACGGTCACTTCCATCTATGAAAAGATGAAAATGAGTTGTATCCATGTAGCCATGGCTTCCTGCCATGCTCCTAAGCCAAAGTCATACATGGAAGTACAGGGCCAGGTCTTAACTGGGTATTACATCTCATAGCACCTGGCTATAGAAGAATGTGGCCTCTACATAGGAGAAGGTTCAATACCCTAGGAACCAGAAGCTAGTCAGAGGAGAAAACTTCTAATTATCTGATAGTAAATTATAAGTAGAGGGTCCAGTTCTCATAATCCACAGTCAAAAGTAGAAGCATGTCTCCTGTCCGGGGTATATATAATATACAACATACACCATTACAAAAGTACCACATAATTTTTTCTTCATTAAAGGAAATAGAATTCAATTGAATTTTTAAAAAAACTCAGGCGTTTAGAGGGCATATGCCTGTTCTTTTACTATAAACAACAAGTTTGTTTGATAATAGAGTATAAAAACAAAGGAAACTTGAAAGAGGGCTTTCCAGACTTCTGGTCAAGATGGCAATGTAGGCAGACAAGGCTCACCTCTTCGCACAACCACCTCAAAATTACAACTAAAATACAAAATGACCATGACTCAGAACCATTATTAATCGAGTTGAATGGAAGTCTGACAACTATAGAATTAAAAGAACCACATCTATTCACTCTGGTAGGAGGGGCACAGATGTAGAATGGTCTGATCCCTTACCCATAGGTGGTGGATAAAAATTCAGGAGGGATATCTTGGGAGCAAAGAGTCCCAGGCCCACACCAGGCCCCATGGCCCAGTGTTCTAATGCCAGGAAGACAAGTCCCCACAACTTTTGGCTGCAAAAACCAGTACAGATTGAGTTGGTGGAGGAAACTGCTGGAGCCTTAAGGAGCTTCTCTTAGTGAACCCACACATGGACTCACCTACACAGACTCACTCCCTCTGAGCTCCAGTACCAGTGTAGTAGCTTGAAAGGCACCAGTGGCATAAAGGGAGGTATTGAAGTACCTGGCATCAAGACAAAGAGAGACCATCATCTCTTTTCTAAACCCTCCCCCAACAAGGCTGGCAAGCTGGTGCCATATCTGAGACTCCATCAACCTGGCTAACACTGTTTGACCTGCTTTGGAGATCCCCAGAGACTCTGCTCCACCCAAGATGCTTTTCCATATGAAGGGATAGTCTTGGCTCTTGCTTCACAACTTCCTAAAATCCTCTCAGACAAGCAATAGACAGCCTCAGTGAGCCCTAGGCCCAGCACTAGCAGCAGCCAGCCTAGATTAATAGCTTGGCCTCCCCTGGGAATCTCCAAGCCCATCACAAGTAGCAGCCATTGCAGATTCCTTTATAGCTCAAGCAGGGTGGCTCCTGGCAAAACACAGGTCAGGGCTGACCTTGGCCTGTACCACCCAGGAAACCCCAAGCCCAGCACACACAGTAGACAGGCTACAGACCACATCAGAGCACTGTCACCCTGCCCCTGCACAGCTGATCCTCCACAGAGGGTGGAGGTTGGTGATCAGTGGACATAGCCAGTCCTTGAAGCTGACTAGCCTGGGTAAATCCCTCCCATTGATTTGCCAACAGCAACCAAGGCTCAATTACAAGAGGAGGGTGTACTCAGCTCACACAAAGGGTCTACCTTGAGTACCCAGCTTGGGTGATAGGGGAGGCTGTGCCACTGGACCCTACAGGACACCTACTACATTAGGCCATACTGCCAAGACATGGAGTCAGAGCAGCTCTACATAATACATAAAAACAAATACAGGGAAGCTGCCAAAACAAGGAGAAAGGAACATGGTCCAAACAAAAGAACACATCAAAACTCCAGAAAAAGAGCTAAAAGAAATGGATATAAGCAATCTATTAGATGCAGAGTTCAAACCACTTTTTATAAGGATGCTCAAGGAACTTAGTGAGCATCTATCAACAGTTGAATCTAAAAAACAAACTAAACAAATAAGAACAGAGACAAAATCATGGATATGGAGAATGTTTCAATGGTTGCCAGATGGGAGAGGGGTGTGGTGGAATGGGTGAAGAGGTGAGGGGATTAAGAAGTACAAATAGGTAGTTACAGAACAGCCATGGGGATGTAAAGTACAGTATAGGAAAAGGAGTCTCCAAAGAATGTATATGCATAACCCATAGACATGAACAATGGTGGGGATGTTGCCTCAGGGGTTAGGTGGTACAGGGTTGAGGGGGCAAAGGAGGAAAAATCAACATCAATAATAGCATAATCAATAAAATATAATTTTAAGGAAAAGAAAGAAGGCTTTCCAAATTTGACAACAATTTTAAAAACTTGAACAGTATTTTCAGTAAGTTGTGAATCAGAAAGAAACATGTCTAAACTAACATTAACATTGGGAAAAAGTTTTGATCAGTAGTGCTAGAGGAAAGGTCATTTCATCTTCCTCTCTGTCTCTACAGAAATATTACAAAATCATTTGAAGAGATCAAAGAGTAAGTGGTCAAATACTGAATGCTTTCCAGGATAGGTCACCTGTTAGACTACAAAACAAGTCTCCATAAATTTAACACTGAAATCATATCAAGTATCTTCTCTAACCACAATGGTATGAAACTATAAATGAATTATAAGGAAAAACTTGAAAACACATAAATTAAAGAGGCTAAATAACAAGTTACTATACAATGAATTGGTTGAAAATAAATCAAGGAATAAATAAAAAGATATCTTGAGACAAAAATAAAAACACAATGACCCCAAACCTATGGAACACAGCAAAAGTAGTTCTAAGTTGGAAATTCATAGTAATAATGAATTTAGTACAGATCTAACTCTCAAATAAGCTAACTAAACCCTTTCAGAAACTTAAACAAAACAAAACCCATAAGGAGTACAAGTAAGGAAATAACTGAGATTACCAAAACAGAAATAAATAAAATAGCCTAAAAAATACAAAATAGCAATGAATCCAAGAGCTACTCTTCAAAAATACAAACCAAATTGATAAACCTTTAACCAGATTCATCAAAAGTAAAAGAAAAAGGACCCAAATAAATAAAATCAGAAATGAAAGAGGAAAAGCAATGAGCGACACCACAGAAATACAAGAGATGATAAGAAAATAATGCCAATAATTATTTGCCAGCAAATTGGACAATCTGGGAGAAACAGATAAATGCTAGAAACATACAATCTTCCAAGGCTGAGTTAAAAAAAAACAAACAGAAAATCTAAACAAACCAATAACTACTAACAAAATCAATCAGTAATTAAAAAACTCCCAACAAACTTAAGTCCTGGACCAGGCAGCTTCATAGGTGAATTCTACTAAACATTCAAAAAATTGACACTTACCTTTTTCACACTATTCTATAATATTTTAGAGGAAGGTGGGCTTCCAAGCTCATTTTACAAAGCCAGTATTTTCCTGATTCTAAAACCTGACAAAGATACCACAAACAAAAAAAAGTATAGGCCAATATCCATGATGATCATAGATGCAAAAATCCTTAACAAAATATTAGCAAACAAAAATCAGGAATACACTAAAAAGGTCATATACCAAGTAGAATTTATTGCTGGCTTGCAAGGTTTGTATAATATCTGCAAATCAATTAATATGATACACCACATAAACAAAATGAAAAATAAGAATTATATGGTCATATCAAAAGATGCAAATTTTTATGACAGAATTCTGCAGCCATTTATGATAAACCCCCCAGCAGAGTGAGAATAGAGGGAACATAACTCAACACAATAAAGGCCGTAAATGACAAACCCAAAGCTAACATCATACCCATTGAGGAAAACGTAAAAGCATTTTCCTTAAGATCAAGAACAAGACAAAGATGTCCACATTTACCACTTTTACTCAAAACTGTATTGGAAGTCATAGCCACAGTAATCAGACAAGAAAAAAATATAAAATGCAACCAAACTCAAAAGGAAGAAGTAAAACTGTCATTATTTGCAGATATCATAATACTATATACAGAGAATACCCTAAAGATCACACCAAAAAACCACTAAAACTTATAAAGAAATTCAGTAAAGTAGCAGGATACAAAATAAATATGCAGAAATCAGTTGCATTTTTATACACTAATAATGAACTATCAGAAAAAGAAATTAAAGCAATCCCATTTACAACTGCATCAGAAATACCTGGTAATAAATTTAACCTAGAAGATAAAAGACTTGTTCTCTGAACATTATAAAACCTTGGAGGAAAAAATGGGACAAAAAATACAAATAAATGGAAGCATATACTGTGCTCGTGGATAGGGAGAAATAATATCATTAAAATGTCCATACTACTGAAAGCAATCTATAGATTCACTGCAATACCTATCAATGGCACTTTTTACAGAACTAGAACAAATAATCTTAAAATGTATATGGAACCACAAAAAACCTCAAATAGCCACAGCAGTAAAAAAGAATAAGAAAGTTGGAGATATCATGCTATCTGATCTCAAACTATACTACAAGCTAGCGTAATCAAAATGACACGGTACTGGCATAAAAACAGACACATAGAACAACTGAACAGAATAGAGAGCCCAGAAATAAACCCATATTTATACAGTCAATAATCTATGACATAGTAGGCAAGAATATAAAATGGGGGAAAAAACAGTCTACTCAATAAATGGTGTTGGGAAAACTGGACAGATACATGCAAAAAATAAAACTAGACCACCTTCTTATAACAATATATAAGAATAAACTAAAAATAAATTGAAGACTTAAGTGTAGGACCTAAAACCACAAAACTCCTGGAAGAAAACATAGACAGTATATTCTCTGACATTACTCTTAGTGTTGTTTTTGTTGATATAGCTCCTTGGGTAAGGGGAAAAAATAAACAAATGGAACTTTATCAAACTAAAAAGTTTTTGCACAGCAAAAGAAACCATCAACAAAATGAAAAGATAACCTACCAATTAGGAGAACATATTCACCAATGATATATCTGATAAGGGGTTAATATCCAAAATTTATAAAGAACTCATACAACTTGACACCAAAAGGAAATCCAATTTGAAAATGGGCAAAGGACTTGAATGAACATTTCTCCTAAGAGGACATACAGATGGCCAGTAGAAATACAAAAAGATGCTCAATGTCACTAGTCATCAGAGAAAAGCAAATTAAAACCACAATGAGATGCCATCTCACACCTGTCAGAAAGGCTGTCATCCATGAATTAACAAACATCAAGTGCTGGTAAGGGTGTGGAGAAAGGGGAACCTTTTTGCACTGTTGCTAGGAATGCAGACTGGTGCAGCCACTGTGGAAAGCAGTATGGAAATAGCTCAGAGAGTTTAAAAATGGATCTGTCTTTTGACCCAGTGATCCCACTTGTGGGAATATATCCAAAGGAAACCAAAACACGAATTGGAAAGAACAAAAGCACCTCTCTGTTCATTGCAGTGTTATTTACAATAGCCAAGGTATGGGAGCAACCCAACTGCTCATCAATAGACAAGTGGATAAAGAAGAAGTAGTACATATATACAACAGAGTATTACTTGACCGTAAAAAAAGAATGAAATCTTACCAATTGTGACAACATGGATAGACCTAGAGGGTAGTCCTGAGTGAGATAAATGAGACAGAGAAAGACAAATACCGTATGATTCCACTTATATGTAAAATCTAAAAACCAGAGTAAGTGAACAAGCAAAACATAAAAAGACTCACAAACAGAGAACATTCTGATGGTTGCCAGGTGGGAGGGATACTGGGGGACCGGGTGAAAAAGGTGAAGGGATTAAGAAGTACAATCGGTAGTTACATAATAGCCATGGGGATGTAAAGTACAGCATAAAAAATATAATCAATAACATTGTAATAACTATGGATGGTGCCAGGTGAATACTAGGCTTATTGGGGGGATCACTTTATAAATTATATAAATGTCTACCCACTGTGCTATATATCTGTAACTAATATAAAAATATTGAATGTCAATTGTACTTTAAAAAACAAAAATTAAGAAAAAAGAGTAAGTAGCCAAAATATACAGGAGAAAAAAGAATTAATAGAGATGTGTTAGGCAGTTAATTAATCAACTTGTGCCATTTTTCTGGATTTTGTGATGCTATCTTACATTTGTAATGTGCTGTAGTTTTCCTTGCTCACCTAAATTTGTATAATTTAAATTTTTTTTCTCTTTTTAAAGCTTCTCCACCCCCAAATGTGGATGTTTCAGGCTCCACAATTAACTGTCGTCTGGGACAGTAATGTGATCTAGAAGTACTGGGTGAGAGGAAAGACCAAGTTCCTGCAGAAAGGAGAGTGGAGCTGCCCATGGTGCTAAGGGCACCGGAGACACTCTGGGGATCGTGATGGGGACCTGGGAATGGGGCGAGTTTCCCTCCAGAGTTCCAGAGAGGTCACTGCCACCCTGAGAGAGAAAGCGCACTCTCCTCATGGTTTTGGGTAAACATAACAAAAATAACATTTATCAAGTGCTTTGTATGGACCAAGGAATGGACTTAATTTGAACTGAGTTAATCTCTGATCTTTATTTTATTTATTTTAAAGTCTTTGCCCAAGGGTAAATTTATTGATTTGAGAAAGAATGAGAGGGAGAGAGAGAGAGACACTGATGTGAGAGAGAATCATCTATCAATTGCCTCATGTACACACCCTGACCAGGACCCAACCTGAAACCTAGGTATGTGCCCTGACGAGGGTTCAAACCTGTGATATTTGTGTATATGGGATGACTCTCCAACCAACTAAGCCACACTGGCCAGGGCAATACATACATTTTTAAAGTGTCCTCTTCCTCCAATGATTTTGTGCTGCCTGTTGAGGGTTTTGTAAGCCTCTGCATACTACCAGATAGTAGAAGGAGCCTCCTTCAGCTCAGGGGCTCTCCAGTTGGACTGCACATGAGAGTCACCTGGAAAGCTTTGACAACATACCAATCACAGGCCTCAGATCAATTAAACTAGGATGTCTGGGAGTCGGGTCTGGGCATGGGTGAGAGTAAAAGCTCCTGAGTTGACTTTCAAGTCCAGCCAGGGTTTGACAGCCATCACCTTAGCCAACGGAGAAATTGTGAACCATGAAAGCATTGCTATAAAGTAGCAGAAAAAGTATATTTTGGTCTCTGTTCCCAGTTCCTGGCACAGAGCTCATAAAACCCTTGTCATTTCCTAAGTGATAAAAGCACTAGGAGCATCTTTTATTTTAATATTTGGCTTTTGACCTTGGTTCCTGACACAGAGTTAAAAATCCCCTTAGAATTTCCTGGGTGATTGGAGTGTCTTTTGTTTTAGTGATGTGATTCTGGGTGGGCTCCTGGAGGGGCTCTAACCAAGCCATGATTAGAGACTTGGAACTTTCAGCCCCACCCCCATCCTCTAGGAAGAGGAGAGGGGCTGAAGATTAACTTAATGACCAATCATGTTTATGAGATACTGCATGCATCCATGAAAATCCCAAATGTAGGAGGTAGGGGTTCCAATAGCGTTCAGTAGATCCATGAACACGTCTAGGTGTCAGGAGGATGACACTCCCCTATGTCACGGGGACAGGAGCTCCTGTCTTTGGGACCCTCCCAAGCTCTATGTTTGTCTTCATCTGGTGGTTCATCTGCATCCTTTATCATGTCTTTTGCCCTACAATCAAAGTGGTAAATGTAAGTGCTTCTGAGTTCTTTAAGCTGTTCAGGGAGGGGCTCATGAAAACCTCCAATCTGTAGCCAAGTTGAACAGAAGTATGGGTAATCTGGGGACCTACCACTCAGGATTGGCATCTGGGGCGGGGGGCAATCTTGTGGGACTGAGCCCTTAACCTGTGGGGCCTGCACCAGATCCGGTCAGTCAGAACTGATGTGGAGGAAACCCTCATGCGTCGTGTGAGAAGTGCTGTGAGTGTGAGAGGAGTAGTGTGACAGTAAAGGAAACACGGCGGTTTTCCTAGACAATTAATTGCCTAAACAAAATACACAAAAATGGCCATTAGCCACCTTATCACTAAAAAAATAAAGACAGTCTTGGTGAACTTTTCCCAAGATAAAAAACACTAAGAATACTGTTAAGAAGTATATTATAAAACAGCATTTCCCATCTGCATACACTTAGTATGTGCAGCACACTTCAGCAAATGTGCCCTCATTTAATTCTTACGTGGCCATGAGGCTGCCGCCCTGCCCTGCCTCTGTGCGGGAGGAAGCAGAGGACGGGCACATGCTACTTGCTTCTCAGTAAGTGTCTGATGGACTGAATAGAGGTTGAGCAGTAACACATTTTTTTTTTCCAAACCTGGTAGCAAATAAAATTCAATGTTCTTTTCAGTGTACTTATAACATTAAGGGAAGTCCTGAAAAAAGCCCCTTGAGGTGAAGCAAATGCACCCTGCCCACTTGATTTAAAATCTTGGCTTTTATATAACTTTCTGAGAAATAAAGAAGACAAGCAGGAGATAAAAAAGAAAGTGGGATCCTGGGCTGGTGTGGCTCAGTGGACTGAGCACCAGCCTTGGAATCAAATGGTCTCCAGTTCCATGCCCTGTCAGAGTATGTGCCTGGGTTGCAGGCCAGGTCCCCACTTGGGAGCATGTGAGAAGCAACCAGTCAATATTTCTCTCCCTCTATCTTGCCTTCCCTTCCTCTGTCTCAAAGGAAGAAGGAAAAAAAGGAAGGAAGGAAGGAAGGAAGGAAGGAAGGAAGGAAGGAAGGAAGGAAGGAAGGAAGGAAGGAAGGGATGGAGGGAGGAAGAAACGAAAAGAAAGAAAAAGAAAGAAAGAAAGAAAGAAAGAAGAAAGAAAGAAAGAAAGAAAGAAAGAAAGAAAAGAAAAGAAAAGAAAAGAAAGAAAAGAAAAGAAAAGAAAAGAAAAGAAAGAAAAGAAAAGAAAAGAAAAGAAAAGAAAAGAAAGAAAAGAAAAGAAAAGAATCCAGGGCCCTCAAATTCATTCACAAGCACAGCAACACCTAAGAAAGAATTACCTTCATTAAGAAATTAAGCCCCAATGCTAAACTGTTTGAGATTTGACTCTAAAGCCACGTTTCTGAAAAATCTTCAAATGGACGAAACAATCACAAGACTAATTGAATCTCCCATCAGGAAGATTTTTTTCCAGATTTCTTTCAGATTCACAGGCAATCATTGGAACCCTCGCATAAATGTTTCAGACTGTTGTCAAGTTTGGGAATGCTTCTCTCACATTTCATTTATGCAAGGTTGACTATGGACATATCTGCTGTTAATAGTAAAACTATAGGCATGTGCCCTTCAAACACAAAAATTCTGGGGGAAAAAAATCTCGTTTCCAGAAATCACTTACTGGTTTTCAGTCTGACTGCCAATGGACAGCCAAAGAGGAGGGAGCAGGGTCCTGAGACAGCTGTGCTCCTCTGTAAAAACCAACCCAGGGCTCCTGGGCACATCTTCCCCAAAACTGTCGCTTCAGTGTAAGTCCAGACATTCCACAAGGAGGGGAGGGAGGAAGGGTGGCTACATGGTCCGTGTTGTTTAATCATTACAGTTCATTAAGGGATTATACACCGCCAAATTACGCCTAAAAATACAAAGGCCAGCTGTGCCTGCTTGGTTCCAAGCATGTGATGAGCCAGCTAACAAGGGGAGAGGGCCAAAACTACTCAAGTCGACTTAGGGAAATAAACTGGGTTACAAAACACCATCAGCTGAGGAAGAAGCAGTGACACCCCCATCAAGAACCAGGGCAGGGGAAGCCCTGTCCTGTCACTACTTTGCCTTCACCTCCCCAATCCCGACCCCCCACCCCCACCCAGTCTCCTTCCTCTCGGGCTGGGCTAGGGCTGTGAGGACTGAAGTCTCCGTGGCAAAAGGACATAGTCTGGAGGGATGCACAGGGAAAACAGATGCTCTGGTCTCCCCCTTGTAAGGGCTCTGCACCCCCAGCCAATTGATTCAGAAGGGCTGCATTCCTACAGAGAATTTTCTCTTTAAAAGTTTGTGTGAATGTGTGACTTCAGAGGTCACTCTGTAAGCCACCAAAGAAACAGGGAAGTGAGAACAAAGACTGGATATTGTTGCTCAGCATTCTTCCCTTCTTGCCTGCTGTCCCCAGAGCCATACGCCCCTTACCAGCTTGCCACCCCCAACACACACTTTGAGAAAACAGAGTCTCTTGTAAGAGGAGCATGAACTCATGGAAAGAGCATCCTCATCTTCGTGGCCAGAACATCTTTGGTTTACATGGCAGGGCCCTGGCTTGACCAGCTGGGTGACTTCAAACAGCTCAAGTCCATCCCTGAGTTTCGATAACCTCATCTCCAAAATGGTGACATTAAGCACCTACTTTATTTGGTGGTTTGGAAAACAATTAGATACAGATTACAAGGCACCTCTCACAGTACTTGGTACCTCGAAGAGGATGTTCAATTAATGTTAATCACCCCCCCTGCCCAGTTTAGCATAACACACTTCACAATCCAAAACACATGATAATAGTTTTTGCCTCTTTGCCACCACCCCCAACATTTCTCATGTGGCAAAGAATAGCTGCAGGTCCCACCTGGTAGACAGCCTTGGAGCAGCACCATGGTTTCAGCATCAGCTACAGGACCCGAAGGCTCTCCCCTCGGCAGGTCCTCAGATCCCGGCAAGCAGGTCCCACACCAGCTGGTCCCAGCTACAGAGCAGGTCCTCCGTGCCAAGCGACCCTGCAGCCCTGCAAGCTCTAGGCCCCGCCTTTACCCTCTGGTCCCAGGCCCCACATACAGAGCTGGGTTCTTTTAGTAACGAAAAGTTCAAATGTCACTAGATTTAATCAGGCAAGGAAAAATGCAGTCAAAATAACTTCGTTTCCTCTTGTTCCACTCTCCTCTCCCCTACCTTCCCTCACCACCACCCCCACCAATCTTCAGGGACTGTTTTCCCATAAGGATTACCAAATGGCTCCTGATTGAAAATGTTTTCTCCCTGTCTCTGGCAACTCTCCAGGGATGAGGTGAAAACAAGGCTCACCCTGCAGATAACTGCACATCCCTCCCTCTCCAGGACACCAAGCTGGCTTTTGGGGCAGAATGGAGGGGAGAGCATGAGCCCAGAGTCATCACAGAGTTTCCCTGGTTCTGGGAGTTCGTCCAGGGTGAGAAGCAGAGAGGAGAGAGCCGCGGCCTCCCTGCCAACATTCCCAAGGCATTCCATCTTTTCTCTTAACTCTTTCAAACTTAGAAAACCAGAGTGTCTGCATGGCAAAGCAAAAAGGCCCATCTTATATCAGCTCTGGAGAAACTGCTATTTCTGTGGCCAATTTGTAAAAACCCAGGCATTTTCTTTGGTAATTTCCCAAATGGAGGTTAGGATTAAAAGGACTGCAAGAAAGCTTACCTGATGATTTAACATCAATATCCTCAACTTGGGAGGAAAGCAGATAAAGGAGGTAAAGGCAAAATAGCCCACATTTCCCCACCATGGGGCATTTCCTCCAAAGCTCTATGAAAGCTTTGAATTCCTGAGAAGGATGAGACCTAATCAGGCTCTTCTTTATTACATCAATATACTGGATCAGCCCTATATGAATTGCAACCTAAGGAAATCTACCAGCTGAACGTGGTAGAGCAATTTGAGATGTCAACTCAGTTGTTTTGAGTTTGATTGCTTTAAACCATGTTTCATAAGGGCATGTGCATCCTAATTTAATAGATTTCAGAGCAGGAAAGAAAGGCAATGGGTAGGAGAGGTTCAGTCACAACATCACCTGGACAATTCAGAGAAAAAGTGTGTTTAATCTCAATAGTATCTTGGTTGGATGGCCCTGAAAAACCATAGTAGTTACTGAGGAATATTTGCCTTGTGCACATTCTTCCTATTCCTCCTTCTCTCCTTTCCTTCCTTTCTTCATTCACATCTCTTCAACTTGAACATATAATATCATCAGAACAGAAGTAGAGCCCTGGCTGACATAGCTCAGTGGGTTGAGCATGGGCCTAAGAACCAAAGGGCCACTGATCAATTCCCAATCAGGACACATGTGTGGGTTGCAGGCCAGGTCCCCAGTAGGGGGTGAGTGAGAGGCATCCACACATTGTTCATCTCCCTTTCTCCTTCCCTTCTAAAAAATAAAATAAATTAAAAAGAAAAAAAATGGACGTAGAGCACAGACTCACTAACCTGAAGTCAGGCATAACTGAGTTTAAATTTGGCCTCAGACAAATTATTTAACTTCTCTGACAGATTTCTTCATCTGTAAGATAGGAATCATAGCAACCTCACAGTGTTGTTGCGAGGATTAAATGAGACAATATACTTAAAGTGGATTACACAAGGCATGGCATGTATCTAATTTTATTTATTTTTTGGAGCACTTTCCATGGCCAGGTAATTCAAAGATATTACTGACCGCTGATAACATGAAGGTCTTGAGATCATTTCAAAATCTGTATTTCTTGAAATTATCTTCTCTTAGTCCCTTTTCTCCTTCTGCTATGGATTGATACATTGATTAGTTCAATAAATAAGGGAAGACCATTTTCCTCTAAACTCTCCTTTGATGAATTTTATCATTTTTCCATGAGTAATAGCTCTGGGGTACAACATTATGCATGACTTCATTCCTGTATGTTATTCCTTTATTTCCACACACTCTGTAATAAAAGGTGGGGGAGGGATACTAAGGAATCTTGCCTTTAACACGCCATTAGCAGAGATAATTTTATTTAAGAAAAGAAGAATGGAAGAAAGGAAAGAAAGGGTAACAAAGAAATGAAAGACAGAAAGAAGCTAAATTAAAAAACAAATGGTATGTGGAAAATGACTGTCCCATTAACATTACCTAACCACCTTGGTATTTTCAAGGAAAAACAAAGACCAGCCATATCTAGTTAGTTTCGCCTGTGTCCCTGAGCCCATGCTCTTCACCCTCTGGGGATGTGGGCTGTGAACACAGCTCTTATCCAAAGCGTGCAATTATGGAGTAGATATGGACAGTTTTAAAGGTATTGTTTATCCTCTGATTAAATAATGTGACTTCAAATTTTTTAAAGTTAAATATAGATTTAACTTATGGTCTGGGAATCTTTTAAGTCTAAAGTTGCCATAATAAGCTTTAAAGAATGCCTGAATACCAACGTATTAATTCCTGAAAAGGGTGAGACCTAATTAGATTGTTCTGAAGTCTTTACCACTTGTGGGGACAAGGACATCCTCCTTGCAGACTTGCTGTGGAACCTGCAATCTGAGCCCGGTGACACTGGCAGGTGTCTTCCAGCCCTTGGAAGCACAGGACACAGGAACAGGGTACATCCCCATGCTGGTGGGGGATGCTAGCCAGTCTCTTCAGTCATATCTGATTCTGTCATAGATTCTATGCTGATAATTCAGGCTTTAAAATTTTTAAAAAAATATTTTATGTGTTTATTTTTAGAGACAGGGGAAGGAAGGGACAGAGGGAGAGAAATATTGATTGCCTCTCATATGCACTCAGACTGGGGACGGAACGTGCAACCCAGGGGTGTACCCTAACCAGGAATTGAACCGGCAACCTTTTACTTTGCAGGATGACACCCAACCCACTGAGCCACACGGGTCAGGGCACTAATTCTCTTTCAAAGGGCAGCTGCCACAGTGGAATCTGAGAGGCTGTGTGTGCAAACATGATGCCGTTGACCATGATGTCCTTGCTTTCCCCCCCTTAATCCTCACCTGAAGGCCATTAACTCCAGAGAGAAAAACATTGATTGCCGCCCTGTCTCCATCCCCACACTTCTGTGTTTTCTGTCCCTGCTCCCAGACCCTAGCTCACTGTTGTTGTAAAGATGGAGGTATATAATACATTTTTAAAGCCATAAATGCCTTTGCCTGATTCTAGGGATGTTTTCAGCCCTAATTGCCACCTTGAGAAGAACTCAGAAAAATTCTAGCTTGCAAGTAATGTGTAGTGAAATTATGAACAAAATTTTCAAATACCTGAAGACACGGGAAATTGCACACACACGGAGAAGTATACATATAGCAACTAAAGAAATATATGCAGAAATGCATTGAAGGTAACCCATCTTAATTATCTGGTGATTATTTACTGACATCTATTTTAGAAAGTGGCAGCCCTAAGATTAACTGGAGAATGCCTACACTCTACATCAGGTCAAAGGCAGCTACTGGGAGGCACAAATAGTATGTTTAAAAAGATTCTCGTAGATGGGTTTTGTTATCTTTTCTGACAGAATCTGAAGGTAAAGGGCAGTTTCTCCAACATCAAAGCCCAGTCCAGCTGAGGCCCCAAATACCAAGACATTTCAACTTAAATTAAGGCCATACTATAAGCCACATCTGTTCTCTTAAAAGGACTAAAGAGGATCAATAGGCAAGTGACTCTGAGAAGGTGCTGGGAAATAAATAAATCCCCAACAGTAAGGGGAAGGCAGGGATGTTGTCAGAAACATCCATGAGCCATACTTTCAGGCTTTGTAGAAAACGAACTCCTTTTGGGTTTTGTGTGCAGTTGACTCTTCTGCACCACATGTGGACCTTTTCAGCTCTTCGCTGCAAATTCTCATCCTAATTCCACATTCCCTTCCTGACTTCCAGCACAGGACTCAAACACAGGTTTAAATCTATTGCACATTTTGTTTCTTCAATCCACCGAATGCTTTTATTATTGAATCCCCACGTGTAACCAAAATGCTGCTCTGGGGCAGAGCTGGATGTGTGTTCGTTAAGTGAAGGTAGCCCATAGCTCTTCACTAGTGTTCTTTAAAAGCAAAACACTTTATTGAGATATAAATTATGTACGGGACACTTTGTACACTTAAAGTGTACAACTGAGTGGCTTTTTCATTATATTCACAGGGTTGTATAACCATTTCCACAATTCACAGGGCTGTGCAACCATTTCCACAATCTAAATTTAGGGCATTTTCAACACCCTGAAAAGAAACTATATCCATTAGCTGGCATGACCACCTCCCATTTCCCTCCCTCCCCCACATTCATGGACACTGGCAACCACTAATTTACTTTCTGTCTCTATAGATTTGCTTATTCTGGACATTTTACATAAATGTGATTTTTGGGACTGGCTTCTTTCCCTAAGCATAATGTGTCGGGCATTCATTCATGTCATTGTAAGTATCAGCACTGCATTCCTTTTCTTGCTGCATAAAAGCCCATTGGATGGACACACTGCACTTTGTTTCCCCATTCATCCAGTGGTAGGCATTTGGGTGTCCCCACTTTAGGGGCTGCTATCAATAATGTTACTGTGGGTATTCATGTACAAATTTGGGGGTGGATATACATTTTTCTCTTCTCTTGGGTTGACACCTAGGAGTGGCACTGGTGGGTCATATAGTAACAATGTTTAAGCTTTTGAGGAACTCCTAAGCTGTCTTCCATAGCGACTGCACTGTTTTACATTTCCACCATCAATATATGAGGGGTCTGATTTCTCCACATCCTTCCCAAACGTCCCTGCCTTTCTTTTTTACTTTAACCATCCTCGTGGATGTGAAGTGGTAGCATTCCTGCATTCCTAAATGAATCCTACGACATGGCCAGGGGGCAGGGTGGGATGTGGGGAGCAAGCAGAAAGGGCTGGCTGTAGGTGCTGGCCTGCTGGCCCTGACTTGGCCCAAGCATGCTGCCACGGATGGGCTCTGGGGAAAAAGGTGGAGAGCAAATAAGAGCCCAGCAATTTCTCTTCCTTTATCAACAGGTCCCCTCCACCCCCTCCTCCTTCTGCTCCTGACACTCTCACGCCCACCATCTGGGGCAAAAGTCCAAACGATGTTGGAAGTTCCCATTTGTCACTTTATAATCCCAGTGCCAGCTCTTTGGGGAAAGGCTATTTAGAAATAGCGCTTGTACAGTGAAGTGAGTGGGCAACGTGCAATAACTGAACCCAAACAATCTTTTGAAATCCTAGAGCACTTCAAAACTGCTCACTAACACATTTAATCCCATATTTGGGTCTGGAAAATGTCCCAGCTCCGACGAAGAGTCATCATTGCGTCATCATGCCTCAAACTGAGAACCTGAGAGACCCGTTCACACAAACGTGAGGGAGTGGACTCTGTTCATTTGGGGAAAGGAGAATAATTTTTGAAAAATGCTTGTCTGTGTATATAAAAATATTTTGGGTCCTTGGGAAAGTAGATGAAGGGAGGCAGGAGCTGCCCTCTGGTTTAAGTGCTCCAGGGTTGCATGCCAAGAGCTATGTTTAGAAATATTTTCCCCAAGCTTCACAAACTGTTATACAAGTGGTCCTATAGCCATAAAAGTGATGTCATCCTATCAATTACCCTGGTTACAAAAGTCAGTTCTCATATACATGCCAGACCCCAATAAAATCAGGGCCGTCTGCACTAAATGGACCCAGGCCCCGAATGAGAAACCCAATGCCCCAGCTCCTCTTTTCTTAATCTCCTGGTATTTAGTTTCCATGGAACTGAGGGGCCAAGGATGATTTTTGAGCATACCTTTCACAACATGTGTTTGCGTGATCACTGCCTTATGTGAAAACGTTAAGTCTTGTTTTATTTTTTTAAGATTTTATTTATTTATTTTTAGAGAAAGGGGAAGGGAGGGGGAGAGGAAGAGAAACATCAATGTGTGGCTGCTTCTTGTGCACCCCCCATGGAAGACCTGGCTCATGACCCAGGCATGTGTCCTTACTGGGAATTGAACTGGCAACCCTTTAGTTCGGAGGCCAGCTCTCAATCCACTGAGCCACACCAGTCAGGGCAAGTCTTGTTTAATTTAGGAGATACACACACATGGAAGTTTGCCATGGTCCGGGGTCTGTCAGGAGTCAGGTTGTGATGTAGGGGTGCTATTCACAACAAACAAGGGTCTGCCTGCTTGAGAAGTGGGTCTCTACCAAGAAGGGCAAGAGCTGGAGAATCACCTCCTTCTCCCAGGAGAGGATGAAGATGAGTTAATGCACAGAGGAGAGTTGCTGAGAGATAATTAACACTTTCTCTCCAAGTAGGAACCTAGAAGCCCTTAGAAAATTTGTGTCTAGAAGTTGTGAAGTTAACATTTCCCTTCCAACATAAAGGAAGGCAAATGGAATTTTTAAGAGGTAAATAGTGATAAAAACTCACTTAGTTTTTACCTGTAACTTAAATCCCATTTAACCCTTGACCCAATTGCTGGTAAAATAAGTCCTCTTAACATTTTTCATAGGTTCTGTGACTTTAAGAAAAATGACATACTGAAACCAATTTTACCAATGGCTAATTAACATAAACAAGAGCTCATCAACATTATAACAAAATGACATTTATCTAAACCACGTTATTTGAGGACCTTCTTTAGTGTGCTGTTTATAATATATTAGAGGGTTTTCCTTTAAAAAAAAGTGTTACTCATTTCTAGTAAAGTCTTTTTCCTCTGTAAAATTCCTCCTTCTAATTTAACAATCTTACTTTTTTATGTTTATCCCTAGTGTCTTGAACTTAATAGGAATGTCATGAGGACTGAATGAATGAAAATATGCATTTTGTATAAACGTGGAGGCTGTGACTTTTCCCGCTGCTCTTGCGTGACACGCCTTCAGAACATCTGCCCTGGAGTAGCTCAAACTCCCTAACAGGAGGGGCTGTTTTTTGTGTTTTGGCTTCTGAAAGAGCCTGCATATTAGCGTTAGCCCTGCATACCCTTTCTTATTCAGCAATGAAGACTTGACATACCATGACAATGACAATGCAGGAGGTTGATAAATGGGAATGGAATGGCCTTGCTAATGTAGGAGGGGTCAGCGTAGCTTCTGTGGGTCAGATGCAATTTTGGTGAGCTAATGACTTTGAGAAGCCATTTTCTCAGCTACATTTTTGTCTCTATTTCTCAGAATGCCTGTCTCACGGGGGGAAAGGACACTGACATGTAACAGCTGTCTGGCCATCTGAAGAAGCCAACTGGGAGACTACCAGACCTCAGTGCTCTGCATCCTCAGTTAGCATCAGTAAGTCCAGGGGTAGAGACTACAACAAGCCCAGTTATGCCAGGTTCTAGAGACTATATTCCCATATGGCTGTGGCAAAAAATCTGTTTTATTCTAGTCTGTCACATTTTGTGAACTTAACAGACGTCCTCTCACCAAGCAATACCAATAGCAACAATGACAGAAACCCCTCAAACACATAAAACAAAACAAAAAGCAAGCACGAGTTCTGTGCATTGAGTTGGTCAATGAATGGGGATTGGATTAACCAGTGAATTGCCACTACAAATTTGTATTACAAATTTAGTGTTATTTTAAGATAATCTTATTAATTGTTTGAGTTGTCTAAGCGACCACTAAAGATTTTAATACTGTACTTTCTCATTAAGATATCTAATAAATAAAAATATTTATTTGGAGTGCTGCTTTTTGAAACCATTTAAATTATAGGTAGCATGGTCTGTTTGTACCCAGGGCTGACCAAGGATAGTAGGGATGGCTTAGGATTTAGCAACAGAGCTAAGAAAATGAGGAACAATATTGGGGTTAGAGATCGAGGCAAATTATGATTAGGAAATCAAGACAGTAATCACAGACATCCAGAGTCATCCAGAATTTCAAGGTGAATAACAAGTTCAAAGCAGGTAAGCAAAATATCTGTGAATAATGAATCCAGAGTTCAGGTCAACCAGGAAGCTGGAAACTATGTGGTCTGAGAGCAAATATAATCAAAGATATATAACAAAATAGCCATGGTGATCACAGCTGGCTGAAGGGATAGCAAAACAGGCTGGACTCTGCTCTGTCTGCCAGGAGACTTTATATCCTCCCTGTTAGGGCAGCAGTCAAGCTCCCAGTGGGGCACAAGTGACCTGCAAGTGGATGCAGGTAAGTGGGGACCGCTGCAGGGCAAATGTGCAGGGGAGGAGAAAGTAAGGTTCTTCCAGGTTGCCTTCATCAGCCATCTGAAATCCCCTCCACAGTTAAGCGCCGCAGGTATGGCAGTGGCCCCATAGGATTATAAGGGAGCCGAACATTTTCTGTTTCCTAGTGATATCATAGCTCTTGTAATGCTGTTACAATGTGCTTGTGTTTTAAGCTGCTATTACTAAAGAGCCAAAAGTTTAAAAGTGTTAAAAAATACATAAAGTTAAACGTTACAGTACACTAAGGTTAATTTGCTATTAAAGAAAAAAATATTTTTAAATGAATTTAGCGCAGCCTGACTGTACGGTGTTTCTAAGGCTACAGTAGTAATATCACTCACGGTACACTCACCGACGCACCCAGGACAACTTTCAGTCCTGCACGCTCCATTCACGGTAAGTCCCCTCTGTGGCGCACCATTTTCACTTCTTATACTGTACCTAAACACTCAGATATTTGCCATGTGTTACAACTGCCTGTAGTATTCGGCACAGTGACATGCTGCACAGACTCAAAGTCTAGGAGTGACAGGCTCCACCTGGCAGCCAAGGTGAGCAGTGAGCCATACACCATCTAGGTGTAAGTGCACTCCATCACGACCCCACAGACTGTCTAACACCGCAATTGACTAATGACACAGTTCTCAGAAGCATCCCTGTCGTTAAGTCATGCACGACTGTGTTGGGATCTCCTCCATGTCCCATCAATTTCTGACGGAGACTGAGCGGCCCATATAAGTGAAACATCCACTTAACCCAAGGCTTCGTGTGTCGCTGAATTTGCAAGAGGTCCTTTCCCCCAACTGGCAACCCCAAAAATGGAGAGGCAGGAGGGCCAGGGAAGTAACCTATGGAAATATATTGAATTCCCTTTAATAATTTAAGAGAAAAAACGTAATTATACCCATCTAGGCCATGAAGTCACCTGAAAATCTATAAGGAAAACCAGCTTAGAATTTATTATTTGATTTGTCATAAAAATAGAATATCATTTTTTTTTAATTTTTAAAAAAGTAGTTGTAGGTAAATTTCCACTAGAGGAAAAGGAAATCGGATTAGGGTGTTGGTTATTTCCCCCTCGAGCAGAAACAAAGGTGATGATTTAAGATTCTCCTTCCAGGAGCCGCTTAAGAGCTAAGTGCCTTCTGTTAGTGTCTCTTAATAAACCTGGGACAATGGCTTCATTGTAGCACAGCTGGGACCAGACTTCTTGTTAATTAAGCACCAGCAAAGGGCAGGTCTGAGATCTCCTTCCTGAGCTGGGCCACAATTAAGCAGCCTGAGGCACTCTCTTAAGGGAGTACCCTTCTCTAAAACTCAGGATGGATTTCAAAATGTGGAAGCCAGAGTAGCCGTCATGGCAGGGGTTTCAGGAAATTGTGTCTTGACAGCTCAGACCTAGGTCAACTACCCCTCCTCATGTCCTGTGTGACACATGAAGCATCCCCTGTCAGGTTTCACACCCCACAGCCCTCTGCATTTCAGACATTGTTTTAAAATTGCGATAATATGGAACTAACCATTTGACCACCTCTAAGTGGTATTACATACATACATTCACATCGTTGTGCAAATGCCACCACCAACCATTTTCAGAAGGCAAGACTGAAATTCTGTACCCATTACAGTTCCTCACGTGAGTGGAGTCACATGGTGTTCACCTTCTTGTGACCAGCTTAGTTCACCAGCATAATGTCCTAAAGGTTCCTCTACGTCAGAACGTGTGTCAGAATTTGCTTCTTTTATAAGGCTGAAGTCCACCATATGTATACATCACATTTTGTTTGTCCTTCTATCCATTGATGGACCTTGGGTTGTTTCCATCCTTTGGCCCTTGTGAGTAAGGCTGCTATGAATGTGGACACACATAACTGTTCGAGTCTCTGCTTCCATTTCTTTTGAGTGTGTACCCAGAACTGGAATTGCTGGATCATACAGTGATCCTATATTTGATTTTCTGAGGAAGTGCCATAACATTGGATACTAATCTTTTCACTTGCTGCTTCTGCCCTGTTCAGTCCCTGGGTCTATCCTGAGGAGGGCTGGGTCTTTTCCCACAGACAGCCACACCGTACTCACATTTAGCATCTGTTTGTCCCAGTGAGTCCTGCTCGGTGGTCCTGGGTGAACCGGTGCTCGCTGGCCCTGCATTCACTACACCTCCTCAATCTGCGTTCTCATTCCCAGGCCAGAATTGAAGTGCATCTCTGACCTCCAACTCACACAGTTGGGGCCAAGGCATCCTGCTTGGCCCTCACACTTCCCTCCTCCTAGACATTCAGCAGTGACCACTCTGTTTGGTGTGACTATGGGCCCTTGGTGATAAGGCAGGCTGAGGGCCAGGGGCAGGGAAAGAGGTTGGGCGTGGGTGGTGCCACTGAGCAAATTACATTGGCTGTGCCCTCGTTTAAATTATCCTGAACATTGGTTAGTGGGTGTAAGTCAAGGTCAGGCACCAGGACATGGAAAGCCACCAGAGAGGGATTAGGGTCCCTTCTTATCTGAAGAAGGGCTCCCTGCTAGAAGCAGGGTTAGGAAGAGTGGAGCAGGATGTTGTGAGTGCAGCCTGGCAGCTCCAGCCTCCATGGGAAAGCAGAGGCAGAGCAGGGCCAAGGGCACTAGCCCACTGGCTCAGCCTGAGTTTAGGAAGAAACAACCACACCTGGGGACATGCAGGTCTTTGGCACACCCTCAGCTACTGGATACCAGGCTTCTGAGCCAACAGACTCTGCCTCCTGGAAGTCTGCCAGACTTGATCAGAGCACATTTAGGGATGACTGTTGGCAGTTTTCACACCGGTAGCCGCCCCTGTGAAAATGCTTTCACCCGGGCCCCACCCCTAGGGACTAAATTTTGTTCATGTGAGGGAGGCAGTTGGTATTACTATTTTTAAAAAGCAGCCTAGGGGCAGCCAAGGAAAAGAACCACTGCTATCGTCTGGCACGGAGGTCACTGTCCTGCGGATGAGCACCTTTAACTCATGATATTAGCTAGGAGTCTAGGTCAGTGGTTCGTACATGCCAGCCTGCATTAGAGTCGCTTGGAGAGCATGTTAAAATACAGATCTCTGGGCCTCACCCACAGTTTTTGGCTGAGTTGATCTGGTATAAGGCCCTGGTATAAGGCCATTTGCATTTCTCACATGTCCTTAGCGGAGGCTGAAATTCAGGCCAAGGGGTTCACACTTTGAGAACCCCTGATCTAGGCCCACGATGCCCCTTAATTCCTGGATGTAGGGTGGCTGACAAATAGATGTAAGAAATAATGTTACTCACCATAGTTACTGTTTACAGTTTCATCCTTGACACCAACACTCTCTTCTAAAGAACGGCCATTCACCTCTGAGTATCATGGAGGCAACCCCCCAGCAGGGCAGCTGGCCCTTCCTAGGGGCTAATGAACCACCCCTTCTCCATACACAGAATGGAAAATCCTCACTTAAGGACCTTCCACCCAACTCTTCCTTGCCCCTCCTCTGAAAAAATAATTAAGCATTAAAAGAAACATTTTGTTGAAAGGAATCAAATTTTTCTTCCCACCAAGAGGGCCCAGTTATTGACTTGAACAGCCTGAATGTTTAGCAACACACATTTATTTCTAAGTTAAAATGTCTCCTTACGATGAGATACTTTGGTGCTTGAGTTCCCCAAAGGCAGGAATGAAGCAGCCACCCTGAGACCCTGACTCACTCACTCCTTTGTCCCTGTGGCCCAGAGGCCAGAACATTCAGAGGTTACAATGTGCCTTCAACAAAGAGCGTTTAGACTCTGGGTTTAGAAATAAGTGACTCATCTTTGGGTTATTTTCTTGTCTATCTCCCTTCCCTCTCCCCTCGTACCCACCACCAGGAAACTGCAGGCAACATACTTTCTCTTCTTTATCTCAATGCACAAAAACCACAAATATTGCTGATCTCGGAACCTGACTTCCTGTTATTAAGGAAGACATGCTACAATTTAAGGGAGCAAGATTTCTAAGCAAAGCAGAAAGTGGAATGATTTCAGAGTTTGCTTCCCACCTACGATTAACTAGGTCACAGCTATAAAGGAAGAGAGAAAACAAATTTAACTCTGTCCAAGGCAGGGGCACTTGACATCATCTGTGGCCACACACACACTCAAAACTTCTTTTTTAAAAAAGGAGGAGCCCTAAATTTTATGGAAACAAGTTAATTTGAGATATGATAGAAAATGAAAAAGAAATTTGATCAGACAATAGACAAAGTATCTCAGGCCTACCTTTTTAATTTAATATTTGTACAAAACAGAGGGGAAGAGGGAAATGATCGCCTTTATATCTAGAGGCCATGAGCTGCCTTTAGTCCATGCAGAAGACTTCTCTAGGATTATGCACAACACATGAAGATTCCCACTTGGTCACAGGGCCTTACACATTGTTTAAGGGCCCAGGACTGTTTCAAGTCTATAGGATATCCAGATTTGCCAAATGTAAAATACTCCTAGTGGATTCTTTGACGTTGGTATGATGTTAAGGAGGGAGAGACTGCTTCAGAGTGGATTATATTTTTAAGGTCCACATATCCAAAGAAAGCATGCTTTTCAGAAGGAACGTGTCCATTGCTATGTTCCTTCCTCTCTCTTTTATGACCCCCTGCACCACGGGGGTTTCATTTCTCATTAGGTGGCCTGGACAGTCACACTAATCTTGCCCAAATGTTTGTATGAAATAGTCATGGTAGAGATGATAGATAGACAGACAGACAGAGAATGTACAATAGGTAAATAAGACATAGATAGATAAATAGATAGATAGATAGATAGATAGATAGATAGATGATATCTGAAACAAAGATGAGTAGAAAAATAAATTGTGTCCATATACCTCAGTTAGGACACTTTACAATCCTGCTACTCGCTGAGTCCTCTGTGGACCCCAGCAGCAGTATGACCTGGGAGCTTGTCAGGAATGCAAATTCCCAGGCCCTGCTCTGGACCTGCTGAATCAGAACCTGCATTTGACAAGGTCCCCAGGTGATCCCTTTGTACACTGATGTTGAAGACACATGACTTTAAAACCTAATAGCCTGGAACAGTGCTTTTCAATAACTTTTATTTTCAGTAATGGAAATCTTCGTCCAAATGAAATCTTCGGTGGAAACATAAGCAATATCTCAGAGGAAGAACTCCTCTGATGAAGGCAGGGGTGAGGAGTCTGTCTTCCCGGGCCCCTAATGGCATGTCCCACCCCCAACCCCTCTGTGACAGTTGCTTCTACTTCTGTGGGGGCGGCAAGGATTCCAAGTGCACATACCCTAACGCCTCCCGGCCTAGAGGACACAGGCTACCATTTCGAGTTTCTGAACAATTTCTAAGCACTGGCATATTTGGGGTAGTCAAGCAAAAGTAGATGATGACTAGCAATTGATTTTAAAGCCAGATCATGTGCAGGATTGAGTTCAGAAGTTCCACAGAAGGGCATAGGAGGAGAAGCTAAAGAAAGCAGGGAGACAGCTGACTTAACAGGAGAGGAAGACAACACAGAGAGACGGAGAAATGGCAGTGGCCCTATGGTGAGGTGAACTACAGGGCACCCAGTAACATTTGAATTTCAGACAAACAACATAAGTCATACTTACATTAAAGAACTATTTGTTGTTTATCTGAAATTCAAATTTAAGTGGGCATCCTGTGTTTTCATTTGGTGAATCCGGCAACGCCAGTTCCTCTCTCAAGGGTGCTTTTCTCAGCCGCTTGGGCCCCAGAGCCTCACTCCAGTTTAGACTCGGTCAGATTCCCTCTGGACTCAGACTGCCTGGGTCCAAATTCCAGATCTGCCCATGCTGGCTGTGCAACTCTGGGCAAAAGATTTAATCTCCCTGTTCTGTTTTCCTCTTTTATAAAGTAGAGATACACGTGAAAGTCTGCCTCATAGGGCTGTCTGGGGATTAAAGGGGCAACTGCCAAGCAAAGCACAATGTCCTGCACACAGTAGGAGCTCAGTGAAAGATGTGCTTTATATTGTTATCTATCAGGTCAGGGTCTCCTGAGTCTTGGCAACTTCCTATGTGCCTGAATTTGTTCTTGGGACCTGAGATCAATCTGGATAGGCAAATGAGGGGAGAAGAGGATGCAGTGCCTGAAAAGCCATACTAGGAGTAGGAGGCGCTTTCCTTTCTTTCCCTGGGGCCCTGGCCTGACATGTCCATCCAGTCAGTGCATTTCCTTCCTCCCACTCCCAGAGGGCCATGTCTGGGAATGAGCTAGGGAAGGAGGGAGGAAAATGTGTCACTTGATATTTGCTCCTTGACCCTGGCTGACCCAGTTAATTCACTCCAGGATGGAAGGAAGAACATTCAGGAGACCTTCCTTTGCTGGAGCTTCTCTGCCTTATATCTTAGCAACCAGGGAGTAAACAACAGGAGTCCCAAGGGGGGCAAGCCCTAGGAGAGTGACATCTTACATCCTGAGGTCAGAAATTCCCAGAAAGCTGCTATATACTGGAGTAGGCATTCAGGGATGTGTTATTTCTTCCTCTTGGTGCAAACCTGACCCACCATTGAAGCCTCATTGTCTACGAGCCTTTGTTCTCATCTTTGCATGAACTTCAAGATCAGAGACTAGGTTCCAGCAATGGTCTCTCCTAAACACTAAACAAATAAAACAAGAAAACCAAGGTATCTGGGAGCGTGCGGGCCTCCAAGTTCCCCTGGAGGAGATGCTGGAGCCAGCTTCTGTGGTGGATTCCGAGCCAGAGTCCCTAATGGAATTGGACGATTATCCCGAAACTGCTCTCTGAATGCTGTGGTTTTCCTAAAACAGTGTTCTTGGCTTTACTACTCCCCTTGGCACCGACCCATCGCCTACAGCCACAACTGTTTCCCAGGAAGCTATTGTTATTTGTGATCTGATAGTTTACAGTGGAGTACACTGACAGCAACATTTAGAAAGGAAAAGAAAAAAAGAAGTGTAGGTAAAAAGGATGAAACTCGGGCTTTCAACATCCTGGTGGGAACTGAGAAGCAGAAACTACCTCTTTTTCAGCCCTCAGAGCAGCCAAGTCAGGATTCTATAGCAAAGTGCCTCCCAGGCACAGCGCAGTTTGTATGGAAGGTGGGCATCAGACCTGGGGGTTCAGAATGAGAATACCCACCACTGACCTTCCACTGGGGATCCCCTTTATAGTATATTCTCTGATCTTCCCAGGAATACCCTTTCAGCTGCCACCCGGAGCTGCACTATGTCACCAAGGATACACAGCGTATACAATGGGGTGAAATGGAGCAGCTCTGTTTTATCTGGGCTGAACATTCCAGATAAATTTATTCTCGTCTGGGAAAAAGCAGCACCTTGTCCAGAGTACCATGTTCCCATGTCTCAGCTTACCATGAAGCATTTTTGATACACCTGTTGGGATCATTAGTCCTGTCAAGAGAAGAGAAGTAGCATCCTTTGTTCTATTTTTTGTACTCTCAGTGAACTATGTTTCCATTGTGTTGGTTTCTCTTACAGAAACTAACACAAACAGGAGAGAAAGTTACAGGATTTCATGCTGCTTGGCAGGCATGCAAAATATATACACATGAGCGCTGACTGGTGTGGCTCAGTGGACTGAGCACTGGCCTGAGAATGAAAGGGTCACTGGTTCAATTCCCAGTCAGGGCACAAGGCTAGGTTGCAGGCCAGATCCCCAGTAGGGGGCGCATGAGAGGCAACCACACATTGATGTTTCTCTCCCTCTCTTTTTCCCTCCCTTTCTTTCTGTCTAAAAATAAATAAATAAAATCTTTAATATATATATATACAGATAAATATGTACTTGGATAATAAGGGTGTAAACTAGGAAATTAAGGATAATATAAAACAGAATAAGGAAAAGAACTACTTAAAAGGATGAGATGAAGGTGCAAAGGTATCTAGAATGAGCCAAATGGACCACAACCATAAGCTCTGCGTTCCTGGTAGCAAATGTAGAAAAAAAAGAAGTAATCATATTGAACCACTTATTTCTTATTATCTCCCAAAAGGAATTAACAGGGTAAAATTTATATAAGGGATATTAAAGAAAACATAAGGAACAAAATCTTTAACTGAAATTTTTAAAGAGCCTCAGAAGTATTTTTAACTGTTTCTTTTGTTGGCTTTCTGAGCCAGGAGGTGTCTCAGCCACTCCTTCCTGCCCACAGCGCAGGCTGTGCCCAGACACCCCTGCAGCCTTCTGAGGGGTTCATGCTATTCCTCAAAACACTGCCTTATTCCTCTTGCTACGAATCTACTTCTTCTCTGATTTCTCTGGTCCCCATCTGGCTGTTTCATTCCAGATACTTCCAGCTCCATCTGACATTTTCAGATGCATGACCCATTCCCCTGTCTGTGGGGCTTGTTTTACAGATCGCTGCCACCTGCAGTCTCCCACCTCTTGCCTGGGTTTCATATTCTGTAAATCCTGCCCACCCTGAGCCATGTCCTGCCGGAGACCTGGGCCACTTGGCCCCAGTTCAGGCCCAGAATAGGCAGCTGCACATCTAAAAAAAGAATACTGATCATCAGCCTTTAATAAAGATGAATTAAATCTTAACTCAATAAAATAATCTCGGCAGGGAGTTGAGAAAAAAATGGACCAGGTATATTGATATTTGATTATTTAACTTCATAAGGCTATAGAATAAAGGGGGCAAAGTAATGAATAGCTAGCAGGTCCATTGATCTGCTTTTCTCAGGTATCAGATATCCCTAGGAGGTTTTGACTAAGTACCGGGAGGCAGCCAATTCAGTTGCCTTATTCCACAAGAGGCAGAAGTAAAGATATTCTAAGATTAAAATGAAAGTCGTACATCTCTTCTGTGGATATGACAAGTGAGGGCTGCTGATCAGAAGGGACTGTTGAGAAGGGAGTCTCCAGCTGGAGGACCATTTCACCTTGACATCCTGAGATAGGAGTTCCTGTGGGTAGAACCAATGTTTTCATCGGGAAAAGATCTGTGAATCCATTCAGATTCTTGCTCAAGGACCTGGCTGCGGCCCCAGGATTCTCCTCTGTCAAACACACATAGATGATTTAGAATGGAAAGGGTTTTGTTCAGCTGTTACCAGACAACCACCCTGATTATAAAAGAACCTCATTTTGGCTCTCATGCTACCTCTGGTTTTGAATTAGACCACATGCTGCTGGTTTATAAATCTGAGTTAGTAGCAAACTAGAGCTCTAGGTGGTGGAGTGATTGCTTCATTGGATGAAATTGTTTGCTATGGTCACTTTAACACCAGAGAACATATGCCAAAAGCAAAACAATGTGGCTGATGCTAATCTGCCTTATCAGGTGATGATTAGACTGTAGGTTCCATTGTTTCTTAAGTTTTATTCCTCTTGCCAGGTAACAAAAGCATGCTCTAAGCAAACAGCCCTGGCCAGTGTGGCTCAGTTGGTTGGAATACCATCCTGTGGACTGAAAAGTTAATCCCCAACTGGGGATTCTCACATTGATGTTTCTCTCTCTCTCTCTCTCTCTCTCCTTAAAAGCAATAAAAAAATGTCCTCAGGGGAGGATAAAAAAATTAATTAATTAAAAAAAAAAGTAAAGGGGATGCTGTCTTCCTATTCCCCATAGCTGGAAGACATGCATTCAATTTTATTTAAGTGTAATTTAGAATTTGCATGTGACCTGTCAAAAGAGTTTTTTAATATTTTGATTTAGCAGTAGGGTTATGATGCCAACTGGAGGGCCTGAGGACCTATTCGAAATTAGTTTTTTGTATCAACATGTGTCCTCATGAAATTCAAGACTGGAGAGAGAGGATCTACAATGTAGTTAGTTATTTGGGGTGGGATAGCACTCATTCTGTTGTAGAAGTTGAAAAATGGCATCTTGGCCAAATGTGGCCTGCACATGTGCTTTATCTGCTACGCAATGCTTTTCTCTAGGCTCAGAATAGTAGACAGCATATAAATATTGAGACATTTCAACTCTCTTGTATATATTATTATAAGAAAAGTGCACAAAGATTTTTCTTTTGAAAAGTCTGAATTTCCAGAAGCACCAGCAGCCCCAGTTTCCTGATGGCAAGGCTAAGGAGTGGCAGACTTCAGGTGCTAGGCACAAGTTCTTTGGTCTGCAAAGCGCCTCTTTCCTCGCTGTCCTACACGCATTGACCAGTGTGGCTCCTAAACGCATTTGAGCTCTAGTGCATGTCCGGGGCCCTATTTTATGAGACAACTAGAATGAATAGAAGCAGCCAGGATTAAGATGAAGGATTAGGTCCTTGATAGATAAAAATTTTTGAAAATTGCCTGTTTCTGATGGGTAGATCTCGGAAGGAGCAAGAAATGTCTTGCCCTGCACAGGCCCTGTTCTGCTACACATTACACATGTTTCTCTCAGGCCACCTTAAGGCCATTTCACTGAAGGGAAAAAGGAGTCAGAGCATCTTGAAAATACTTTTGTTTGTTTGCTGGAAGGCATATTGTTCCAGTATTGCCCAGAGGGGACCACAGAATACATGTCCAGGAATTGCATTAGAAATAAAAGAAAATTAAGATGATCTGTGAATGGGTTCTGTGGTTGAACTAAATGCCACAGGATATGGGGTATTGCTCCCAGAAATGATGCTGAATGGACGGCATGTGGCCTGGGGAGCCTGGCTCCTGCTCCTTGGTTGGTCCTCAGGAGGGACTGCACAGCTGTCATTAGTGGTGAGGGTGTGAGCGTATCACTCTGTACTACTGATTTCAAATCTACAAGTGCCCTTGTGTATTTCCAGAGGATTTTGTTTCTTTGGTAGCTCCTCTCCCTAAGTGTTCTACTACTTGAAAACCCAGAGCTGCAGCCCAGCAGGATGAGGGGGTTCTCTCTCTATTCCCTCTCCTTAAGTACTGGGTTGACATCTTAATGACAGGGATTCCAGAATCTGGCACCCACACTGCTGCCTACGTGGACAGACCTGGCCACACAACACAGCAGTGCAAAACAAGGGTGTTATTGCACATGTGCAGAAGAATAGCTTTCTCAGAGCACTAGTGGTGAAGCTTATCCACACAGATTGTGCTTGAGGAATGAAAAAGGCTCATTCACCAACATCAGCCCAGAATTGTGGGAGGGACCCACAACATGGCTTCTGTTAAAACTGTTGTTTCACTCATTGGAGTCTGATGTGCCAGAGGCACCTTCTTACCTAAAAGGAAATCAAGAAAGGAACTATGTATGTTGTAACTGGGTGAATATTCTCTATTTTCCCAAATATGGGTGGGATCTACATAGAGGACTATGTTCAAATTGCTAAAGGCTGTTACTTTCTTTAAGCTTCAACTGGAAGATAAGAGCAAAATTTTCTTCTACACAAATGCCATGAAGACCTAATGAGATAGGACATGATATCAAAGACATGATTTCTTCAAGCTCAGTGCAAATCCATTTGCTTTCACAGACTAGGACTGAGTCCCTAAGTACAGTGTTCAAATTAGGACGCGCTCATTTCTGGCATTTGGTGGTTGGCCCAGCTATAACTTATGTTTCCTAAATAAATTATTGGACTCAGCTGGATTATGAAGTCCTGACACATTATAACATGAACTCATCAAAAAAAAATTTTTTCAGAGGCATCCCTGGTCAGGTAGCTCAGTTGGTTAGAGCGTTGTCCCGATATGTCAAGATTATGAGTTTGATCACCCATCAGGGCACATACAAGTATCAACCAATGAATGCATGAATGGCTAGAACAACAGATTGATGTCTCTCTCTGAAATCAATAAATTAAAAATTAAAATTTTTTTTTCAGAGGCAAGGAAAACAAAAGAGGTTTTCTTTAGATACATGTTAGGAAAGGCAAGATTTAGGAGTGAGTTGCTGGCTTTGATGCAGATGATCAACCTAAGACACTGAAATCTGTCTTTCACCTTCTCTCTTGCCTTTTTTTCCCTTGGCTAGACAAGTGCTAAGGGACAATTGCAGTTCTACTTTTCTGACATAGTGGTTTAAGGGGGTCCTCCTGGAAACAGGAACTCTGTATTTCCAGGGTACCACAGGGAGGAAGGTTCATGGCCGGCCTTGGTTGTCAAAACCTTCACCCATCATTCCCATTGTGGCCTCCACTTGCTCCATCAGGACTGACCTGAGGTTGACTAACAATCGTCCTACCAGCATTTCTCTTTTCATGTCTGCATCATTTCCCCTTCTCTATTCTGTACTCTTTTCTCTACCTGATTGGTACCTATCAATCAGTACCAAACTATACTGGAAAACTATACTTCAGATACTATTTCTCAAAGTTTTATCCATGTCATGTGCCCTAGAAGTTGAGACTCAGTGTGTCTGGGGTGGAGACCACACATCTGGATGTTTAGAGAACACCTGGGTGATTCTGATGCACACAATTTTCACACAAACTTTTTGAAAACAGTGAGATGCTTTTAGTCTTTATCTTTGTTGACTATTGGCAACATCCCTTCTGAGAATTTCTCCTCAATTCTCTTTCTACCTGAGTGGTTACTCCTTATATGTCTGCTTTGCTAGTTGCTCCCCAAGGAACTGAACTCTAAACTTTAGACTGGCCTTGGGTCCAGTCCTCTGACATTCCCTTGTTCCCATCCACACACGTTCCCCAGGCAATACCACGGAGTCCTGTGCCTTTAAACACCATCTTTCAGTGGTGTACTGATAAATGTTTGCCTATCAACTCTCTAGGAAAAAAAAAAAGCCCTGATTTGTAATGTTTGCCAATTTCCATGGTGTAAATTCCCCCACTAGGGGAATTTCAAGCTACCCCTGTGTCATCCTGAATGTGTAGTTGTGAAGAGATGCACATGATCAGCTCTTGAGAGCCTGGAGAAGCCAGCTGCAGCACACCCCAATAATGTTCATATTCATATCTTCAGTTCAGGCATCTCGCCTAAACACAGAACTTACACTTTTAATGTCCTCCATTTGAATTTTCCATTAGTCATCATCCAAACAGAGCTCTTAATCTCCCCTGTCCCTGGTATGGTCACCAGCCGGCTCTTCCTGCAGCATTCCCCATCTCAGTAAGTGTCAACTCCAGTCTACAGCTGCCCAGGAGTCACTTTTGACTCCTCTCTTCCTCTCTCGCCACCCCCCACCGAACCCATCAGCCAATCCTATTAGCTCTGCCTTCTCCAATCATTTCTTATCACCTCCAGAGCAAATCTGGTCTAAACCATCATCATCTCTCATCAGTTATTACCCTAATGACCTAATGAGTCACCCTGCTTTCACCCTTTTCTCTGCCAGCCTAGTGGCCACAGTGACTCCTTCAAAAAATGTCAGCTACTATCATCCTTTTGCCCCCAACCACTGGTGTTTTTTTGTCTCACTCAGAGTAAAACCCCAATGTCCTTATCATGGCTCATGCAGCCCTCTGGCATCTGGGCTTCTAACACTTCTCTGACTGCTGCCTCTCCCCATGTACCCCATCCCCTTCATGATGCTCCAGCTCCAGCTGCCCCCTTGCTATTTCTCACATCCATCGAGTGCCCTCTAGTATCACACCTCTTGCACTTGTTGTTTCCTCTGTCTGGAATGTTCTTTCCCCAGATAACTACCTGGCTTTCTTCCTTACTCCTTCATGTCTTTCCTCAATCATCATCTTAAGAGAGAACTACATTATATGAAAACATGGCACACCCCATCTCCTCTTGCTTCTTATCCTGCTATATTTTTCTTTGGAGACCTTATTAGCACTTAACATGAAAGCAGATACTTAACTGTATTCCCTGGGCCTAGAACATTGACTAGCATATAGTAGGTACTAAATAAAAATTTGTGGAATTAATAAATAGGGTGTTGGGTTCTAGATATTACATTCTCCAAGGTATTTATGTTCTGAAATTGATTTTGTCTGATTGAACTTAGAACACATTTCCCAGAAATAATCAATATACTCATAAGTCCTATTGGTTTTCCTGATTAATGTTCCAATTGAGAGGCTAAAGCAAGCATTTAAAAGAAATCTATCCACGTGGAAATGTGACCTTGACATTTTTGAGAAAAGTCAGTAAGTAGTGGAGGAAAATACCCACAAACCATTCCTGACTGGGAAGGAAAAGGGCTGCTTACACTCTTAGAAGTGTGATCTGTGTGGTCAGATTTCACGTTTCTCAGGACCAAGTTCTCTGTGAAGAACTGCCTTCCTCACATTGTAAGGTACATAAGTGTTAAATTATTATGTGGTTCACCTGAAACTAATGCAATATTGAATGCCAACTTTACTTTAATAAAAAAATATAAGTTAAAAAAAAGATAAACTAGCACCTCAAAATGGCACCGTGTGGACACTGACCATGACGCAAATATCCTTATTCTGAATAAGGAGAGCAGGCCCTGCCCTTGGGGTGACAGTGCTGTGTGATGAATGGTCTGAGTGTATGCCCACGAAGACATTCTTTTAAATGATTTATTCCATTTTATTTTTTATTGTATTTCATTTCCGTTACCATTTATCTCCCCTTATACCCTCTTCTACCTCCACCCATACCCTCCCCCCTTCAAAGACATTCTTTTTATTCATCTACTCACATTCAGTCAATAAATATTTATTTGCCCTATGTATATGCCAGGCACTGTTCTAGGCCCTGGGGAGTGGTAGAAAAACTGGCCATATCCTTTGAAGCAGGTGGTTATTGAGTTACTGGAAAAGAAAGAAAAAAGAATAACAAAAATCTACAGATGTGGTTCATCCACTCCCAGATTAGAAAACAAAGATCCATTGCCATAGTTTCCTCTATATTGTTTCCCACACATAAAACAATATTGTTCTCAAAGGTGTATTGATGGATCAATACAAATAAAAGTGGATTGTTTTCAACCGTGTGTTCAAAGAAACTCTTATGTCACACGGGTGGGTAGTATTCATTCTATTAGAGCAATTTATAAAAGATCTGATTTCAAAACACCTATAGAAAGTGTTCTGAGAATACAGGATTGTTTTTGTGAACACAGCTACAAGATGGCGGGTTGAGAAACCCGGAAGGGGCTTTTCCGTGCTCCAATGGGGAAGAACGATGCAGGAGGAGTTGGTTTGGGGGTTTCTGATCTCAAATTGTCTGGAAGTTCTGCACAATATTAGCCTCTTTGACTTCAGAAGGCTGGTTTAATTATCCAGAAAGTGGCCTCAAAGTGCTAGTTATTGCATAGGATGTCCCAGGAATATGGACCCAACTTGCAAGGAGCTTAAATGTTTTTTCTCCTGATGGGAATAACGCTTTTGACCAAATATCCAACACAATCAACTCATTTATTTCCTTTTCATGCAAAGACAAAAGAAAACACAGGGACTAGCCAATCTTAAAATAAGGCCAGCATTGTACCCAATAATCTCACCTTGGGCTGCACATCAGAATCAGCTGGGGGCTTAGATACTGATGTGTGGGTCCCTTCTGTAGAGATTCTAATATGCAGTGGTCTGGCGGACAGACTGGGCATTGGGACTTTTAGAGCTCCTCAGATGCTTCTAATGTGAAACCAAGGTTGAGAAACACTGCTTTAGGATGAGTCACGGAATTTGACTGATGGCAATAGTGATAGTCCCAAGAAGGAGTCAGAACTTGGGGACGAGTCATCTCAATAGAGAAACCGCCATCTGGTTTCATGCTCAGCTTGACAGCCACCATTTGGTGCAGGACAGTGCCACTCTGGGGGTCCTGACTTTTTTAAGAGAGATTTCCAGTCCTGCTTTCCACATCAGCGTGAGGAGTAAAACTCAGGAGTGGAACCAGTAGGAACAGCCTTTCTACTACACAATCTCATTCTGACCAAGATGACTAAGTCATTGGTTTAACTTGACATAAGCTGCTATCAGAAACAAAATTAATGTTGGTTAACCAAGCTGAGGTCATTTAAAATTGTGTGAGATTAAGCAACATGGGCAAAATGATCTTCAGCACAGCCTGTGAGCCAGAGGCCCGGAGTCCCTGAGATTCCATGTTCTTTCTTCTCCAGAGAGGTGTATATTTATAGAAGAAACAAAACCATATGCAGGATGAGGGGGTTAGATAATAATATGTGTGATTACCCTGATGTGTCTGAACAGTTTCTTGGCTGTCTGCTTTCAATGGTAATAAATATCCACTAAAAGCCGTCTGCTGTGTATGTTTCTGGTGAAGCCTTACACTTCTCTGCATGATTACACTCAGAATGTAAGCACCACACATTTGACTACAGAGGCTCTGTTGTACGCAGAATTCTTAAGTTATGCAGCTTAGCAGCTGTGATAATGTAATGGTTTGCAAAATGATAGACTGGCAATAGGTCAACCTGGAGCAACATGTCAAATAATGAATAATGTGGGTGCAAAAAGGTTTCATTTATACTGTGTTAAAAATACCACTCCCAGAAATATCACACCATTTCAGTCTTTCCAAGACAAAAAATTCCTTTCACTTGAATATTCAAATAATTGTGGTAAAAGAGAGAATGCTTTCTTGCTGCTCTTTTTTTTTTTTTTCAAGAAAAATGTCAAATTTACATTAATCTGAAGAGATGTGTCATCGGAGTCTGGTCATTTGTTCACACACACACACACACACACACACTTTGTAGGACTGTAAGATTTATGGGGTGGTCTTAGAGTTCAGAATAAATAGGAGAAGAGCATCTTTTGCCTCAGTTTGTATTGATATAAGACTGAACACATTTTCCACCAACAATAACGAGGCTTGTGGTAATTTAATATAAGAAGGGAGGTTGTTCCTGTTAATATGTTAATTCTGATCCTCTTCCCACATTTTCTCACTGAGGGGAGTTTGTAAGAACTCTCAGACTTCTTCCCTCTTCTCATCTAGGAAATATCATAACACTCCTGCCATGAACAGGGCCCGAGATGTGCTCCCTGCCCTCAAGGAGCCTGTTGTCATGTAGAGGACTGACACGAAGGGAGCAGGGTGGACAGAGGAGGATGCAATGCAGTGTGATTCATGTTCTTATGAGAGAAATGCAGAGTGCTGTAGGAGCCAGAAGGAATAGCATGCTTTCAGACTCAAGGAGGCGATGGGGTACCTAGAAAAGCTTCCCATAGGACATTAAGTTTAGACTGAAGGGTGTGAATAGGAAGTTAAGAAGGCAAAGGGAGGAAGCAGTGTGTGTCAATAAGGCAAAACATGTGTAAAGGCCCTGAGGCAAGGCGGAGCATGGCAGTTTGGAGGAACTTCACACATATCCAGTATGGTTGGGTATCACATACCCAGGGTAAGGTATGGGGAGAGATGGGTCAGGAGAGGGTATCAGGGTCTTGATTAAGAAGGGCCTGCTTTGTAATTACATTTGTACTTACCTTAAGCAGGAAACCATTTAGGGTTTTAAGTAGATAAAGTGACACACTTAAGCTTATGTTTTATAACAGTGGTTTTCAATCTTTATCATCTAATGGCACATATAAAGTAATTACTAAAAATCTGCATATACCAAAAAACATATTTTTTGCCAATTTGACAGAAAATAGTTATAACTTTGATTCATTCTCACAGGACATCTATTGTTGTATTGGCTGTTGTCATTTTTTAAATTTGACAATCAAAGGGAAAAGCAGTCAGTGCGTCTGACTTATTAATCAGGTAATGCACGTTTAAAATTTTTTGCTGCACACCAGTGTGCCTCTTGCAGCACAACAGTTGAAAATCGCTGTTCTAGAAAGATCACATTGTCTGCAAACAAAAAGTGTAGACTGAGGCAGAACCAGACTGGCAACTGTGAAAAACTGAAATAAGACAGTGGCCTGAACCAGAGGAGCAGTTGGGTACGAGAGATATTCTGGAGCTAGAACTGGCAGCACGTGGTCACTGACAAGGCAGCGGAGACCACCACCAGGCCAGAGGCAGGGAAGGTCCTTGGGTTCTAGTTTGGGTGTTTGGGGAGCTGGTGGGGTTGGAGGAGGCGCAGGACTGTGGGCAAGATGATGAATTCTGTTTAGTGTATATTACTGAATTTGAGGTGCTGAGACATTCGAGAGAGCAGGGATGTCAGGTCCAGTCTGGGATATGTGGGTCTGGAGGGTAGAGAGAATGAAACAATGGGGAGACGAGCTCCCTGAATAAATGCATGTGCTAAAGCAACACAGGCTAGACCACATAAATAAAGCTTTGCCCCCTTATCCATGAAGTTCATTTTTACCTCTGGAGCAGAAACACCCATCTTTAGAGGGAAGAGACCCTATGGAAGTAATGGGCTTGAGTAAGTCTAATTATTGACATTGGTGTGTAAAGAGTTTGAAACACTTTGTCTTCCACATGTCTTACATAAGATTGGGAGTCCCTAAAAGAGACCTGACCACCAGGAAGTACTACTGTTTTGACTTTTTCAGGTGAATATCTCTTAAGAACTTCCTTGGGTGACAGTGAGGTATAACTAAGAGTGTATGTACAGGGCCACCAGTTATTAAAAATACAAGTCAAGTGGTTCTCCACTCAAAGATAGGCAAACTTGGAAAAAGAAACAAACTATGCCTATTGTCAATGATTGCCTTCTGTACACCTGGTGTTGTGGTCAGTCCTTACATACTGTTATCTCAAATCCTTAACAAATGAAAATAAATATTTATTTATGTAGTTGAAGAAACTCAGGCTGAGAAAGCCTGGGCCACTTTGTCAAGGCCAGACAGTAAACAGTTCAGGACAGTGTGGCTGCAAACCTTTCCACCCCACCTGGCTGCTCCCTGTGGCACCTGAATTGTCTTTATTACTTATATAGCAGAATTAAAATCCTATTATAGTAACTTAAAATGGTTTCACTTATATAAACCTATAACCCTAATCTCTCCTATTTCACCAAACATAGCATCTTATATTTCTTTTATGTTTTCCACCCTGTGTGGTGATGAGCTCATGGAAGTCTGTGAAAATATACGAACGAGAAGCCTGGCCGCCCAGGCTGAGCGAGGGTTTCTGTAATGAGGATTTGAATGTCTAGGTAGCACAGTTAAAAAGGTGCTCTTTTCTTTCAACTCAATTTCTAGGCAGCTGGAAAACAGAAACAACTGTTTCATCCTGGACACCTCAGGGCACATGACAGTCAGAGCCTTAGAAATCATTAGCTGTTCTCCTGGTGCTGGCATCCCTGCCTTAGGTAAGTCTTCCACATTCCCTTTCAGGTGAGGTTCTGCTGGCAGGCTGGCTCTAATGCACTTCTCAGGGCCAGGCTGCAATGTGGGAGCTCCCCGGGGAGCAAAAGTGATGGATCACAGGCTCAATGGAAGATCCTACTCTGTCGCTGACTGTGCGCCCCTGGATGGGAGATTAAATCTCTCCATGCCTTGGTTTCCCTGTTCAAATAGGTCAAAAGTAACAGCCCCGTTCTTTGCATCTCCTTAATACTTCATGATGGTCAAGTAAGGCAACGGACGAGAACGTGCATTGGTGTGAAGGTGGCATAGACACGTGAGGCTTTGGCACCACCAAACACCATGAGACAACTCTGACGACAGTCACCCTCTCGGCCACTGATGTAACTGAAAAAGCTGTCACTGCTTTGAATTTGGGGAGTCCCCATAACAGAGTACTGGGCCTCAGTGCCTGCCCTTAAAGCAGTTGCTGCTTCTCACCTCTCCTGCCCTCCCATCATATAGATATATGACTCTGATCCTGAAAATTGTCATAAAATCAGCAACAGTGTAAAACATCCCACTGTAGTTGATACAGTGCTATATATTCTAATTAGTCTCACCCTCCCTTGTGGTGGAGGGTGAGATCCTAGGCTCAGAGGAATGCAAGGAAGGGTGCTCTCCCTGCAATAGCACTCCAGGTGTCCCAGCGCTCCAGGTGTCCCACCACATCCAGCAGGGACAGTGGCAGCACGCCTGGTGCTCCAGCGGTGGCTGTACTTCTCTTAAGGGCCCAGAAGCTTTCAGATCAGACTCCTAAAGCCTGGGCAACACTGGCATGTGCCCAAGGGCAAAAAGAGGTCTTTGTGTTTTAAATGTAAGCATATGCCAACATAGACAACCACTGACATGTTTTATATATGACACTGTGTTCACATATTGTCAGTTTTAATCAAATTGGTGAACAATGAAACAGAAATGGCAACTGCATACTCCTTGGATTTATTGGGCATCCAACTGGAAATTAAAATGGTTACATAGAGGTTACCAGGTCATTGTGAATTTTTTTGTGCCTGTAGGTAGGATAACTCTCTCATTAGTATTGCCATGCAGTACAACTCCAGTGGATGCAGTTCAAATTTCCAAGCAAGTATTGTGAACAGAACATGTTAAGTAACCTTAGTTACCATCCAGGTTGAAGCATTTTCCCCAGAGCCTAAGACCACATCAACATAAACCTGAGAAATCTGTAACTTTCCCCATAGCCGTTGGTCCTATGCTCTAAAGCTCCTGGTATAAAAGTGAGCACGCAGTACATACTGAATACACATGAGTTACTGACCCTGATATTGAGCACAAGAAAAATGTCTCAAAATAAGGACCTGCATACAACCAGAGCAGAAATGGAAGTTCTTCATCGTTACTCAAATGGCAGAAGACATATAACTTATCAAATGTCAGGAAATCACCCTGCCTTAGAAACCTAGACAGCCCTTCATATTTTTAAACCTTTAATTATATTTTCCTTAAACTTACAGTTTACTGAGTAGTAAGTATACAAACCAGAAAAAGCCACTTGAATTAAACCCTCTTCCCCTTTGTAAGATGTGGCCGGTTGCTATCTATCAAGAGAGCTCCTGGCCTTGCTACGATCAAATTACACCTTAACCTGAGCCCTCTCGGTAGGTGCTCACAGCTCACAGAGCAGCTGCCATGATTCATACAAGGGCTGGGGGGGTTCCTGAGACCCACGAACAACTCCGCCGTGTGCGGGTGTAGGCCCTGTTCCGGCACAAACGAGCCTGCGGTGTTTCGAACAACCAGCTTTGCATCAACTGCAGTCGTTCCCCAAACAGCAGCAGTCGCTCCAGTGGAGGGCAGATCCTTAGTGTTCTTTTACAGTGTCTTCCCTGCCAGAGGCTACCGTGAAGTAAGCATGCTTTCAGAAAACGAACAGCGTAATTTTGAGCCAAAATCCATAGTAGCAAAAAAATAAACCAAAATGATAGCAAGCTATTTGAGACGACAACAACAACAACAACACAACAGAAGGGGTTTTAGTCAATGGGGCTGTGCAATTTAAATTTCAAGGCATCAGAGCTCCTTAACGTCATCGTCACCTCCTTTGAAGACACTGTCACCCAGAGAGGAAATTTGCAGCCTGCTGCACTAATGGATCTGTTTCACTAAACAGAGAAGAAAACAGGTTTCACAGCCCCTGCAGCCCAGACGCTTTCCCCCACAAGCTAGCCCATCTTCCATATCCGTCACAGGGGACAGCCCCCACCCCAATCTTTTCCATTTTTCATCTCTAACCACCCCCCACCACCACATGCACAGCAGACAGAAATTTCTATTTCAAATTTCTCATCATTATCAATTAAGAAAAAATGGCACATGACTTAGTATTCTAGAGTCCCAGCAGTTTGAATTTTCCAGGAAAGCTGGACTAGTAGAAGGATGCTATGTACAGTACAATGAAAGCAAACATCTCCCTTTCTTCGGAGCAACTGCTGGGTGAAGACAAACAGCCCGCCACGTTGCTTACCCTCTCCACGCTGCGTCTTCTCAAAGATCCATAAGGAATTTTCAGTAAAAGTCTTTGGGATCTATTCGGAGCCACTGCAGCCTGAACCACCATGGTGTAGAGCTGTGTGTGAGTGTGTGAGTGTGTGTCTGGGTGTGTGCGCACGCACGCCAGCGTTCCCAGCAAAGGGAGAGACAGACGCTTCCTCAAAACAAAGTTATGGTCTCCTGGAGGTTTCCCAAATATCAAATAACTGAAAGAGTTTTCTTTCAACCGTATGAGTCAAGATGTGGTCTGTCAGGAGGTGGGGGGATGGGGAAGAAGAAAAGTAGCCCCAGTTCTGCAAGTTGAGTTTCAGCTCCTTCCTGTCTGTCCCTGTGTGTCAGTCCCTCCGCGAAGCTGCACGTCCCAGAAGTGGGCAGGCGACGCTTCTGGGGAGAGTGATCCAGAAACGTCAACTTTGCTTCTCGTGGCTACAGATGGTAACCAGGTCAGTTGTCTAGTCAAAGCTCTATCAGACGTATTATTCATTCTGTCACGTGACGCCGGAGCCCCTCGGCTGTACAGTAGGTCACATGTTCACCTTAAAAAGACTATTTGGAACATCACCATCTGGTGTGGAGATTACGGTGAAATCCTGCATTCTGATTTTACTCTCTTCCCAACACAGGAAAAAATATTTGAAGGCCAGTGACATAGCACACTGGGGATTTTGGGGGGGAGGGGGGGCGTTCCTCTTTTCAGTCGTAAATTATACATATGAGCATCAGATATGCATATCTGTTTTTTTCTTTCTGCTTTCCAACACAGGGAAAATAAATGTAGGCACACAATTTAATTATATATGTGAGTGCAGCCCACAGAGAGACTGTGAGAGATGGAAGGGAAAATGTTTGGTGTCACGTGGCTCAGATGCATCAACTCAAATCTACTTGCATTTGGCACCTCCTCATTTAAGTGTCCATTGTAGAACATTTATTTTTATGTGTGCCAGTAAACATGAAGAAGTTATGTTTGATTTAACCAGGCTCTGAAAAAAGGGGTCCAAGCTTGTATGCATCTGTTACATTTGCCTATTATTTTCTAATCTTATTGTATAATTCTGTATCAGACAATGTCCTCGGATTGTCTGAAGGTACACATGGCCTCAATTTTAACTTTTCTGTAATACTGTGTAACTGATATATTGTTTACCTTCCCCACCCCTCATCGCCACTCCCTCCTAAAGCTGCTTATTTCTATAGCAGAGACAATTACTCTAAAGGAAACGAGTAAGGGGCTTCCAGGATTTGAGGTATTTTAGTTTTCTTTTAAATGTATTTCTACATCTGCTGCTCTGGTCTAGTCTGGGCTCTATGAAAGAGATGCCATTTCCTTTGTAATCTTCCCATGCTTTTTGGGTGTTAACCTGATATCACTCTCATGCTTTGAGAACCAGCTTAAATTTACTCTCTACAGGCCAGTTTATTGAAAATGATGGAAAAGAACGTTCTGTTTATTCAAAGAATCTTAATAGGAAGTGGGGGTGGGGTGTGAAGGGAAGGAGGGGATTTTATACCACTATAAAATGAATCAGGAAAAAGACTCTTGGAAGGAGGGTAAGGGTGGGGGGCAGGGGCAGGCAGGCTGGAAACGTGGGTCTGATCACCCAGTGCAGACACACATTAAGAGGTAGTTAAAGAAAGCATCAAGTTGATGTGGGAAATTCCAAATATATAACAATCGGGCTTTGTTGGTAATTGGTTCCACATGTGCAGCCGCAGCGCTGGTGAGAGGGTGAGAGGGAAGGGAGAGGCGGGGAAGATGGAAGGCTATAGTATGACTTGCAAGCGTCTTTGGCGAGGTAGCTCAGGCTTCCAGACCTTCCCTCCTGTTTCTCACTTCCTGCCTGCACTGCCTGGTTTCAAACTATTTGGGGGTGGAAATAAATCTGGAATGACACCCAATTATTTGGCCAAATCAGTAGAATCCCTTTCCTTTATAAAGCCCGGCTTCACTACATAATGGTGTTGAACAAAGGACAGGCGCATTTTCAAAGCACTTTTTTGTCCTGAGTGTTGGGAATTTCTTCCTCCTTCCTCTGTGCAGTTTGAGAGGGAGCAACGGATCAAATCAACTGAGAAGTCACTGTCTCCTTCCTGACCCAGGCCAGGGCAAAGCCCCTGGGAGCTGACTTTATTTATATTTGACTGAATGCAACTTCCTGTTTCCCAGGGGCATTAATGAGCATTTCACCGGAGAGCTTAAGGCCTCTGGCATAGTTCAGACCATGAGGGATACTTTGATGAACTAAGTGCAAATAAAACAAAAACATGTGCAATTGATTAAGGTTAAAATACATATAGAAGAGAATGTTAATGGAAACAAAAATAACCCTGGGCCAGACTCCCACACATTTGAGCCCCACACATTCCACCCCCACGGGGGGTGGGGAGCAGGATCATTTTTCATATCAGCATCAGCACCACCTTCCAGCTAATGGCGACAAGAAGGTGGCTCAGAAGCCCTCCCCAGCCCTCAGAGGGTAAGTAGCCACCTCTTCAAAGAAATTTAAAGGCTCTCAAAGGTCAACTCGTTCGAGACTATCTTTCTGATTGTAGGTGTTTGAGATTTGTATGTTTAAAATTGATTGTTAAGTCTAAAGTGTTCATTTCTAGAAGGCCATTGCTATAATACAAACATGTTTCCCTAGAGGGGATATGTACCTATATCTTAGTGGATATGACCGCTTCAGGACAGATGAGGGGATTTAATGTTTACTGAGTACCCAGTAGTCACCAGGCAGCATGCTGGGAGGTTGGTTACCAAAGGCTGTCTCAATGGCAAAATTGAATCTCATTATCTATCTTTTACAGATGATGAAACTGGAGCTCAGAGAGGTTTATTAAGTTGACTAAGGTAGCACAGCTAGAACTGTCAGAGACAAGGTGAAAACTAAAGTCAACCTGTTTGATTTCAGGGATCAACTTAGTCTACTATACCCTCACCTGTCACAGAGGACTTTATCAGATTATAGCCTGTTAGAAATCCAAGAAGGAGACACATCCATGGGGCCCAACTGGAAAATGAAAAAAATCTGTCTTTTAAAAAAAGAGATAATTTCAATGTAGGAAATGGCATTAGATTTAGCAGTTCTCGGGTCTCTGGAACTACTGCTTCAATATCTGTGGGAGCTAAGCACAGGTGATGGAAGAGGAAGAAGCCCACAGGAGCTGGTGAAGCAGCCAAATCAGCATAAGCCTTGGCCTGAGGGACACAGGGAGGAGCTGGTTCCTGGAGCCAAAGGCCAGGGTCATGTACCAGAGGCTGGAACACTGTGGACTGGACCACAGCTGGAGTCATCTGCTAAGGCCAAGTAGGGGACAGGAAGGACTGGCTTGCTTGTCCCTTCTTACTCTCTTCCAATCTTTGACCAGTGTCTTTCATGCACTGAAGTCACCAATTGACACAGACTAGCCACCCAAGCCAGGGAGGGGAAAGGGAACAGATCTGAGGGTCAACAGCCAAGGACAAGCACTGAGGGACCTGGGATTCATAGGAACAAAGAAATGGAAGATGGCAAATTAGGAATAACTGTAAGAGAGCAGAGTATGACTTAAAAAGAACTCGTTTCTGCCAGGGTGGTGGATGAGGGAGTTTTCTGTGCATCTGAGGAACAGCATAAGGGCCATGGGACAGATGGGGAGGATGGGACTGGGATAGGGTGTCAATGAACCCTGGAGAGATGGGGTGGAGAAGACACCTTTCTGTCCTAGAGTCCCTGAAGCTGCTGCTTTTGAAGCCTCTTGGAACAGAGCACTCAAGCCAGTGAAGTTTCTGGGTTGTTAGTTTGGGATATTTCCTCCCCATCTCAATGAAAATGTTTATATTCAAACTCTGAAATAAAAAATGCATAAGAACTAAACAATATTTCAGAAAAATCAGTGGTCTTGACACACTGAAGCAAGACATATCAAATCAAATGGGTGCTCTTGATCAGGAACGACAGCAGGTTTTGAAAGAAGGCCAAGGGAACCGCACCTGGAGAGGCTGGGGTATAGGGTCTAGGTCAAGAGAGGAATCTTAAATGACTTAAAGGGAGGCCTCAATCTTGCAGGGAATTACACTGAGAACCCCTCACCAATGGGAAAGGGGAGGCAGGATCTTCAAAGACCCCACAAGGTGCACCTCAAAGACAAGAATTGGGCTTAAATAACTGTCAGTCCCAGAGACAGAGAGACCTTCCTGCCCTGACCTCCGCTGCACAGGAATTAGAGGCCCATACACCCACCTTTCCTACTGCAGGGATCACTCGTACCAGAGCTGGGGAGGGGAAAAGCTGTAGCCTTGAATGACGTTTGCAGTTGTCAATTATTGTCACATAAAACAGGAGAGAACAGAAATAGGATGAGATTAACCCAAATGCACATATGATGAAAACAAAGTCCTTACCAATTTGGACAATTCCTAGGGTAGGAGCAGGAGGGGGTGGGGAGTTTAGAACGGAAGTCCTGTCTTCCTTCAACATCCCACACCATATCCCTGACTGAGCTCCTAACTCAGCTAACCTGGGTAATTCGTGTCACATCTCATTAGAGGAAGCTGTGACTGAGGTTATGCAAACAGAAATGCTGCCTACATCCATAATTTTCTGTTTGAAAAGTGGCCAGAATTTAACCAAACATGAAACTTAATATCCCTAAGAATAGAACGAAGATATCAAGGAACACAGTTATCACCAGATCGCTCATGGCCAGGGCCTGGAAGATTATCTACAGTTCACCGGAGCAGGATAGTTTACCATTCTCTTGGTTTTAAATAAGGTTTGCATTGCTGCAGGGCACAGTTGGCATTGCCCATCTTTGCATAGACTTTTCCTGCTCCTGTGGCATTTAGAAGAAACTGTAGGAAGAACAGTAGCTAGCTTAGGTGAGAAGACCAACTTTTCCTTCCCTCTCTGCCTTTTCTTTTTCCTTCCTTCTTTCCCTTTCCCTTGACTACTTGGAGTACATTCTGGGTTTCATTTAATAGTTCTTCATGAACAGCCAGGCAAAAGCAATAAAAGAAGTTTAAAGTGAATTGTTCAGTTTGATTTCTGAGTATCAAGGTTGGTACAGTTGGGTGGACCAGGCAAATGCCTCTACTACTTGCTTCGGAGATTACATTGTCTGTGCTCTTCTGGTCTTCAATGCCAAGTTCTGTGGTATTGGCCTTGCCCTTGTCTACACCAATGTTATTATTCACTTTATTGCTTATGTCACATCATTCATTTACCAATTATTTTTCTGAGTGTCTAATAAAACAATGGCAACCTCCTTATATGGCACATTCCATTGCTGTAAATATTCTAAAGGTTTTCAAATATAGTAATTCACTTAATTCTTAACAACCCTTTATCAAATAGGTACTTTTATTTACCCTAAATGAAGATGAAGACACAGAGGCACACAGAAGTTGAAATAACTACCCAGGTGACACTGTAAGTGGCTTCTGAGTCCATTAACCCCTGTAGGGCTACTGTATATCATGTGCTGGGCCAACAATTGAGGATATGAGGGAAGACTTGCTCATGGGAAGAGTTTTCTCTTGTTGTTCAAACTCTGTTCCTGTCTGTGGAGATGTCAGTAGTGAACTGGAAAAAGCTTATCCCTGAGTTTGCACTGGAAAGTTACTGAACACCTACCCAACAGAATGAAATGAAGTAATGTTTGCCAAAGTCCTTTGTAAATGGCATGCACAGACACACACACCTCATTTGTTTCCATTCTCAATTCTGCATACTATTTTCCTTTTGCCTCTGTCACAACAACCTTCCTGAACCTCATTGTCTATCTTTCTCCCTCTTCATACATGTTCTGTTGTGGTATCCATGTTTTATCCACCTGAATGCCCCAAAGGTGGTCCAGTTTAGTCATGTATTTTGGGTGGTAAGCAGGTTTCTTCTCGGATTCTTCTGAACTTTCTATTTAATGTGTTCCATTTAAGTAACTAGGAGAAGAGAAGCAATTAGCATAAGACCCTCCACCTCCATCAATGAAAAAACTTACAATCTCACCAAAAAGGAACCCAGACCTTCATCCTTCCAGAGTAGGAAGAAAATGCAGCATTTGCTGGGTGAAAATCTCCATGCTAACTGGGCATCCTAGAATCTCACTCAATCTTCATGGCAATGATCTAGCTGTAGAGGATGTCAAATAGAAAATATATTAATAGCCTGCGTAGAGCAGGGGTGTCACATCAGCCTTGCAGTTGCCTTCAATGGGCCAGATGTAGTTTTAAGATGGTGTAAATGTAACTACTTAACAGTTAATTGAGAGCTCAGCTCTGCCGAACAAGGTGCCAGGCCAGAAAAAACAAGGTGGGGGGGTCAGATTCGGCCTGCGGGCCTTGTGTTTGCCACCTGTGGTATAGAGGATAAGTCTACATTTTCTCTTAGCGTGCCTTGCTTCATGGACATCAAATACCATGCTCATCAGCATGCTGACAAAATCATTCAACTATTCACTGGCAAAAAGAGGGAGAGACCCTATCCACTAGCAGTGGAAGATTTTATTCCTTCACACACAGGGCCCTCACATCTGGTCTTGGTATGCTTTGCCCCATCAGAGCACCACTGGCCCTTCCCAGCAGGAGGCCAAGTCAGGCAATCTATGGTGTGGCCTGGGATATGGCTATTCTGCATGGTGGTAATAGCTTACTGCACATGCTGTTAGGAATGATGTCATGTGTAGGTCATGACAAATCAATAAGATGTCCAGGATGCCTGTGTGATTAAATAGGTAATAAGCTGACCTGTGTGGGGCAGGCTGTGTAGATTGGTTTTTGAGGCCATTTTGCACAGCCCTTTTTCATGTGCTATCAGTTGTGGATGGATTTTGATAACCAGCATTGATTTGCCATATTTATGAAGTGAAGTTTGCACAGGGTAAACTGTTAATTGCACCTAGAATGGTAAAATAAATAATGCCTTTATCTGTGGTATTGACTACCCAGGATTAGTGGAATATATATAGCACACATTCAAACAGTCAATGGATGTTGACTTTTGAGATTTACTAGGCTTAGTTTACAAATTTCAGCTGTCTTAGATAAGCATTGGGTGGCTAATAATCAACTTTTAAATTTCCTTCTAATTTCCATGCAGGTTCCTTTTTCACATGTCATTTTCTTCAACAGGAGAATGGTCCATCTTGGTTTAAGTAATCCCTGTGGTACTTCAAAGGAGAATGGCTTTCTTTTGGGCCATCAGTCTGGAATGTCTCTCCTTTGCCCAGGAATATGTCACTTTCAAGAGCACCTGCCCATTTGCTCAGGGCTCTCTGGGATAAGCTACGTGGTCTGCATTTTCCCAAGGGGAAGAAAGAACATGTTTGTTACAGATCCATGACAAAGATGGGTGCCTGGAAGTCTCACATCATGGGAACATGGTTTATCTTGAATGTGCCCTAGAGGATTCCCAACATATCAGAAGTCAAATGCCAAAGGGTTTCTCAGCAGGAGATTGTGACCAGAATGGGCAAACTCTTAGATATTTCTCCTTTAATGGACAAATCCTTAGATATAAATGAGGATGGGTAGGGGATTGTAGTTGTAACTGCTTGCTTAGGGGTACTCCATTCTATTTGAATTTTAAACCTCCATAACATGAATACATGAATACAGAGTGTTGTTTTGAAAATTAAATGAGGTAGTAGAATCACATGTGTGAGAAAAAAGGTGGTAGCAAGTGATAATGAGACCAGATTCTGAGTTGTACAGTATACAAAAATATACTTTAGTCCTTATTCTGTGGGCAAAAGGGAGTCATTACAAGTTATTTTTTTGGAAGGAAATTATACCATCTAACTTACATTTATTGAACTTGAGTGATAGAGGATGAATGGTACAATGGAAAGCCTAGGGGGGCAGTTACAAAGTTGTTGCAATTGTCCAGACAAGCAATGATTAAGTTCAGAAGTAGGGTAGGGGTGAGAAGTTGAACAGAAGATGCTGAGGAGTCATAAATGATAGAGGGAGGTATACAGTGTTTCTCTATACTGAGGGCCTAGAGGAAGGATGGTTCTATTAGTTAAGTACACCAGAGGAGGCAGAGGTTTGGGAAGATGAAAATAAGTAGCTCTAGACATACAGAACTTCTGGTACTTGAACATTTTGACCTGGAACTTGAGAATCAAGCATGGAAATGCAGCTCTGGCTTTATTGGCAGACAAGTAACCACTGGACATGTTATTAAGTGTGAGGGCAGATATTCAAGAACAAAAATTTTACTTCTTACTCACCTCTTCTCAGAAGTTTACTGGAATACAGTCTCCAGCAAATGAAAGTTAGACCTACACAGAGAAGAATATAAATGCCAAGAAAGAAAGAACTAATCACAGGACAGGTGAGTTCCCAGGGAGCTCCCAGAAAAGGGAGTTCCCAGAATAATGGAAAAGAGGAGCCTCAAGAAGACAGCCACACTAGAGACTTAGAAGCTAGTGCAACTGTTGCAGGAGGATGAAGGGACCGAGAAAGAATGTCTCAAAAATTAGAAAAAAAAGAGAATATGTTGATTATTCAGTGAGTTTCCCAAGTTGAGGGAAGATACACAGTTCTACTGAAGAACTGAGAAATGATTGAGGGATACCTAGAATATTAAGCAGACAATGAAACGAAGTAGTTATTAACTCCTGGAAAAACATAAAGACATAACATCCAAGATATGTAACACTTCTCTGCCATAAACAATATTTGGTAGTCATGATAAAACTGACATTTGATTTAAACTGTGATATAGATATATTGAAAAGAAAAAAGAGATACTTGTGTGCTTGCAGGGCTTGGAGTAAGGCTTTAAGTAAGTTAAAGCCTCATCCTCTTCAGGGTAGCAGCATAAAATGTCAGAAATGGAGTAATTAGGAAATCACAGTGTAATTATATTATGAGAGCCTAGAGTTAATTACTAGAAGGAACAGCTGAAAGAGATATCCACAGGTGCCCCTGGAGAGAGGGGCTCAGAGATTGAAAGCGTCTTAGTGCTTGTTTTCTTTATAAGCCCTGTAGTACTCTTGAACTTTAAAATGTTATTAACATTGCCAGGCATATGTATAATTTTGATAAAAATAAGAATTAAATTATAAACAGATGGAGCAATGTTAGAGAGTTTAAGTCAGATAAAAACTGAGAGCAGTGGGTAGCAATCAGAAGGTCACTGATGGTCTTGAGAAAGTGTGCGTGGAATGCTGGAAGGGAGAGCTGGAGCTGCCCAGCCTCTTTCTGAATGGACAAACTTGAATCTAGATGATTGGGTGATCTAATGCAATAAATAGCTTTTCAGGTGGCCTGATTAATTTCCTGTTTTCTTTCCTTCCGTGTACGTTATAGGTTCTTAGTCCATGGATCTGCTAGTGACATGGGTGCTGAATGCAAACTCTCCAACCTATGCTTTGGACAGAAGCCCCTTCAAGCCTTTGAAACAAGATGAGGATAGACAGAGAGAAGAAGCACTACAACTACATCAGCAATGGCATTGCCAGCAATTCTGGAGCTAGTTCTGACGTGTCATTCATAAGATTTGACTGACTTCACCTTTTGTGCTCTTTACTTTGATGTAGTGGTATGTGTGTATGTGTGTGTGTTTGCATGTATATGTTTGTTCACATGCATATGTGTATTATTTTTGTTCATGAATTCAGCAGCATTGCAGCAGCTCTGGGAGCCCCAGAGTGGTGACAACTAATTATGAAACACCAGATCTAATGTGTCCCTTTTATCTCATCTTGCAGAAGCCTTGCAATCCCACAAAACCCCCCAGTGGCCTTTTGTAATCCTGGAAAGGAAGTGTCAATATGGAAACAGCTGTTCTTGAGATAGTGGGATGACATCCTAATGAGAATGCTAGGAGCTATAGAGGAAAGTCAATGCTAATGGCCCTCTGATGGAAATATTCTTTCTAGACAATTAGACTCCTGTGAGCAAGCCAGCAGTCCCTAGCAAGGATGAGAAGGGAGATACTGTCCTATGGATGTCAGGTGCCCTCATTGTTATGTGGAATTTTATCTTCCCAAGCCCTGTAGGATGTCAGACAATCTTATTGTCTCTCTCCAGGGAACTGACTTTGGGAATGCATCTCAAAGTCACCTTGCTCAGAGGCCCCACCACAGAAGCCCAGCTGGAGAGCCAAAGAAACCCAGCACAGTCCTGTCCCCCAGGGCTCCAGCCCCCTGTTGGCTGCAGAGCTCAGGACCTAGTGCCTCTTGCCATTTTGGTAGCCAGAGAAACAGCCACAGCTGTGGTTAGAGTAGGGAGTAAATACTGTGCTTTGACAGAACACAAATCCCTGATAATTCAAGGGGGTACTTCTGTGATAACAATAAGAGACAGTTAGAGGAGTAAAGGAATGAAAAGTAACTTTTTGTGGGTAGGGACTTAAACCAATACCTTTTCTGGGAGCAGAAGAGGGTTAACTCACCCAGTACCTCCTTTGAATCAGGCATGGCCCTATTACTTGCTCCAAATTATCTCTTTTCAATATTCACTGTGATCCTCTAAACTGTGTAGTATTAGCTACATTGTATTGATAAGGAAATCAAAGCTCAGAAAGCTCAGAAAGATTAAACACTTGTAGACAGTCGCATGACTAGAGAGGGTGCTGAGCTGGGATTGAGACCCAAGTCCATGCAAGTTTAGAGCTCATTCTCAATATTCTTTAGGGATGTCTACATGGAAGTATGTCAGAGTATTCTGCTCTTCTTAACAAGGATGGCCCTAAAGAGAAAACCAGAGGAATTTTCCATTTTACCAGAGGAAATGATACAGAGAAAATATGTGAAAAAAATCCAACACCCATTCATGATAAATACCCTCACTAAACTAGGAATAGAGGGGAGCTTCCTCAACTTGATAAACAACGTCTACAAAAAGCCTACAGCTAACATCACATTCAATGATGAGAAACTTGAAGCTTTCCTGCTAAGCTCAGGAACAAGGATGCCCCCCTCCCCACTGCTGTTAATCATTGTATTGGGAGTCCTAGCTAATGTAATAAGAAGAGGAAACCAAAAGTATACAGATTGGGAAAGAAAAAACAAGACTGTGATTGTTCACAGGTGACATGATTGTCCATGCAGAAAATCTGCAAGAATCAAAAAACATACTCCTGGAACAATTATAGCGAGGTTACAGGATACAAGGTTAATATATAAAAGTAAATTGCTTTCCTCTATACCAGCAATGAACAAGTGGAATTTGAAATTAAAAACACATTACCAATTACATTAGCACCCCAAAATGAAATATTTAGGTGTAATTCTAACAAAATACAAGATCTGTATGAGGAAAATGGGAAACCTGGTGAAAGATATCAACAGAGGACTAAATAAATGGACAAGTATTCCATGTTCATGACAGGAAGACTCAACAGTGTCAAAATGCCAGTTGTTCCCAACTTGAGCTATAGATTGATTCCACATGATCCTAATAAAAATCCCAATGAGTTCTCAACAAACTGATTCTGAAATTTATATAGGGGGCAAAAAGCCCAGATTAGTCACCTCCATATCAAAGGAAAAGAACAAAATTGGAGAGTTGACATTAATTGGTGTACTGTAGAACTACAACAATTAAAACAGTGTGGTATTGTGCAAGAATAGACAAATGGATTTGACGGAACAGAGTAGAGAGTCCAGAAAGAGATCTCCATAAATCTAATCAACTGATTTATCAAAGGAGCAAGGGTGGTCTAATGGAGCAAAGACAATCTTTTCACTAAATGGTGCTGGAATAACTGAACATCCACATGGAAAAAAATGAATCTAAGCATAGACCTTATGCCCTTCACAAAAATTAACTCAAAATGGATCATAGACTTAAATATAAAACACAAAACTATGAGCCCCCAGAAGATGACACAGCAGAAAACACAGGTGACATTGGACATGGTCACGCCGTCTTAGATACAACACCAAGACACGGCCCATGAAACTCAGAATTGACAAATTAGATTGCAGAGCTCATTGAAATGAAAATTTTCTGCTCTGCAAAAACACACTGTCGATAAAATAAGAAGAAAAACCATGGACTGGGAGAAAAATATTTGTAAAAGACATATCTGACAGATGACTGGTATCTAAAATATACAATAAACCCTTAAAATCAACAATAAGAAAACAAACAACCAGATTAAAAAGTGGACAAAAAACCTGAAGAGACACCTTGCCAAAGAAGATAGGCTAATGGCAATGAAGCCTATGAAAATATGTCCCACATAATATATGATTAGGGAGTTGCAAATTAAGACAACAATGAGATATCACTACACACTGATTAGAATGGCTAAAATCCAAAACACTGACAACACCACATGTTGGCATGAATGTGGAGCAACAATGTATGAGAGTTCACTGCTTGTCAGAATTTAAAATGGTACACTTTGGAGGTTTAGAAGACAGTTTGGCAGTTTCTTGCAAAACTTAACTTACTATTATTACCATGTGATCCAGCAATGGAGCTTTTTAGTATTTACCCAAATTAATTGAAACATATGTCCTCATAAAAACTTGCATATGGATATATAGCAGTTTTATTCATAATTGTTCAAACTTGGAGGCAATCAAGATGTCCTTTAGTGGATGAGTGGATAAATAAATGTAGTAAATCAGACAATGGAATACTACCCAATGCTAAAAAGAAATGAGCTACCAAGCCATAGAAAGACACGTTAGAAATTTAACTGCATATTTCTAAGTGAAAGAAGACCATCTGAATAGGTTACATACTGTATGATTTTAACATTCTGGAAAAGAAAAAAACTATGAAGACAGTAAAAAGATTAGTAATTGCCAGCTGTTAGAGGGGAGGGAGGGATGAGTACATGTAGCACAGAGATTTTTAGGGCAGTGACACTGTCCTGTACTTACTGCAATGAAGGATTCATGTCCTTACCCTGCTGGAAAACCTAGCATGTACAACACCAGGAGTGAACCCTAATGGAAGCTATTGACTTTGGGTGATAATGATGTGTCCATGCAGGTTCATTGATTGTAACAACTCTAGTGTGGAATGTCCATAGGGAGGGTGGTGTGTGTGTGTGTGTGTGTGTGTGTGTGTGTGTACTTACTGCTCAATTTCGCTGTGAACCTAAAACTAGTCTAAGAAAGAGTTTTTTGTTAATTACAAAACTGGAGTGCAGGGTGGTTGCTCTGGAGATGGCCACTGCAGGATGAACTGGAGGAGTGTTGAACGCAGGAGAACAGACAGCTCATCCGAGCTAGAGAACTCAGCTGGGGCCGTGAAAATGTGGGCTGTATTTACAGAAAAGGATGGACCGTGTGACTGCATTTTCTTTCAAAAGGGAGTGAGTGCATCTTGGAGCTTCCAAACAAGATCATGGTGGCAGAGGTGTTGGGGAAATGGGGTGGGGTAGGGGCAGTTAAGGAGAAAAAGGGAATACATTAATGACTTTGCCATATTTAAATAAAACAACTCCCTAGTGAATTTTGCCCCTGAGATGAGCAAATGCACACGGGCCCTTTGCCATGTCACAGTCCATCCCACAGGGGAGCCTACCCCCCTCCCCAAAGCCCCCACAGAGGCGGGCTGAGGTGGCTGGTCAGAGGACATCAGCTTTCAAAGAAACTTCCCCATCCTGCCACTCATTCTCTATTCCTACTTCAGATAAAGTAAGGTCGCCGCTGGCCACAAACCTCCCATCACTGGAAACCCAGAAGGATGCTCTGCTTTCTTGACACTTTCCTCTTTAAGTCATAACTTCCTTACCCTATGGTCAAATGAATTCTGGTACCCAGCCTGGAAAGGCTAATTCCTTCTAGGCATCCTGCCAGCAGAATGTTACCTCAATTTGAAGACAAATTATAAATTAATAAAGAAAAAAAGCCCCAGACTCTCACATCTGCCAAAACACATCATTTCCTGAAGGGTTCCTGAAAGGGACCCAGTGATGTATGGTGAGAGAGCCCACCCTCCGCAGCCTTTTCCAGATTTGAGACGCAGACTGGCTTGTCCTCAAAATGTACCACAGCCGCCTTTCCCGAGGCAGCGCCCGTGTTGTTCTTGGAAGGAGAACACCTTTCAGCTGTGTTACCACCTGCATGTTTTACACAGTCTGTAGTTCCCCAAACCCCATCAATAATGCAAAACAGACAGACCTGTCACCAGCAGAAAATCCTGAGAAAACACTAAGAGGGTTTGTGGTTGGTTTGGGGTAGAAGTGATGTTTAAGTTGCTATAAATGCCAGGAGTTTTCAAAGATTGTGTTTCTTAAAAGCATCACAAGAACAGAAGTGTCCTTGTCAGCTGCTGTTTCTTTAAAAATGAGTCACACAAACAGCCTCATCCTATAAAATCAACTCTTGGTAACATAATACCTATGGAAGTGGCCAGGGTCCAGGCACTGGGGCTCCGTGAGAGTGAAGTTCTCACTTTGTCCTGCCCTCAGCATTCTCCACCTGAAAAACACAGTATTTTGAGCCTCCCCTCCCCCTTTTTCTGGACCGATCATTCCACTTCACACACAAATCTGAATCTCTTAAGGAATGCCTACTGAAGCTGCTTTTGTCTCTTCTGACAACTGTGTTATATTTCTTCACCCCATTTCTTTAGACTTCTGGAAGTAGTTGATTTAAAAAGTCACTTCTCTGCTATGTAATCTGTACAGACCATCCCGCCCCACTCAGGCATTTAGAGACTTTATGGTTTTCTCCCCGCAAGGCTCAGGAGTAAGACGTAAGGACACTGCTGCATGAGAACTGCACAATTGCGGAGCAGATTCAGATTCAGTAATGGGGACAGTCGCAAACAAAGACTTTGGGGGTGGCAGAGGAGGAACTATTGTGTGTGGAGTAAACGAAAGCCTTTACTTACAAACACGTCCATGAGCAGATGTTCCAGCGTTACTTCAAAGTCTTCCAGTTTGGCAGCTAACGTCATAATGACTGTTCCGATTTGTTCTTAGGCTGACAGCCCAAACCTGCACACTCTCAGCTCAGAAACCACGGCTGGCGTCAAATTTAGTCACAAGGCAGAATTGCCACTAATGAGAAGTGGAAACCCTTAAAACAAAACAGAACATCGCAGACTGTACTGCTGGTGCTTTGTAGCCACAGATCTTAAAGGTTTTTTTTTTTTTTTTAAAGAAAGCTATATTAATGGTGCTCTGGGACCAGACTGGGCACAAAGTGATATCTCCAGGTGATGAATCTGGCCACTGCTTCCTCTTTACAGCACAACTTCCCAGTCTGAGGCGCTGCGCAAAACACAGGGAACCTCAGCGGTGGGCGAAAGAGAAAGAGACAGGGACATGGGGTGAGAAGCCAGAGTGGGAAAAAATGGACTAAACTGTCTGGCTCTGATATTTATAGGGCCACATGTTTTTGACTCTAGCCATTTCTCAGTTCATTTCTGACCTTTCATAAATGGCCAAACACACTGGAGTGTATTGTAGATGGGGGCAGTGGGTCTCACAGAAGTTGGCTGTGACCAAGGCTAGGGCAATTCACACAGACACGCCATCAATAGTTCTTTGTAAAACACGCATCAGACCTTGTTCTGTACACGATGACAGAACAGCACATAGTCTTGTGAAAAACAAGGAAACGAAAATTGTGGGGGTACTAAATTTTTCCTCAGAATATTATTAGATACCCTCACACTCTCCCCCGTCCTCCACCCCACCCCCTCCTCTGCAAGAGTAGATAAACATCAAGGGGAAAAACTTAATCTTTTGTGTCAACTTCTCAAGCTTCTGCCAGTTAAAGAATATCCACTAAACCATGCAAATGTCTTCTTTCTTGCCTCCAAAGTTTGCTTCTTTTCTACTGCAAAAGTTTGAATTGTGGCAAAATACATGTTACATGAAGTCTACCAACTTCACTATGTTTAAGTGTAAAGCTCAGTATTGTTAAGTACATTCACACCGTTGGGCAGCCAGTCTTCAGGGCTCTTTCCCTCTTGTAAAACTGAGACTCAGATTCATTCAATAACAACCCCCATCCTCCCTGCTTTCCAGCCCCTGGCAACCAGCATCCTACTTTTCATCTCTATGAATGTGAGTGCTGTTGGTTCCTCCTATAAGTGACATCAGACAATATTTGCCCTTTTGTGTTTGGCTCATTTCACTTAGCATAATGTTTTCAAGGTTCATCCAGGTTGTAGCCTGTGTCAGAATATCTTTCCCTTTCAAGGTGGAAATTTTATATCTTAAGAAAGACCATCCCCGTAGACAACTTCTTAGGCCTGAGAAAAGTCTCTCAGGAGCACTTGCTTGTCAGACCTAGAGTGGCTATTCTCACTGTGACTCTGGTACGAAAAACAGCCATGGTCTGCAAGCAACTTCTGTTCCCTAAACATTTCCGAGCAAACGATCCAGGCAAACTCCAGTCGTCTCTGACTCCAAACAGGGTGTGACCACTTAGCAGCCAATATTGATAACAAAAAATAAGGTAGCCCACATGAAACTGAGAAGAAACTATAAACATAAATGGTCTTTGCTCCGTAATAAAACTTCCCCTCTTCTCATCAGAGCTCTCTAAAGTGGGAACAGATGAAACTCTCCAGTTTAGTATCTTTCCATGAATTTTCATTTTCCCAGAGGACACACAGATCCACTTAATTTGGCACTTAACATTTAAACAAAGCAACCATGAAGTAAAGAACACAGAAAAAATTGATTAAAAAGCACCATATTATTTCTAAAGCACATTTGGAGCCTGTCCGAGTGGTTTAGCTTGACAGTCAGTCATAAACTGTACATAAGCATTTTTTGAGTTATGGTTTGGATTCTGTTCTCAGGCCTCCAATAGAAGAATTGGAGTGGGCTTCCTGACAGGCATCTTCTGTTGGGCAAAGGCACTAGGGAGGGAGGGGGCACAGTGCTGTGATGAGTGGCTCCAATAGCCAAAAATGTATAGAAAATATATTTCCCTGATGAGCAAACTCATATTCACAGAGCTCCCTATCAGCTACTGTGTTTGCCCTGTCTGTACTTGATGCAATGACCAGTGCAAGCAATGCCAGCAACGAACACTCCACTAGCTGCTGCTATCCTCTGTTAAAACTACAGCTGCCATCAGGTACTCAAAAAGCTGGGTGCCTCCTTTCACCAGCTAAGATGGGTGAGCTATCAACCATACACCCAGGAGACTATTGGGGAAGATTTGTGTTACACAGATGCAGTATTTTTCTGGTCTCCCAGAAACTTCAGGAGGGCTTTCAAAACCAGGTTTTCTCTAGCCCCTTTTCTTATGAATTTCATTGGATGAAGTATTTGGAATAGTTGAAACTTCATAAAAGATACACTTGTTTATTTTATTAATCCTCTTCTTAGAATGGATAAGGTATCAACTGATGGGAAACAGTTAATATTTTTCATTTAAAGCAGTATCCTATCCCCAGCAATGATGTTACATGGCTACTTTAACAAAATTGTTACGTACTGATTTAGAGAGAGATATGAAGGGGGAGAGAGAGAGAAACATTGATTTCTTTTTTTTTTTTTTTTTTTTTTTTTTTTTTTTAAGATTTATTTATTTATTTTTAGAGAGGGAAGGGGGAGAGAGAGAGAGAGCGAGAGCGGGGAGGGGGAGAGAGAGAGAGAGAGAGAGAGAGAGAGGAGAGAGAGAGAGAGAGAGAGAGAGAGAGAGAGAGAGAGAGGGAGAGAGAGAGAGAGGGAGAGAAACATCAATGTGCGGTTGCTGGGGGTTATGGCCTGCAACCCAAGAATGTACCCTGGCTGGGAATCGAACCTGGGACACTTTGGTTCCCAGCCCGCGCTCAATCCACTGAGCTACGCCAGCCAGGGCTTTGATTTCTTATTCTAGTTATTTATGCATTCATTGATGATTCTTGTATGTGCACTGACCAGGAATCAAACCCACAACCTAGGCATATCAGGATGATGCTTTAACCAACTGAGCAATCCAGCCAGGGCCATATGGCTATTTTCTAAGACCATTTTTTAAGCTTTAAGGACAGTCCATGGCAGTGGCTTCTTCTAGAGTATAAATAGCAAACTTCAAGGACAAGAAACTGCATCATTTGAGCAGTGTCAGTGATTAGTATCCTTGAGCTAGGCTTCCAAGGAGTATGTATCAAGAATATCCTATTAGCTTTGGGAGCTAATCACTTTATTTCCAAAAGGGAGAAATTGATCAGAAGGGTGTTAATGTGAAAAGAGAATGAGGAAATTGGTAGTGGACTAGGGGCATTGGTAGTGGTAGTGGAATGTCTCATTTATGAGACACTTATTATGAATTCTGGTGTTAGTGGATGATATGTATGAGCCATGTGGGGTAAGTTGGTTCCCTAGAAGCAGAAGGACCTCACCAGTCTGAAGGCAGGGAAACCCTTGAAGATACATTATTATAAGGCAGGTTTACTGCCATCAGTGCCTATCAGTAGATGAAAACACAGTAAAGAATAGCTTGGGCAGATTGGGGAAGCTCTTTTAGTGACTATATTAATGTTTAATTGATATATTTTTGGTAATTATGAAGAAGTTTTGTTGATGCTTATATAAAATCTGAGTTTTTGTTTATTTATTCATTCATCCTTTCAACAAATATTTATTCAGAAACTGGGCCAGATACTGGGATGAATATTAGTCCTGCTAAGAAGGTTAAGACACAGCTCCTTCTTCAAGGCCATGCAGTCTTGAGAAGACATGGCAAGATGTGACGTAATTGTATACGGTATATCCCTCTATCTGCTAGGGGTATGTTCCAAGACCTCCAGTGGATGCTTGAAACTGTGGGTAGTACTGAACACTATACATATATATTCCCTATACATGTGTAACTATAGTAAAGTTTGACTTATAAGTTAGGCACAGGAAGAGACAATGACTAATAATAAAATAGGACAATTATAACAACCTATTCTAATCAAAGTTATATGAATGGCTTTAGGGCCATTATGAAGTAAAATAAGGGTGACTGGAACACAATAACTGAGCTACAGTGACAGTAGGTCAGATAACCCACATGGCTACTAAGTGACTCGTGGGCAGGAAGCGGACATAGTGTGGAGATGCTGGACAAAGGAGTGATTCCCATCACAGGCAGGGTGGAGTGAGATGGTGCAAGCTTTCATCACAATACTCAGAATAATACACAATTTAAAACTTATGAATTGTTCATTTTCGGATTTTGCATTCAATATTTCTGGACCGCAGTTGACTGGGTAACTAAAACCATGGAAAGTGAAACCATGAATAAATGGGGACTACCGTACTATCTTTTGGGGGGGGTGTATGAAAGAAGAGTGTACTTCCTCATTGGCGGCACTCACTCTGGGACTTGGGGGGTGAGGGAGAGCTCACTGATAAAAGGGGAAAGGAGAACATTCCTCCCTCCCCATAGGAAAGGCAATGAGCAAGAACGAGTGAGTTGCAGAGCACGCCTCCTGAGGAAGGGATTTGCAGCAATAAGTGACAGAAGTATGGCTGGGGCTATGATGGATCTACGGGTTTGAACCCGAGACCACTGGGTTTCAGGAGGTGGCAACCAAGGACTCAGTACAGGCAGCAGTGGATCCTGATTCCACCCCAGAGATATCACTTTGATGGTATAAATCACAGATGAAAAAAATACACTTTACCCATTGATCAAAGATTACTGACCACCAAGGAAAGATCTGACCAGACCACCAGGCTGTGGTTCACCAACTGAGAATAATTACTCAGCAAAACACCTGATAGAGTAGACAAATGCTAGATTTGTTCTACATACTTAAATAATAATATTTATGGTTGTATTTTAAAATTTAGAGTTTGTTTCTGTTTGAATCTTGGTGACCACCTCCTTCTCCCATGTCTATGAAAAATCTTCACAACATGTTGGTGACAGGACTCAGATAGAAGAAGAGTCTCTGGAGGGTGGGGATTGGCTGAAGTCCCCGTACAGACAGGAAGCTGGTGTCCCCGCAGTCTTCCCTAAGGACACTGTGGATACACCATCCTTCCAGAGAGAACTATGTTATTCTACAGACTTAAAAAGAAATTACCCACTTCAGCAGCGTGAGTACTCTGCAGAGGTGAGGTCCTTGCTTCAACTAGAGCACAGTTCCATACATATCAAATGATCTCTGTGGAGTGCAATGGCATGCGCCCCTGGGGCAGTGGGCAACGGAATATGCAAAATGTTTTTCCGAAATGGTCTCTCTGTCCACCCTAGTGCAGTGATTTCCTACTCAGCAAAAGCATTTATTTGAAGGTCAGGCACAAAGCAGTGGATCAGACCACCATAAAGTTGCCCTGAATTGGTCATTTAGATACCCATGTTAACCATTTGTATACCTCGATTGGTGAAACTAAGTAGAAATTTGAAACAAAAATTAAATAATTACTGAAAAAATTTTAAAGGCAAAATCAGTGGCTTTTATTTTGACCATTCAGTTGTAGTCTATAGACCCAGTTTATTCTGCAAGCACCCCCACAATGATACATGTAACAGTGGTCATTCCTTATTGACGTTCTGTCTGTCAAGCTTCTGCCTTAACTTAAAACTAGAAAGAAAGAGGATTTTTAAAGATATTATGCTTGTTTTAGTGAAACAGTCTCTTTTGCTGGCCCCACAGACAGCTGCCTGTCTGGGTCTAGTTATAAAGGTTCTCCTGTCTGGTGTAGCTGTCCCTCAGGACAGATGTTAATTTAAAGGCTTGCCTCTGTAGGGACCCCCGCAGGCTGGCACTGCAGTGGATCGGGGCAGTGGTGCCAGCAGACCATGCCCGCAGTGTCTGCCTCATTCTTCCCGTGTTTGTGTCAGATCGTTGACACAACCAACCTTGTCTTCCCCATTCACAATGCATTTTCAATTTTGACAGCATCTCAGATAAGGACAAAGACTCTATTCCTCCACATCTGTCCCATCCACCCCACTCCAGCCCTGGTTCCTACATCCTCCCACCCTGCCTGCTCACAAGGATGAATTTCAAGACTTTTAAAACTAACAAGCAGTGAAATTGGTGTCAGGCACATGCAGTGGTGCGCTGGGCTCATGATGGAGAGAAACGCATAATAAGTCATCTGGTCTTTCAGGCTTGCTACCTGTCACTGGCTGTACAGTTTCGAGTAAAGGGGACTTGTAGAGATTCTGCAATCAGCACCAGCAGGCAAACTGAGAATGTTCCAGGATAACAACCTCAGCCCCACCACCTGCACTCTAACAAATGCAGGTCGCAGAACAGAGCCTTGCCATGTTCTCCCAAATCTTGTACAGACGTTTTGACAGTTCTTTCTCATTTGTAAAAGTTACACAGGGTTTAAAGATATCCAAGCCCATATATATAGAGAGAGAGGTTGTATCTATTTACACCCCTCAATAGAGAGAATGCCTCAGTTAGTCACATAGTATGAGAGCCAACTTTTGAATTTGGGGCAATGTGATGAGGGAAAATGGCATCTCATTTTTAATTCAATTTATAATCTCCTTTAATAAGCAAAATTACTGGTTCAGAAAATTCCCTAATACTAATTCCCCTTTTTAAACCAAGACTTTATTGATCCAAATGGGTCCAGCTGTGTCCCATGGACATTCCAATAATGGGCATAAACTAGTGATTAGCAATAAGATGTGAGATCCATCTACCCACGGAAGTTCACATTTACAGGCAATTTAAGAGAATCTTTATTAATGGTTCCCTTATGCATCTCTGTATGACCTATGCCAAACACACCTGTTGGGATGAATGGAAACTAAAACCACACTAAGCAAAACAAAGGGTAATTCATCCAAATAGTCCCCTTCATAAAATTTCCCTTTGGCCTTGAGACAATATCAAAGCAAAGAAAATGTTGAATCTTGAAAGACTTTGGCCCGAGATACCTAATCAGATATGAGCTGTATAAAATTGATAACACTTGTCAGTTACTCAATTTCAAATCTCCCAAATTCAAAGCTAATCTAATAAAGGATCAGTAGCGTAAGCAATAAAGGAGTTTAGAATTCCCACTACGTGCTAAGATATACGAGAGCACCAACACCTTAAATACGGTTGCATGTTCCCTTGAGACTTGGTTGAGCAAAGAAAGACTTGTTACCAATGACTTTTATCAGTAAGGCTGATCCCACTGCCTCCCTAAATTTATAGTAGGCCTCCAGTTCATTCTGTTGCTAATCTCTTTATGTTCCCACTTATTTTTAAGGTCACTAGCTGTGTTTGGAAAAAAATGATAACAGTGACCTTTAGGACATCATTTCTTGAGCATTTTTGAAAGGGACAATGTAGGTACCTTTACTTTCTTAGACACATAAATAATCATTACAAAATAGCAGCTAATAAATTAAATAATTCATTTAATTAATTTAACAAAATTGAACATTAAATATTTAGTGAGTTTGCTATTTTCTATTAAACTTACATTGAAGTTGTAATGATTTTTGTTGTGTACTGCAAACACCAAGCTATTAATCTTGTGACTGGAAATGCTAGAGTGGTGAATTATTGGAAGGCTATTTTTATGAACTATTCTTAGATTGTGTATTGGTATTGTTGTTTAATAACAGCCTTTTTGCTCACAATAAGTTAGATGTTAGATATTGTATAAGTGAGGCAGGTCTTTTACATCTAAGTATGTGCATTTCTAATTTCTAAGTAAGATCTTACTGATTGCTCATTTGCTTAGCTATCTATCTACTCATTTCTAATCATTTACTCTGTGCCTTATAAATATGAACTTATTTAATCCTCACAACAGCCCAGTGAGGTGGTTATTAATTTCACCCTTCCCATTTAGCAGACAGGGAAACTCAGGAACAGAATGGTTAAGTCACTTACTCATAGTCTCACAGTTAGTCCAATGGCAGAACTTGAATATGAGCCCCATTCTTCTGGATCCAGAATCAGTGATATAACCACCACACTGGGCTTGTGTGTGTACAGCAGTCTAGTTTTGTGAACAATCACTTGTTCCCTTTTACTGAGGGAAAATTGTTCTTCTGTTGAATAAAACAGAGAGAGTTCTTGTGAGGAAGCAAAGTTGGTTAAAAAGTGTGTGTGGTGGTGATGGGGAGGTGCTTACTGGAAAATGTCTGGTATTCATTTACAAGATAACCTTAACAGCATCTCCATTGTGTAATGGAGAGATTCAATAATGGCACTAGATGAATTTAGTTGAGGTTAATGTTAGAGCAAAACACATAGAGTGATGCAATTCTTAAAGTTGAGAGGGGTGTAAAATTGATCCCAGATGAACTGTGTTTGGGACATGAGGGAACAGGCCCTGGGGACTTTGGCCTCATTCCTCCCATCTGCTGAAGGCCAGCCTGGAGCCAGTGACCTGAATACAGACATCATATCTCTAGGAGCAGACAGCGCTCTTGCTTCCTTCCTGCATGAACAGAACTTCAGACTCCAAGGTGCCATAGATCAGCTCAGGTGTCTCCTTGACCATTCTACAAATTCATTCTTCACAGGAACTGAGGTCACAGAGAGGCAGAGTTCAGCCCCTCCACGGACACAATGGTTCAGTGTTCACTCACGCAGTCATTCTATTTAATGAGGTGTTGTTGGGAAGGTGGCACAAACAGAGTATGCAGGGTGTGCGGAGAAGGAACAGCAAGGTGTCACACCAACACGGCTGTGTAAATTTACTTGTCGGGACTGAACTAGCACGCACCAGGCCTTCAGAGGGGAATAACTGTTTTATTTCCTCTTAATTAAAGAGATTATATGACTCCCTGGTGAAAAAGCAAAATGACTTATTTTATCTTAATGAAGCTCTGAGAATTGCAACTTGCAGTACTTCGAAAAAGTCACAGAGTATATGGAGTTACACTCGATCCTTCTGTTGTGTTTTGTTTTTCAGTTTTCAGGCTGAAATTGGCAATTAGAACACTTCTGCTTTCTCCAAATAAAACAGAGCTCTTTCTGTCTTTCAAATTCTTCAGAGCTGTTCTTTAAGGAGGCCTAACTTGGTTTCTTCATGGTGTTTTTCAAAAAGCCTTTCTTACGACATTCTTTGAAAAGTCTTGCTTGGCTGTGGTGTTTGCAGATTAGCTTTCCATCATTAAAATTTGTCTGTTTAAAACTTCACTTGTTTTCTGCACCAAAGGGGAAACACACTATAATCTTCCTACCTGAGCTATTTTGTTAAAGATTTAAAATTGGGAGACATTTACAAATAAGCTTCACATCTTGGCATATACTCCAAAGAAATGTGTCTGTATGAGCACCAAAGTCATGCCCAGGAATTTCATAGCAGCATTATTCATAACAGCTCGAAAATTAACACTATCCAAATGCCAATTGGAGGTAGATAAATATGTTATATATTCATACTGACAAACCTTATAATGGAATGAGGCACAGTAATGAACGTGAATGAATCTCTGTTACACTCAACAACGTGGGTAGATCTAAGAATACATCTTTAAGTGAAAGAGGCTGGACACAAAAGGGTGTGTACTGCATGGCTATACTTATGTGAAGTTTAAAAACAGTGAGTATCTTAAAGGCACAGAGAGAGAGGACAGGACACAGAAAAAATTTTTAAATGGTGTCTTTACTTGCAACATGTTATTATGTTATCTATGTATTGACAAAAATGATTTCTTCATCAGAAGTCTGAACATATATAATATTAACATATAATATTAAAATTGCTGAGGATTGAATACACATATATTTCTGAGGAATTATGTTTTTATGAGTAATATTTGCTATATATTCCATGTTATTTTATGAAGAAATCCTAAAATTTCATGCATGTTGTCTAGATATAAAGGAAATGTCCTAGAATGCAAGTTTATATTTTATAAAAGGATTAAATCATGATTTATTAAAAAAAACTATTCTTTTCTTCCCCTTTCTGCCCTCAGTCCCTGCCCACTGGCTTCCCTCATTCTCCCTCTTTCATCTCCCTCTTCCATCTTCCTGCCCAGTGTGCAGCTGAGCTGTTCTCCAAAATCCTGTCTCCGTCCTCTTCATTCACTGTCTCTCAGTCCCGGCTTCTATCCACTCTGATGATAAGTTCTCTATCTCCTTTTGCTGAATTTATCCTCAGTGCCCTCTATGTGCCTTAACTTCTGCCCAGCACTTCAGCTCTAAATGTCCGCTGCCTGGACAGCCACCCACAGCAACATCTTTTGTTAGCTTTGTTCAAGGAAAAGTGACATCAAACTAATTTCTCACCAAACTAACTATAGCGTTCTCCTTCCTTACCTGGGCTGGGGGCACTACCCCTCACCCAAACACCCAGTCCCAGATCTCTGGGCCATCTTTAACTTCCCTCCTCCTCGAATCCAACCCAGCTGATTCTGCCTTTCATATCCTCTTCATGCCTAGTGTTGCTGCTCTGGGCTTGGGCTCCTCACTGTTCTGTCTGCCACATTGGACTCCTCGCTGATGTCTCTGAGTTGCCAGTCCTTTCCCCCTGTTAATTTTTCCTACTTTCCACCTCTTAATTGGATTAAATAGTATCCCCCTGAAGTTCATGTCTACTTGGAACTTGTGAATGTGATCTTATTTGGAAATAGGGTTTTTGCAGAGGTAATCAAGTTAGGATGAGATCCTCCTGGATTAGGGTGAATCCTAAATTCAATATGATTGATATCCTTATTAAAAGAGGAAAAGTTGGATAAAGACACACAGACACAGTGAGAAAATACTATGTGAAGTCAGAGGCAGAGGCTGGAGTGGTGCCCAGGATTGCTGGCAACCAGCAGAAGCTAAAACAGTGACATGGGACAGATTCTCCTCCAGCCATCAGAGGGATCACGGCCCTGCTGACACCTTGATTTCACACTTCCAGCCTCCAGAACTGTGAGAGAATAAATTACTGTTATTTCAAGGCACCAGGGTTGTGGTACTTTGTTACAGCACTCTGGGAAGGCAATAGAGCCACCACCGTAGCCTTCATAAAACTACTTTTAACCATGACACTTTTCTGCTCAAGGACTTTCAATGCCCGTCCTTTGTCTACCAGATTAATTTCAGTGATGTTGTTATAGTCAGGCTATATGCTCTGGTCCTTCTGCTGTTACAACTTCATGTGAGTTATGCTGAAGCCTAATAAATCTCCTTGCTCCTTTGGCTTACCCTTGCCTTTTCTATCCCATGTGTGCAAAGTCTGCTGGGACTTCTCCCTTTGGCTTTTCCCTAGTGGAACTGTGCTACTTTTCTCAGGTGTTCAAATGCCCCGTCCTTCACGACACTTTTCTTGATTCAGCCAGGGTGTGTCTTCCCTCTTTCAATGGCTAACACCTCTTATTTTATATACTGATCATAGTTTCCCTGTTTTATAGAGACATATACTTTACACAAATTTATTAGGAAATATTTATGGCATAAATATAAATAAATGCTATTTTAATAGATTGAATCACTGAAATGTACTTTCAAGTTTACTAACCAAATACTGTAGATATTTGGGATCATCAGCTCTAATATATTCTGTTATAAACACAAATTCTGATTCACTTTCCTTCACACATTGGTTAAAATAATTCAAATATTTGTACAGGACATACTCAAACATTACATCACTGCTGCTCTATAGCGACTCAGTGATCAGAATTGGTGACATTTTTCTCTGCGTGAAACCCTGAGGTGAAGTTTGTTAAGGAATAGGAGGACCCGATATCTTCCTCATCTGTATTATGCTGCAGGAATGTTTTTCAATGTTATAAAAAGGACACATAAAAAATTCAAAGTTTTTGTGAAAAAGTCTTTTCTAGATCAGTTAAGTGCAAAGAGCCTAATTTGACCATATTTTGGTGGGTAGGGCAGGAGAGAAATGGGGACAACTGTAATTGAACAATAACAATAAAAGAAAGTCAAAGAAAAAAGAAAACAGAGGCAGAATTAATTTAATACTTGTTAATGCCAAGGCAGAGGGAATTTTCAGCTTTACTCTGTTTCTAGTGGTCTTACTCCTGGGTCCAGCCTTTCTGGTTCCTGATGCCATACAGGAAATAGTCTGTTTGTTCAGGGTGAGGATCAGCCATTGGCCTTTCACAGGTTGATGCCTATATAGGCAGTGATACAGTGTCCTGCCTGGATTCACCCCAGACCTGCCCAAAGAGTGGTGAAACTAATGACCCTGTGTTTGCTCTAATGAGGAAAATCTAAATTGATCCTAATGTGGTGATATAAAACTCCCACCAAGTAGTCACTACTGCCATTGGGAAGCATGGTCATTGGGGCTGGTTGTGGGAAATTATCTGGAGAAGAGAAACAGCAAGGTCTTTATAAACTATGGAGTTGTACCCCGGGCCATGCTACTCATATTCCTTCTGATCTGTGGTTGGGCTTCCTTCTCCAACACCACTCTTGGGATATTGTTGAATGACCCCTGTGAGGCACAGTGATGTTCTGATCTAAACCAAAGTTTGATGGCTCTTGTGTCAAAATTTCAATTCCATTAGCTTTATTGAGTAAAGAATGGTTTTTTCATAGTGAAAATATGCCACTGCAAATTGCTTTAACATCTTTATCCTTTGGGATTTTGCTTTTGTTGCCGTCCTTTCTTCTTGGAAAAGACGAAAGGACGGGCAACAAAAGATGAGAAGAACAGCTCCTTGGTTCCTTAGGAGTGACAGCGGCCCCGAGATTCTGATGTGAGTAGACCAGCATCTCACAGTGAAGCCCCAGACGATGACACTGCCTTGGAGGTCTGGGCTCCAGGGGATGGCAAAAACGTTCTCTACACACCCGCCTGTTAGCATGGAGTCCATGGACATGCCCAGTTCTCCTCTTGTCCCCTGATAGGAATGTTCACCCTCAAGGAGATCTGGAGGAACTGGCCTTGGTGGGGATTTCTGGAGTGGCAGCTGGCTGTGTCTGGGGGAGACAAAGGGTCTAGGCTGTCAGCACCGTAGCCCACTGTGGAAACTAGCCTGGAGCCTGATATCCCAGGCCCAGGACAAAGGGACAGGTTGTCTTCTGGAGCCCAGGCCCAGAGTGATTGGCCTGGTGTTGCTTTTGCAAATGGCTAGGAAGAACAGAAGAAGACTAAAAGCTGGAGTTTCCCTGTAACTGTGGTCTGGGCCTAAGCTTGATCATCTGGTGGCTTCTGGAATATCTTTCTTTAAAAATTGTTGATTCAATGTTGATCACCTTCACGAGGATTCTTACTTTGGGGAGTCATGGTATCAAGGGTGATGGGAAGCCTCAAAGACCATGCATAACACGTGCATAAATAAATATACATACAAGGAAGAGAGAGAAGCCATTCTATTCATTTCAGTTTTTCAAGCCCAAGTGGTCAGTTTCAGTGATTTAAGAGGCAGGGGGGTCACTCAAAAGGGTTGATATGTACTCTAAACTATCTTTGTAGCATCTGTGATGAGTATCAGCTGGTGGGGAAGATGATTTAAATATTCCTATTGATTCCTCTCCCAGCTGTGTTCTGAAAACTCAAAGAAGAACCTCATTGTATTTAGTTCTGAATAATCCAGAAAACAAAACTGACTGTAATATGAAATGTGAAACTTTAGGGATGAAAAGTACTTTCCATCTTAGAAATTTCCCCTTTGAGGGATTTCCAAGTCCAAGAAGTACGGGAGAGTGTGACCCTTTCGGGTTTTAACACCAATGAGTGGCACGAAATAGAAAGAGGCTTTGGAGTTATGCAGAGCAGAGCTGGAACCATGGCGTCCCTGCTTTCCCTCTGCGGGCCTGTGGCAGGCTTCTGAAGTCCAGGCTCTGCTTCCTTCTCCACCAATGGGAAAGACAGTACCCACCTCACAGAACTGTTTTATCCATTTAATAAAAAATGTGAAGTCACTTAGCATGCAGCCTAGCACAAAGTCACTCAATAAATAGTAGATATTATTTCTGTGCTGTTAATCAGTAAGATCCCAAGATAATGGGGGTGGAGGAGGTTAGAGTTCTTCTGGGGGAAGGAGGAAATTGAAGGGAGATAGAGGAGGAATGTGGTGGGTGGGGGTGGTATAGGGCAATAGCTAATGATCCTGAATCAGGTTGAAGAGTGGACCAGCCTACCAACACATGACTGGATGGCTGTCACTGCCCTAAAGACAGTCCCTGTGAATATTCAAGCCTGAACACAAAACCGATGGGGCTGGGATGAATTTGGATGGCAAAACAGGAGCATGAGACATTCTGACCCAAGAGCTTTGAGGCTGCCCTATTCACAGCATTGGCCTCTCAGGAGCACAATCCCCCCATTTATATGACTGATTTTTTTTCTTGAAACTCCTCACTTACTACATTATGGTACAGTTATACAGTAATTAAAACAACAGTGATTTTTAAAACAAAATGGGGCTCTCCCTGGACGTTACAAAGACAAACATATTTCTTTCCTTCTGGCCATGGAGGTTTCCGTTCACTGACTATACCTCCAGTTCCTGAAGTCTGCTCGAAAATGTGATGAGAGTTGGTCTGCAACGAGATCTCTTACTGGCTGTGTGGAGGACCGACTTGGAGCTCCAAGAACGGGGTGCCTGGAATGACCGTGGCCACCAGAGTTCCGTGTTCAGGAAGAACCTGGGGTCATGGCATTGTGAGACAAGAAGTCTACAAGTCAGTCACTCGGGGAAAGAAGTGCTGGCTTTGCCCAGGGCTCTGTTCCCGATTTATTGGTTTAATGTGCTGGTTTAATTTGTACCTGAAAACCTCTCTCTTACCTTTTTCAGATGAAGATGTTTAAAGGCAGTAAACACAGCAATGAAGCCCATTAGAATTACAAATGTGCGATGGGGGTTCTGCAGGGTGAGGAGATAACTGTCAATACAAAAGAGCAATTAAGGTAAAGTGTGGAGTAGTTTCAAATTAGATGGAGTATTTAAAATAGATTTGAGCCCTGGCTGGTGTGACTTAACGGATTGAGTGCTGGCCTGAGAACTAAACAGTCACTGGTTCTATTCTCAGTCAGGACACATGTCTGGGTTGTAGGCCAGGTTCCCAGTAGGGGGCTCACAAGAGGCAACCACACATTGGTGTTTCTCTCCCTCTCTCCCTCCCTTCCCCTCTCTCTAAAATAAATAAATAAAATGAGATAAACAAAATTTTAAAAAATTAAATAGGTTTGAGAACAGGAAATTGGAGAACCCCACTGGCAAGCATTCCAGAACTTTGGGAACAAAAGGTAGACTCTGGCGGTCATCCCCCCAGTGAGGCTGTCGGCACATCAGCCAGGCTGTGCCCTCCCACTCCTCATGATTCATAGTGGTCTAACACGAATCGTTTTTCCACCCAAATTTCCTTAAAGACTGTTGGATTTTATCTTTATTTAAAGTTGTAAGGGAAGGAGAAGAGACTCAGAGACAGACACACACAGAAAAGAAGGCCTGTGAAGTTGAGATGGGAGGGATGTATCTACTGACAAGCCAAGGAATGCTCAGCATTGTAGTCCGGGAGAGAGGCATGGAACAGGCTGTCTCTTGGAGCCTCCAGAAACAACCAATTCTGCTGACTCCTTGGTTTTGGATTTCCAGCCCCCAGAACTGTGAGAGAAAAAATTCTGTGGTTTTTAGCCACCCAGTTTGTGGGGATTTTTACAGCAGCTCTTGGAAACTGACACACACACCTTAGACATCTTCCTGGGCCCTCCCAAGACACATGGGGAAACATTCTGAGGGATTTCTGCACAGATCTGTTGGGGTCTGTTGGGGTCTGAATCACAAAAACACTGCTTTTTGATTCTCTGATTTTTGTTTTCTCTCCCAAACTAATAATAGCTATGAAGAAAAGGAGGTCATGGAATTATGTCTCTTTACACAGTGGCATGTTAACAGAGACCTGGGACCACTGATCCCTAATGGCAGAGCGTGGCTGATCAGCTGCAGCCGAGGAGGATCAGATCACTGTGAGTTATTCTGCTCTGGCACAAGTAAACACTTTTCAAAATGTGAGGATCTTGAGGCAAGGGTGTGCAGGAAGCCCCCTGTGCAGCCTGGACACCATGTACATCACATGGCTTTGCTGTCAGCAGAGCCCAAGCCCTGCAGATTTCCCCCAGCTGGAAGCTGGGATGTTCTTCTCCTCCATGTTCTTATGTCCCTAGAACTCCAATTCCAATGCACCTTTCCTATGATCCTCAGCTCACTGTCTTCACACAACTCAGGCAACTCCTTTCTTCTATGTTCCCTGAGTGGCTTAGTCCCCTCAGGTTGCTTTAATAAAAAGACCACAGATTGGGTGGCTTGTAAACAACAAGAATTTATTTCTAACAGTTCTGGAGGCTGGAAGTGTGAGACCAGTGTGGCAGTGTGGTTGGGGTTTGGAGGGCATTCCCTTCCAAGTTACAAAGTTCTTTGTATCCTCACGTGGCAGAGAGCAGAAAGGGGGAGCAAGCATTCTTACAAGGGTACTAACCTCATTCATGAGGCATCCACCCTCATGACCTCATCTAACTCCAATTACCTACCAAAGGTTCTACCTTCTGTACCATCACACTGGGGTGGGAGGGTAAGGTTTCAACTTGTGAATTTGGGGGGATATAGCATTCAATCTGTAACACTGAGGACAGTAGTCTCCCTTTATCTGTGGGGCATACATCCCAAGACCCCCCAGTGGATGCTGTAAGCCCCAGAGAGCACTAAACCTTACATATACTATGTTTTTCCTATAGTATATACCCATGATAAAGGTTCATTTATAACTAGGCACAGTAAGAGATTAACACTAATAACTAATAATAAAATAGAACAATTATAACACTACATTGTAATAAAAGTTATGTGAATGTGATCTCTCTCTCAAAATGTCTTATGTGCTGTATTGCCCAGGTTATGTGATGAAGTGAGGTGAATGACATAGGGACTGTGACATAGTGGCATTAGGCTACTGTAAGGGAGACTTAAACACAAGCCCTATGAAGCCATGACAGTTGATCTGATAACTGAGGTAACTAAGCGCCTAAGCAGGGGGAAGGGGGAGCATCTACGACATGGAGATACTGGACAAAGGGACGATTCACATCTCAGGCAGGATGGAGCAGGACAGTGTAAGATTTCACCACACTACTCAGAACAGTGTGTAATTTACAACTTATGGACTGTTTATTTCTGGAATTTTCCATTTAATATTTTTGGACCACAGTTGACTGTGGGTAAGTGAAACCATGAAAAGAGAAACTGTGTGTAAGGGGGGAGCTAATAGAATTGATTTTTCACTCCTATGACCTAAGAGTCACCCACCTTTGACATCTAAGTAAGGTTACACTTGCTTTTTTACACTCATTATGGTGTCAGTCCATCTCCATCAAAAAGGCCCCACTATTTCTGAGCACTTCCTGAGGCCCTACAATGTGCTCTGAAACAAGCAGCTCTGGTCCCTCAACTCAGGGTCTTTCGTCCACAGCTGCATCCCTGTCACCTTCTCTGCTGCTGGTGACTCTGGAGAGGCGGCCTCTCCCGACCCAGCCGCTGCTATGGGCACAGGGCACAGTGCTGATTCCTGCCTGCATAACTGTCCTAAGAATGGACACAAACATTGCCCTAATTTTCCAAACTACATCTGAGACTAGGCTGATGCTTTTAATAAGTCTTTACTGAAAAGTCAACAATAGTGAAAAGAAAGATTAAAATTGCTTTACAGGTGTGCCATTGTAGAGTCTGGTAGAGAGCCAGCATCCCACCTTGAACCTGAACAGTCTCCAGTGACCAGGGAGGACTCCCAGAACCCGTCCAGGACCAGGCCTCTCCAGGCTCAGGTTCAAGAACTGCCTTCTTGCATTTCAAGGGAAGGAGCTTTTCCTCCATTCCTATCTCAAGTCCACTTTGCAGGTCTTTAATTTTTACTTCTTCCCAGGAAAACGGGAAATAAGAGTATGGGAGTATGGATTCACTCTGGAGAAAACCCCACCCCAACAACATAGGTATCACCTGTACACTTGTTGCCAGTAACTCAGCTATGGTCAGCTTGTTAACAAATTAATTAATACATCAATGCACTATTTTCTTCCAAGGCAGATTCAAGGAGCTTAGATTATCAGGTTACTTTAAATGAACATACATTTGTGGATCAGTTCTTTCCAGATGCTGTGTTCATCTTATTGACTGTTCGATGTGTTCCGCCTACAAAATGAGATCCTCAGGAATAGAGGCTAAGTTTTCTATTCCCTTTCTTCTGACTTCCTCATGCCCTCAATCCCTACACTGTTTCAGCTGCACACACACACAGATCTACATATGGATATTCACAGAGACACACATGTCACACATGTACACACATACATGCACAGATACACATACACACACTCAAAACCTAAAATCCATGAATTAGAGGTGGGGGGTAGTTGGGGGAGTGAGTGAAAGAAGTGAAGGGAAGAAGAAGAACAGATTGGTACTTACAAAATAGTCATAGGATGTAAAGTACGATATAGGAAGTATAGTCACTAATATTGCAATAACTCTGTATGGTACCATTTGGGTACTGGAACATGGAGGGAAACACTATGTAAAGTATATGACTCTCTAACCACTAAGCTGTGCACATGAAGCCAATACAAAATAAAGTTGAAAGAAAAAAAATGTTATGCAATTACAGAGTCCTAAGCAACCACTCAATCTAATTCCATATTTATACTGATTAGGTAGGGTTTATAAAATTTAGAGAAGCTATTCATAACTGTTAGCCTAGTATAAATAATTTACTCTTGTAATTTTTTAAAGACATTTTCTTTGAATTTTTCATGATCTTCTTAAAGTTTTATTTATTAGTACACATCTTTCTTGAATAAACAATTCACAAAAATAACTGGTTCCAAAAATTAAGTAAATAAAAATCAAATCAAATCCATGAATTAGGTCCACAAAGCAGGCACTGAATGATCACCAGATTTGCTTGTTTTCTCACAAATCTCTGAAACAGCAACTGAAGGATCAAAAAGACTGTAAGGAGACCTGCTTTCATTCTAAAGATATTTGCTCTTTTCTGTTTTAACACACCTACTTCATTCCCTGTTAAATTGAAAAAAAATATTTTAAAGATTTTTTTCAATATTTCTCCAATACCAGTCTCAGTTCAGTTACCACTTCCCTAGCCCCCTGTTGTGTACATGGCATCACAGATTTGCCATTGGCTTTCTAAACTGCCACTTACACATCTGCCACCCTATCCAAACCCAGAACCCATCAGAGCCCACCCCACCATCTGCTGGGTTCATTTACAAGCAAACACTCAGTCATTTCAAATGCATCACTAAGCTGTTTGCTGCTTCTTTGTCTCCTCTAGTGAAAGCAAGGAGTTCCTTCTAAATTCAAAAGAAAAGTAACATTATTACTTATAGGATATTTTGAAAATTCATTGTTCTGGCCATCTCCCCAGGTAGCAAGTGAATTTTCTATGGTTATATTTAGCCTTACCAGGACTGGCAGATTATGTTTGGTTACAAAACCTTGAAGTCTTAGCAAATGGACCCACGCGTTCTATATCTCCACTTGTCACATCTAAGAAGCAGCAGACAATAAAACTGCAAGAATCTTCTTCAGTCAGGTGTAGGGGATGAGGACTCAAAGAGTTTTGCAATTAAAGCATGTTGCTTTTTACGTCAGTGAAAGTTATGTAATATAGTATTGTCAATACAGATCTTAGACTCGGTCATTTGCCTCTCAGATGAGGCCATACAAGTGGAGAACACACTTTTCAAATTCCAATAAACACAACAACACTGAATTAAGTGAAAGCAATAAGAGGGAGGTTTTCTTCCCTCTCAGTGCAATCTGAATATATTATCTTCTTCACACACTGTCTTCACCCTATAGAGCTGGGTTTATGAGAATATGTCATGTTGACAAATAACAAGAAAATAATAAACACCAGGCTCTGTGTCTATTTTGTATTATTACTTCAACTCAGGAAATTTCAAGAAAAGTGGAAACATGAATCAAACAAGACAAAAGCTAATGCATGCTGCAAGCAATTTTGATACCAAAGAAGCCCTTCCCATCTGCTGTGTTCATGTACACCCTTGACTCTCATTTGATGCATCAGGCTCTCGGAACCACGCTCAGTTTGCTGGTCTGGGCAGTGGATATGATTTTAAAAAACAATAAAACTTACCCCAAAATAAAAGAACAGTTTTGATCAGGGAAGTGATATCTAGTTTCCTGCAAATGAAACCATTCATTCATCTCCACCCAGGTCGTAAACTGAGCCTGGCATACGTGTGTTCACTCTCTGGTTCCTTCAGTGGGTGGAGCTGTAGAGAAATGATTAGAAAAGTCTGGCTTGGGTCAGGGGAGTGGGGCAGGCTTGGGGGTATTCCTTTACCAAATACAGTCTGTCCCCAAATGCTGCTTTCTTCTTTTCCCAAATCCCTTGGGGGGGATTTCGGCTATTTTCATGCTAAACTCATCTATCACATAGAATTAATTGATTTAGGGCCAATCTGAAGTTTGAACTTACATATCTGTTGCTTTTTCTAAGAGCAAATTGTAGTTAGATATATGCAGTTTGAAATGCATACTTCCAAAATTTTCATTTCTCATTCTAGAATCTTTTTCCCAATTATCTTTTAGATACACTGACCAGTCTCAATCAGTTAAAAAAAAACTAGTACAATATTGAAGAATCTGAGATAGAAGAAATGTAGAAGGTATTTTTTAACACCTATGTTACTATTCTTATGAAGGACTTTCCATTTTCCATAGTGTGGTAGAATCTAGAGAAAAAATGATCATGTTTTGCATAAAGGATAAATACAAAATTCATTGTTGACTAAGGACCTAATCTAGGTGAGCACGGATTGGACCCTCCTGGTCCTCCCTCCACAACCTGAGTGACCAGAGCGGATGGGCTGGTGGGAATGCTGCTGACAAGGGAGCATGGCTATCCCGAGGGCAGCTTCTCGTGCTTTAGTGAAGGGACAAGCTGCAGAGCTCTCTGCAATTATAGGGTTTGTGGAGAATGGTCTGGCTGCACCAGTTTATACATACCCACTGGCTACACCACAGATCAAAATGCAACGTGCAGCACTTCCAGGCCACACGTCAAGTTTTAGGTTGCAGTAATCAGGTATAATGTCTACCCTTGGTTTAAAAGGTAGTTGGGAGCAGGGGAAAAATATGCACAGACAAGCTAAAAATGTTTCTCATAGTCAAGGTGATAGTGATAGATTTAGATATAATAGATGAGAAAACAAAAGATAAAGTGCAAAGGATACCTAATTTATCTGATAATTTTGTTTGAAAAATAACTAACTGAACAGCAAAGAGCTTATTCCAAATCATATCAGGGTGAAAGAGAGAGCCAATCTGGTCCAAATCTAGTTACATTTTGTAACTGTGGAGTCTAAAACTTGTGTGTACATGAATCCAGGTGGCACTGTTAGCCTCTGTCTCCTCTGGAGCCCCAATATTACCTGAAAAAAAAAAAGAATAATGTAGAAGCTGAAGGTGGAATTTTGTGGAAACTCTCCCTCCACCTGTTGGGGTTTTCGGGAATGGAAGGTTTCTATGAGCTCCCACAGATCGTTCTTGTCCTCCTCTAGAGTTCAGGACTCTAGTTGGGGTTCTGAAGCTGTCTGGACTCAAGTGACACAGCATCTTTTGGATGATAAAAATAGATTTTACGTACTTTGCATTTACTGTCAGGCATTACTCTAAGCACTTTATGTGTATTGATTGATTTAATAATTACAATTTGTATCTATTTTACAGATGAGAAAACTGAGGCATAGAAAGTGAGGTGAAGTAACCAACCCAAGATGACCCAGCTAGTAAGTGTTGGGAGAATCCCCACCCACTCAGTCTGTTTCCAGAGTCTCTGCAGGTAACCACCATGTGCCTGTCCTCAAAGTTTAAGCAATAGTTAGCACACATTACACTCTCCCTCTGTGCTAGACTCTAAGCACTTCGCATGAGTTCACTCATTTAATTATCACATCAATTCTCTGAAACAAGTACTATTATTATCCTATTTTTCTTTAGAAAAAAGTGAAGCACTGAAAAGCAAAATATTGTGCTTGAGGTCACATAGTTCACAGCCTTTATAAGTGGACAGCTTAGGAATCAAACCAGTCACTCTTGGTCCAGTGATATTTCTAATATGCCCAAAGCACTTACTTACAAGCCAATTAGGAAAAAATAAATAACCAAAGGCCAAGAATATAATCTGGCAGTTTTATTTTTTAAAAAAGAGCCAAAAACAGTCAGTAAATATTTGAAAAGGTATTCAAGAGTCAGATAATTAATATAAAACAAGGTATAATTATTATATCTCAATAAAAGAGAAATAGTTCCCCCCATAAAAAAAAATCAAGGTATTATTTTTTATGTATTATCAGATTGATAAAAGGTAGAACAACAGGTGCTAATGGTAAAAACATAAGTAGATGTAATTGTTCTGGAAAGTAGTTTGTTAATATTCTCTTTATCCCAAGAATTTTCTAAGCTAACAAGATTCATTTCCATTAGTTGTCCAGCCCATTTGGTGAAGTGATGCAAAGGGGAATTTGCTGGGAAATATTGTCTTTGTGAAGAAAAGAGCTGAGTAGAGAAATACTTTTTTTTCATACCAGTATTGTTATGTGATGCCTAGAAATGTGGCAACATGGTGTGACTCTGAGGGACAAGCTTGAGGACCGAGTCAACATGTTGAAAACCAGATGATCCAGATGGAAGGAGACTTTGGATTTAGTGACATTACTAAGTTGGTAACTTAATTCTAGAATGTCCCAACTTCTAAACTTCTTATTTGACATCATCGATTCTTTTTTTTTTTATTTCTTTCATTGGATTTCCTATACTTTGTAGATGGAAGCATTCTGACAAAATTAATCAAAACTCAAAATGCACATACCCTCTGGACCCCAAATGTCATTTCTAGAAATATATCCCAAGGAGGTGATCAGATAAATACACAGAGATGTATATATAACACTGTTTATAGCAATGAAAAACTCAGAAACCACTTTAATGCTTTTCAAAAAAAAATTGGTTAAATATTGGGTAAAATCATGCACTTTTATATAGCCAATGAAATGATGATGAATATCTACCTTTACAGACAAGAAATTTTACTTTAGATATACTGTTCAGGGGAAAATCAGTAAGATTTCATTTATGTAAGATGATATGTATCTGATTAAAGAGGTGTGTAGAGAATATTCACCAACTTGAGGGTGAGTGTGGGGCTGCTGAGCCATAGACGTATAGGAAAGGAGACTCTCAGAGACAAACACGGGCACGGTCTGTCTGGCCCATGCTAACAGGAAAGGGAGTTCTTTCCACTAGGTTCCCTGTCCTCTTTTTAAAAATTTTTTATTTATTGATTGATTTGAGAGGTGGGGGGAGAGAAACATTCATTTGTTGTTCCACTTAGTTATGCACTCATTGGTTGATTTTTGTATGTGCCCTTATGGGGGATTGAACCCACAACGTTGGGATAGTAGAACAATGCCTTAAACAACAGTGCTTCCTGGCCAGGGCTCTCCTCTTTTTTTTTCTTTCCTTTTTTTAAGTCTTATATCATGTGCTTTAATTGTGTATCCTTAATTTAGTGATAAACTCCTTACAGTTCTGTTTTGTGGAAACTCATCAGAGTACAACAAAATGTTGGGCATGTAGTTGTCCCTTAATAACTATCTGGCCACTGTCCAATCAAACTAAGTTAGCCCAGGGATCACTGTTTAAAAGCACACAATCTTGTATGTGGATTTCGCACACTCCCATCTGATAGGCATTTTGAACTCCTTAGGATTTTCTATTTGCCGCAGTATAAGAAGATGCTGTAGTCAAAATATGAGAGTTACATCTATTTGCTATATGCATGTCATTAAAAAATTACCCCAGGAATTTTAAGTGCACCAAAAATGAAAAAATCTGATATTAGAAATTTACAGCTTCCCTGAGACATTTGAGGCCAAGTGAATGGCTCAAAAGCTTAAGAGCAGCAACATATCTACCAAGGATTAGAAAAATCAAGTCATGTTTTTCCTGCTACTTAAGTCAATGCCAAGGGTAAAGATTTTGCAATCAGAAGCACACTAGCAATTCCACCAGGAAGCGCTCAGGATGGAATGCCACTTAATCCCACCCCCTCCTGCAGCTGGATGGGAGCTACAGCCCAACAGTAGCCAAGTGTGTCGTCCTCATAAGATATGACTCAGAAGCATTCACAGAGCCGAGATATTGAGGTCCTAAAAATAGCCTATTTTTATATTGGTGTTTTCCCCAACTACAGCTTCACTGAAAGAATGCATGTGTTCCCAGTTCCACTTTTCCTCCCATAGCACTTTTAAATTACATGTCGTTATGGCCACTTCCAGCAGTCCCAGAAATATGTTTTATTGTAAAACAGTGCCATGTGCAAGCTACCATCTGAGTATGTAATTCCTCCACCCCACATTGCCATGGCCACTGGAGAGGGATTCTTTTCTTTAGCCTTTGGAAAACAATAAATGCTTATTCCCAGGAAATTATGGTTTCTTCTGCATGAACTTTGAAAGGCACTTTGCTGGTGCCGGTTACTGTGGCTCTCCTGGTGAAATGCAGCCATCAGAATATTATGCTCACTTTTAACATTGAGGGAATAAATCATTCATTGAAACAGCAGCAGAGGCAATTTTAGAAATGCAAAACCTGCAGTGATAATAATATATTATAATAAAGCCACCAGCCATTTATCAGGTACTGTACCATTCTTCAGCATTTTCATAGTACTATTTTGAGTGGAAGAGAATGCTAAACCCATCATTGGCACATAGGGTCTTTGCTCACACCCATCATTGGTGTTATGTCCTACCAGTGACAAGAGGAGACTGATGATGAATGGTAGGCAGCTTTCCTCCATTAGGTCAAACTTTTTCTAGTTCTCATCTGAAGTTGCATCTGTGTGGAGGCTTCAATGCAGTCTCTCCCAATTCCCCACTGATGTTCCTAAGTCATAGAAAATGGTAAGAACTCACTCAAGTACATCCAAACTGAAACATCAAGAAACAGAAATTTGGGAGAAATTTCCACTATTAGAAAGGCTTTTGGAATCAAAGTTAAATAAATAGTGGCCTAAGCATGCTTAATGTTATGAAACAAAGAAGCCCTACATCCATGAAAGAAGAAAGACATGCTGTTCCTCCTTTGCATGCCCCCAAGGCTGACAGTCTGGTGTCTGAATAAAGCATGAAAAAGAAAGGCTCATAGTATTTTCTTCTCCATGGAATGCTTTAGAGGTGACTAGAGTCCTAGCTCCTGATTCTCCCTGATAACATAATTATACTGACATACACATCTTGTGACTTTCAGAAAACAACAGAAAAGGAAATGAGAAGTGAAGAGTGTGGGGCATGTGTGTATGTTAGTGGGTATTGGGGTCTGAGACCGTGGTGGCTCAGTGCCTCTGGGAAGTGCAGCCTTCTAACACCAAGTGTAATGGACAGAGTCCACTAAAAGTACACAGTGGAGAGAATGTTGAGAACGACTCCGCTGATTCGGAGTTGTGGAAACCTGGGCAGCTTGGGGAGGATGAGACCCAGAGTGGTACAACAGAACCACATAAGAACTGGGTGGTGAGCTGTGCACTCAGACCTGCTACTCTTATTGAAGATTGGAATGGGGGGCTGGCCCCACAAAGCACAACTGAGCCAATGTCCCACATCTTCCTCCGGTGAAGGTGACTGGGGGCCCTGCCGGCATGCTCAGGGTATGGATGGGGACACCACTGTTTCCTTGGCTCCGAACCTTGAGGTCAGGAACTTGGCTGATTAGCTTAGGTATTTGTGAATGAAACAAGAGAATGCATTGAACCTGGATAGAGAGGATGAGTGAAGAGGATAAAAATTCCATGTATGTGTGTTGAAAATGGAGAGAAGACTATAAAAAGGGGACACAGAAGAACAAGGAGCAAGAGTCACCCAGCATTTGAAGGATTCAGAGGTGGAGCCTACACCTGTGTGCTGCACACTGAGTTCATGGCCAAAGGACTCACAAGGACTGAGAAAGTCAAAGCATATTGTGAAAGGATAGAATCTACAGTTGCAATAAGCCAGGAAACTATATGTAGCAAATAACCTAACATAAAAAATACACAAAGCAAAAACCATTACAAAGTATAAAGATAATGGGAAAGAAACATTATTGTTATTGACTGATTGAATAAATAAATAATAATATGGAATGTTAACAATCATAGGGTTATAGCAATAGATGTACACTCAACCTTCTATCCTTCTCTGAGCCCATACAAAACCTTGTAAGTCGCACAGAAAATACATTTTTTATGGAAATCAGTAATAAAACATTTAAACAATAATAACCAGTATTGAGAAAAAGGAAAATGAAAACACTATATAACAAAACTTAAAGAAAAGAACAGCTACACTTATAAACATCAGCCTTATTTATGACAGCAGAACTAGGAAATGACACAAACAAGTCAGCTCCCTGGCCTGTCACCTCATGAAGGACATCCACATGAATGCACACCCGTGTGTATGCACATTCACAAAGAGGGCCGTCCCCTTGGTCAGAGCAAGCACGAGCATAGCCAGCGCTCATTCCAGATATCAAAAATAATAACTAGCACAGGAGGACCTCACTTGCACTGGGCAAGTTCCTTTCTACTACAAATATCTTCTCCATCTAGGTGTTGTCCCATCTGAAATTCTACCATTAAAGTCCATTTTGATAAATTAAGCAGTGCACTTGGTAGGATTATCTTTGGCATACACATAAGCCTGAGAGGAGGAAGGTGTGAAGTCACTAACAGCTTAGCTAGAATTGCTGGCCATATGAGAAAGTTGAGCTTTTCTAGACTCAGACCCCAGCGAGTACGAAGGCATAATGAGTGTCAGTGGATGGAGCAGCGGGCCATTTTGTGGGTTGCTTCTCTAGGTGGTGATTATACCACATATCTGAGGGGAACTTTTGAGAGAATAAGCCAGTTGTAATCAAGAAACAATAATATATACCAGACCCTTGATGTGCATTGTTTTTCCTGTGATTTTATCGTTTAAGTGTGGGGCAGAAAAAATCTAGTTCAATAAAGCTTTGATAAATTACAATGTAGTATATTTCTATTATTTTGTTCAACATGTTTGTTTTTAAAACTGACTTTGCTCTGTGCTAAGTAGCTAAGAACTCAGAGTTCTTAACCTTGGGATCAAAAAGGCTCTGGGGGATGGGAGGGCAGTTTGCATCCCTTCCCACTGAACATCATTAAAATGTGCAGAAAGCATAATACTTTACCTTTGATATCACTTACTCATGTGTGAGTGTGAAGTTCTTGCACATATATTATCACAGACTGCTTGGCAGCAGCTGAACTCAGGATTTTCACCTACTAGGACATTAATTTTATTAGGGTTAATTGGAATTGTTTTCTGTCTCCCACGCCCCCAGGTTAAGTGAAATGAAGGAAGCTGTCTTATATAGTCAGCTCACTCTCTCCCTCGTAAAAACATATGGACTGATTTGTGGGTGCATTACTCTCTCCTGGCACAGTGCCTTGCTTTCATTCTCTTTCCAGTGTCACTGTTTCCAATCACTCCTCCTCCCCCGACCCCGTCAGTCTCCACTCCTGACTCCAGGGGGGAGAGAAAGTGGATTTGCTGACTTACTTTTCTGTGTGGTTGTCCTCTGTGTTATATTCTAGGAGTATTAAATAGTTTGGCTAAGTCAATGCTGAACTGAGGTCATGCGAATTTGATTCCCTGGTCTGCCACTAATTCACATGGTGATAGACTGTAAGTGACAGAACTGCCATGCATTAGTATTCACTGCCATAAAATGAAGAAAGATTGCAAAGACTACTGGCCATGGTATGTGTAAGTCAAATGGCAGATCTCTATGATGTACAGGGTCCTCTGGAGTACAAGTGCTTATCTTAGAGATGAACTCTCTGAAGTTCTTTGCCAAAGCCTGTGTGCATGTGCATATTTCCTCGGGAGAGATTTCACAAACTTCATCGGAGTTCACAGGAGCCTGTATGCCCCGGGGCCTCTGGGACAGCTGTTCACAGACACTGGTCTGAGGACCCATGAAGAATTTTTTATTGCTCAATGATGAAATGTGAAAAATATGAACAAGTATAAGAGAGTTTCCACCAAAGCCAAATATATTCAGGCTTAAAGATTGTATTTTATTTTATAAGTATGCATTTTCCAGGTTTTTGGTGTCTAACTTTCTGTTATGATACTGCTAATAGGACAGTCATCCCTCCCTCTGCCCCAGTGGCTTCCATTGGCAAAATTTAGAAGTTGCATTCAAAAAGCTTTTTAAAATTTCATGGCCTATAAAACCAATTATTTGGGACTTACAGCTTTTATAGAGGAGTCTCCTGGCCCTTTACTTCACTTCTAACTTTTGCTGTCTCTCTCTGGCTATTTTGAGAGTAATATTAATCAAGTATCATTGGGCTGACTCTAGGGCCAGTCCAGTCCACACAAATCAATAGCCATCCACCTTGAAGAATGAATAAGTCTTTGCCATGGCTGCTCTTGAAGGAATGGTTCACATAACACGTCACTACGTGTTCAGATTTTCTTTCCTCTCAAATCTCTCACTGACCAGAACTGCCCAGCTTCTTCCCCTCTGTCCCCCTGCATCCTCCAGCTCCTCTGAGCACAGCACCGTGCCCCATCCGGGGCCCCTCCCCAGGGCCCCTCCACCTTGCCCAGACTGCCGTTCAGTGCAATCCAGCGTCTACCTCCTTTCCTCTATCTCCACCCCACAAGAGTCCTACTGGAATTGGGGAAGATTAAATCCTTCACTTTCTAATCGAAGTTACAGTAGTTCCCCCCACACATCTGCAGGGGATATATTCAAGAGCCCTATTGGATGCCTGGAACTGCAGGTAGTACCTAACCCTATATGCACTAGGTTTTTCCTATACATACAATACACTTAACAGCTTCTCTTTGGCAGATCTGAATTTGCAGCATCACTACACTTGCGCTTTGGGGTCATTATTAAGTAAAATAAGGGTTATTTGAACACATACACTGTGATATTGAGTCAGTTGATCTGTTAACAGAAATGGCTACTTAGTGACTAAGAGGTGAGGAGCATATACAGTGTGGAGATGCTGGAAAAAGGGATGATGATTCACACCCCAGGCAGGATGGAGTGAGACTAGGGGAGATTCTATCATGCTACTCAGAGCAGAATGCAATTTAAAACTTATTAATTGTTTATATCTGGAATTTTCTCTTTAACATTTTTGGACTGAAATTGATGGCAGGTGACCAAAACTGTGAAAAGCTAAATCACAGATAAAGAGGGACTGCTGTGAAGTTCAAATAAGTGAGGTTTTAAAATGGCAAATAGAAGCATTCTTCATCTTAATCTTTCAATTGATTTGTTTTTTGCCCTAGTATTTTTCTTCTGTCAACATTTATTAGCAATATAGAAAGGCAGTCCACTGGAGAAGAAGTGGATGGAAGTAAAACCGTCAGGGAAGGTAAATGCTGAAGAAAGGCAGAGATGGAAAGAGCTGGTCTTCTATCTGAGCAGGAATAGACTTGCTAATGGGGTGTTGTCAGGGGGTTAGGAGCACTGCGCCTCTCATCTAACTCAGGGCTCTGAAGCTTCCTTGGACTGTTACACATGCTGTCATGGTATATCTTGGTTCATTCACTTGTCTAACAGCCATTGAATGCCTACTGTGTACTAGACACTGTGGCAAGGCCCTGAGGATGCAAAAGTGAACAAATGCAGACATGGTTTCTGCAAATGGGCTGCTCAGAGCAATGCTGAATCAGCAGGGTTGAGAAGGGTATGTTTCAAGATCACTGAGCTGACAGATTCATTGCCACAGGAAGTTTCCTTAACTTCTTAAAAGGAGATGCAAGGATTTACACCAAGATTGATGCACTAATCAAAGGGAATTGAAGGGTTGAAAGACAAGATTAATACCTTCAATCTTCAGTAAGTTTTCTCTAGGGGAAAGACACAAACTGAGGTTACTAATGTACTAAGGCAGACACCGCTTTTCAGAGAAAGAGCCCAGATCTCTGAACACTCATGTCCTCACTTTCTTGAGTGGCCTTTTTGTTGTTCCTTGTGGCCATTCCATCTGTGAGGACCTTCAGTGTCTCAGAAGCCAGTCCAGAGCAAATGTAAATTCAAGGCAGATTTAACGTGCCAACAGAAAAAAATGCTATGACATATTAAAAAAAAATTAAATCAGGCTGCCGTCTTCATTTGGCTGGGGAGGAAGCCTGATATCAATGACTTTTAAACACTATTAATATCAACACTGCCCACTATGTAAGTCCTGTTTTTTTCAGCAGAAAGGTAAATTTACCCTTCATATCTCATGCTTATTTTACCAAAACACCGGAGAAAACTTTGGTTTAAGATGAATTCCATAAAAAACACTTTAATGGAAAAGTTTTCTTTGTAAATAATCCAGTGGGTTTTTTTTTTTTCATCTGAAAATACTTCATGTAAAGAACCAGTTTAGGAGAAAAAAGACCTACCTTGCATTAGAAAACATTTGTAAATCAGGAGAGGGAGATATAAGGATGGGGTGAGGGAAAAGGTTAACATTCAAATTATTATTGTTCTTAAACTCTGTTCTTGGGGGGTGAGTAGCCTGGAACTTTGGAGATTTGTGTGTGTGTGTTTGTATGTGGAAATAGGCAGAGTAAATGTCCAGACATGTGTGGAAAGATGCACTTACTGGGCATCTTCCCCAAGGTAAGCATTGAAGAAAGAAGACTAAGACCTGGTGAGAAGACTGGGTGATGGTGGGCACTGAGGTGCACTTGGATGAGGTAGGAACTGGTGGCTGAGATGAGAGGGAAAGTGAAAGAAAGAAGTATTGGGAAGGATTTCTTTGTATTGCAAGATTTCTTCTCTTAATTTTGTGGCTTTACCACAAAGCACAAAGGACTATGACCAACATGTAATAAGTCTTCAATAAATGTTGATGTTTACACCTGAAATCCAGCCATTAGACATCGATTCATGTTAACAACTTCCTCATTAAAATAAAAACTCTTTTGGGAAGGTTCAATTCAATTGACCATTCATTCTTTATGATGAATGTTTAATAAGACTGCTTTCTTCTGGATATCTAGTTGAGATAAGTGGAACAGTGAGAGTTTCATGGCAGAGTGGATGAGAGGCAAGACATTTTAGGGCCAAGGAGATGTTGGGCTGAGTTTGGGTGCAAATGAGTCTTGGGAAATCACAAGTTACAACTTCCTTGGGATAATACCCTCAAAGTGCCAAGTGAAGGAGGTATCAGGAAGAATAAGCCAGATATAACAACCATGGTTATGCAATTTTGGGCACAATGCAGGATTCACATAATCTCTTTCTTCTTCATTCTTAGCATTTTTTGGAAAAACTAAAAATCTAAAATATTGTTATGATTAAAATGTTCTGATTCGATGTAGACTTGTTTTCAAAAGCCTAGTGCTCTCTGAGCCTCAGTGGCATTACCCCAACATGCAAGTATCCACATTTGCTGTCCAGATCCAGGAAGCTCTGATTTTCAGCAAGTTGTAGAGTAGGCATTTGACAACAGTAGAAGCAGCACCAAACCATCACCACAAAGGATCATTTATCAGTTATTTTGGGAAAGGGGGGGATTTTTTTGGAAGGCAGGAAACTATGCTAATAAGCTCTTTGTCTGCACTCATTCCCCGCTGAGACCCCATATCAGTAATCTCAGTTTGCTACATATTTAGCCTTAGAGGAAAATGAGGTGAGATGGAGATATTTGAGTCATAAAAGTAATAAAACATGCCTCTGGAAAATAGATGTCTATCCATCCCTACTCTGTACCTCCCAGTCATGAGGTTTCTTTCTTCAATGCAAGTCTTAGTAAAGCATAGTTAGGGATTCTGATTACTAGAAAAATATATACATGTGCTTATAATTTGTATGAAGGGAAGGAGAGAAAGAGTCAGAGAACAGGGATTAAAGAAACATAACATAGTGTAGAAAAAAAAGAAAAGAAACAAGGACAAGGCTTGCTCTATGAGGATACTCTGTAACGTGTACCCATGCCAGCTTCCCCGACAACCCAGGGTGCCTTACATCTTTTGGCTCAGATGTTGATGTCAAGTAATACCTTCCATGCATGTGCTCTCCCTGATGATCTTGCTGATTGATATACTTCTTACAATCCCTTTAGTAGACTGTGAGTGGGAGTGACCTGCATGCTGGATTGTCGATGTGAGAAAAGGGCTACAAGAAATTTGATGGGATGAATCTTAGAAGCATCTTTGTATAAAAAGGTGGTGTTCTAGGTCATGAAGAACTAGATCCTTTGGGTTGTCTGCAAGAAGTGTTACATTCCTCAAGTTCCTGCGTGATTCACTAAATTTGTCCATCCTGTTTATATGGTTGGTTTTGTATTGTGTGGTTGAAATTAAACACTAAGGATCTTAAATATATACTCCAAAACCAAAATATAACTGGTGCCCAAGGTCAGATATTACATGGCTGGTATCCATGATAGGAAAGATGTCACACAATGGTGGATGTGGTTGGTGGTGTCTTCCCTGGTCTAAGGGCTGTTGTTGGGGGAGGGGATAAAGTGATGGACAGTTCAGGGAAAAGAGTATACCATCTTCATGTTTTTTTCATGATCCTATTATGACCACCCAAATGGCCAAATTGAAATCTCTGATAACTCATGTGTTGGAAGACTGGAAGTTGTTCTGTATGAGTTGGGTCACCAAAAGTTCCCCTTAAATTTTGTGTAGGCAGTACCACAGCACCAACAAAATACTTAAGTGGTTAGTAGGTTGGTGGTCCAGGTGAGTTGTAAGGGTGCAGGTTATAGAATGGAGCTTCAGGGGACAAAGTAAAATAGAAAGTAGTGGAAGCTGGGAGGGTAGGGGAATGCTTCAAGTGTGTGCCAACTGCCCTGTGACCTAAGTCTTGTGCTCCAATGTTCTCTTTGTCCAGAAGCTGAAGATCAGAATCAAAGAGTACAAATGTTTAAGACCTGGGTCTTCAACAAGACAAATTATCAGCAGTTGAGGAGACATCACAGATATGGTGAAGGCTATACACTGCTGCACAGGACAGCAGCACTTCTGTGCCCTGGTGTAATGCCCCTAGGAATTAACGCTTTTAGAGTTCATGCCTAATGAGCACAGAAAAGAGGAAATGTCTCACCTAGTGGTGTGTTGGCTTGATGTACACACGTTTGGTTGTAGAACTAACTCCTCCCCCTAAATTATTTTTTTAATCTGGAAAGTGACCAGTAATGAGTTTGTCTGTTTACTTACTGTTACATAAGATGAACCAGAGACAACTCCAGTGGATGAGAGGAGACTCGCACAGGGCAGGAGGGGATGTTAAGAAGGTAACACTGGTAAGCCATGGCTAACCACGTGAAGCTGGGTGATGGGAGGTTATGTAAGAAAAAAGCCTTCAGGTCTTAACTTCAAGGAACTTAGTCTTAGATGGTTTAGTCTAGGTTCTACAGAAGCCTATAATATAGCAAATCCTGTAGACAGGGATCGCAGATTACCCAGAATTAGTTGACACTCTATATATTCTATGAAGTATAGTCAAAGAAAGAGGCCCCTAATAATTTTTTAAAGCTCTAATAATTCAAGCCAACTTATAGCCAATATAGCATTGCCAAGAAAAGGTTCTTCAAAATCATCAGCAATGACTAGATATGGCTTAATTTAAATGACAATCACATTCACATATAAACAATAAATGGTCTACATCTCTTAATTTTTTTTCTGTAGTAAACACTTTATGTCCTGATGAGATTCTGCTTATCTGACTATTAGGAGGAGCAAAGGCAAGGAGGGGAGGAAATATTATTTCCTTAATTAGCTCAGGTACATATTATATACTTCACCTTCATTATCATATTTAAGCATCACAACAACACTATGCATTACTTATTATTAATTCTGTTTTTCCAAATCAAGAAACCAAAGTCTGAAGAGCTTACATAGCTTTCTCAGCCACTAAGAACAGACAGAACTGGAACCAGAATCTATCTTCTTCCTGAAATGTTGCTCCTTCCAAGATACCATATTGCTTCCCAAAATCTACAGTGAAAAAAGTACACCTTAGTCCAACCTCAGCTGAAATATTTGATCTATGACTGAATGAAGTTTCACTGGGTATGTATAATGCACAATTTTAAAATATAGGCTATATGTGAGGATGGCTGGAAAAAGTCCAGCCATCATTAATATAATGAGAGTGGTTTGAGTGACATCACTGTAAACTGGCAGTCAAGGAGAGTGGACTGGAATGTGCATGCATGAATAGTGATGACTTCACTGTGCTAGTCAGTGGGGGTATACACACCATTGAGTGAGCATGTATACTGTGTGGCCATTACATTCAGCATGACTGAGTGAGTAGAGGAAGAAATCTGCATCAAATTTTGCATTAATCTTGAACATTCCTCCATGGAAACTATTTGGATGATACAGAAGGCCACAGCTATGGGCAACTGGTGATTGGCAGCTCCATCACGACAATGCACCTACTCATGCATCATGTCTTGTGCAGAGCTTTTTGGCAAAACATCAGATCACCCAGGTGACTTGGTCCCCCTACAGCCCAGATTTGGTGCCCTGTGACTTCTAGCTTTTTCCAAAACTAAAATCACATTTGAAAGGGAAGACTTCAGACCATCGATGAGATTCAGGAAAATATGACAGGGCAGCTGATGGCAATTGGGAGAACTGTGTGAGATCTCATAGTGCCTACTTTGAAAGAGACTGAGCATCATTGTCTTATGTACAATTTTTCTTGTATCTTGCATCTTCTTCAATAACTGTGTCTACTTTTCATATTATATGGCTGGATATTTGTGTTACACATAATATGTATATGCATATATATGTGTATATGTTTAGTATGTATAGTGAATATGTATGTACATGAATAATGGAATGTACCTTATTTTGCCATGCATAATGTGTACCCACAATTTTGTGTGCATTATACATGGGATTATTATACCATTATTATACCCATGTTATATAATCATTAAACCCATGTATAATGTGTATCCTTATTTTTCCCTCAAAGATTTGGGCAAAAAAACTATGCATTATACATGGCAAAACACAGGTATATGTATACTCTATTAAACATTAATCTAGGGACCACAGTCTCAATTAATGATAGTCCTGCATTGTTATTAAGACAGAGTAGGACTTCTCTAAGTTATAGGACTTTGTATGTTGCTGATGATTTGTTCACAAATATTTGTATGTTGGGCAGAATTTTGCCTAAGACTTTTTTTACTTGTAACATACCACCTACCTCTAGCCACAGAAGGGTACTAATATTTACCAGAAGAATCTGACCTTAGCAGGATGGCTACTTGGTCTTGAGTTTGTCTGTCACTTCTGAGCCTCTGAAAAACCAGCCTCATTACTATGACCCACCACATACCCACCATGCACCCCTTTCCTGTTCACCCATCCAGAACGGGTCAGTAATGCAGCAGCCCAGAACTGTATCATGAAGGCCCGAGAGTGATCACTGAGGACCTGGGAGTTTTTGAGTATGGTTCGAGAATAAAATGTGCTTGAGTTTAGTTGTCATTTCTGGGGCTGGGTTAAAGCTGTCATTTTAAGAAGCTAAAATGTGGAAAGTTTTCAAATATATTACTATTACCTTTGGGTGGAAAAATAGGTATCAACATGGATAAAATTCACTAATTTTCCTTTTGCCCACATTTGTTCATATTTCTCCCTAATAATTATTTAATTAATTTCTTCATGTGTTAATTTCACACATTATACACCAAACTGTGACAACCTGCTTAGGATACAAAGCTGAATGAGGTGTGGTTTTTGTCTTCACAGAGCTCACAAGTAAGGGAGACAGGAGAAAACAGAGTGATGAAGATTTACTCAGCTGAGAGAGGAGGTGTGCGAGATTAAGTGTGTTTAGGTGAGGACAGAGTCTGGACACTTATGGATGAGCCAGCCCTTGGAGTTTCAAGCTTTGATCCTTTTAATGGAGGACCTGGGTCTAAATGAACTTTGCAGTTTCCATAGGGAGTAGCTCTGTGTCACTCAAACACTTTAAGAGGTGAAAAGAAGCCAGGAACCTCAGGTTCTGCTACAGTACCAGGTAGGTACCACAAGGGACTAAAAATGTTGTTAGGAACTGAAGAAAACCCATTATTCAAGAAATACATGTAATAAGAATCATACCCAGGCCCCAAATTGTTTCTATCTATAGCTCTTCTTTCTTACTGGTATGCAAGATTTGGACCTGGGCAGCTGAAATGTGGGGCCCTCTTTTGCTGCTTAATGATGGTGAAACCCTGGAGGCATAGCTTTCTCATTCATTAAGTAAGGATAACCATAATCATAATTATAATAATAATGCCTACTCCACTGACCTCTCAAGGTTGTTATAAGGCTCAAAGGGGATAATGCATGTGAAGGTGCTTTGTCAATGTTAAAGTGTGCCTGTGTATTATAGTCATCATTATTAGTATTGGCAAAATGTCAATTTCTGCATTCCCTTCCATTGCAGTGGAAATGCTTTGCCTCAGACTGCTATTAGGAGATCACTCATGTCAATTTGGAGAAGCCCTTTGCAATATGGGAGTTTGATGTTGCACGTTGTGAGGAAAGAACCATTTGGAGTAACCTGCCCTTAAGGTTTGAGGAATGCATTAATTTTTAGAAGCAAATACAAGAGAAGCACATCTATTTGAATTGAGGTTTTCTACCTAATGCTCAAGGGATTATATAATTAAATCATAGACTACAGCTTCTGAAATATTCAGAAACAGTCCCATTCCCACATCGACTCGACATCCATCTTGAATAGCCCTGCTGCTGGTTTTTAGGAGATAGTTGTGTTACACAGCATGTGATTACACATGCACAGTCACCCACACAAGTAAGGCATCAGGTAGAAAAGAAGATGAGAAACTGTCATAAAATGAACCCAATTGTACAAAACATTACATGATATTGAATATTTTCAGCCTCAGTGCACCTGACAATCACCCAGGCCCCAAGGATTAATGACCCTTGTCATTAGATTTCTGAGACAGAAAACATATCATTGCAGGGGACCATTACCATGAATGAATAATCCTAATAAATGCACACATAATAAATATAAGACAGATGTTCATATTCCACAGTCTGCTTTGCTGGATCCTGAGTGAACAACAGATCTAGTCATAGCATTTTTGGGTTTATTTTTTTGGAATCCCAGGAGTAGGAATGACCTGGGTGGAGTGGGGGTCAGTCTGCTTTGTCCCTTGTCTCTAGGCAAGATTTCCTGCAAACCAAACCAAACAGTGGTAGAGACCACTTTGACACTTTGACACTCCTGTGATAGTATTCTTAAGGCTTTAACACCCTGGATCTCAGGAGGTCTTCTTGCTGTGTGTCAAACCTTCCATTTTTCTCATGGCCAGACTACAACTAGAGCAATCAGACTCATTTTCAGTGGCACACAGAAGAAAGTTGACTTTTCACCCCCTCCAGAAGAGGGAGTAGGTGGCTTAGCTGATCTACTGCCTAACTGAAAACTGCCTCATTCAACAATCATTTACTGAGCACCTATTATGTGTAAGGTGCTCTCTGGGACAGATCGCATTTTGTAGTATTGGTATCTATTTTCTCCTGTGACCCTCACAACTTTACAAGTTAGGGTGTGGTGGCGGTTGTGACCCCGTATGATGGGTGAAGAAGCTGATGCTCACTCTGAGAAGTTACGTGAATCGCCCGAAGTCCAAAGACAGTAAAGTTCTAACTCAGGTCTTCTGGCTCCAAACACACATGTTTCCTGTTGCACCACGTCTGCCTCTCTTTACCCCGGCCGCAGTCCCTTTCTGTGGAGATGTGTGCATCTGCACTCAGCCCTTTCCAGTTGTCTGTTCCTATCAAGGTTCCGTATTCTGGGTGAGACCTAAGAAGTCCCTAATAGGGAAGCACAGACTACTGCTAGATTTCCCTTAAGGATTTTGAAGGATTTCCCTTAAGACTGGGACAGTCCAGGGTTTGGTCATCTTGGAGTGTCCAGGTCACCAAGGTACCTCATTTTCCATCTCATTGACCCCAGCCATCCAGAGCTGCTGCACAGAAAGAGGGGCCCAGCCTATGCCTGCAGGGTGGTTGGGAGGTTCGAATCCCAACTCGGCCTCTGGCCACCTATGTATGTCAACTCTCCATGCCTCACTTTCCCCATCTATATACATTGGGGATAACATCAGCAAATACCTTATAAGATCAACATGAAAATTAAACATATGATGCCACAGAAAGCTCTTGAAACAGGGGCCAGTACTGAGTAAGCATTCAATAACTATTAGGTATATTTCTCTAAATGAAAGAAAAGCAAATGAGATAAAAATGATAGAAAGGTTCTCTAATAGATCCATTAATGAAAATTATGAGTCCTGATTCCATCTCAACAGCCAACATTAACTTTCAGATAATAAGCCTATATAGTGATGGTATTTAATGAAGTGGGAGAAATCTACAGGGCAACAAGTTTGCTGTGGCCAGAGAGTGACAGGCTATGTAGACTTGGTTCTGTGTGTCCTTTGGTACCTCGAACATCCCAATATTTAGCAAGACTGTATGATGATAGGAGTTGGTAACTGAGTGATCCTCCCCATGTACCTGGAATGTCTGATAGAGTGACATTTGCAAACCATCCTGTTTCTCTGCCACTTTTCCACTTTTAAATTTGTTTCTTGTGCACCAATGGAAGGCTTTTATTATGTTCTATGTTCAGTTCTCCTTTCCTCCATATTTTTCCAGCCTCTCCTTTCCTCTATTTTTCCAGCCTGTGGACATTGGAACTGATTCCTAGCAGAGACTAGCCTAGGAAGGGAGCCCCCCAACGCCAGATGTCATAAACCCTCCAGCACTTCACACCTCCTTTCATCCAGCTCTTAGGGAACAGACTTGACAAGCAGGGAGTGTTCTTTGTTGGTGTCTTGCCCTTTCCTCATCCTTCTCTTGTGTCTTGGGCCAAGATGATGAGCCTCTCCCAGGCTGCAGATTACATGTCAGCACTTTGCTGGACCAGACAACCCTTTGGATCCTGGGCATGGCCTGTAATTATTAAAGGGGACACTGGAAAACAGTCATGCAAGCCCCTCATTTTGAAGGTAAATAAACTGAAGCCTGAGATGGAGCAGGACCTGCCAGCAGGGGGCTGATCAGGAAAAGAACCCAGGGTGGTCAGCACCCAGTTGGCATCTTCATACCTCATCTGCTGCCTCCCCGATCATTTGCCAGGCTTGTGTCATCAGGGTGACAGACTGATCCCAAAGAGATAAATGTGTCAAGGCAGAGAGAGGCAGAACAGGCACCCTGGTTGAGGTGGAGAGCATGTTGTGTTGCTGGGCACCTAAGCTGGCTCAGACTTGAGTGGTGGGTGGTTGTCATCTCTGTAAGGGGAGACAGTGTCATCCTAACCAAATCACAGCTCTGGGCTGCTTTTATATAAAGATTACTCATTTCATAATAATGGCCCATAAATTAATAAATGCCATTAGGTTTATGGGCTTCTCCTACCCAGAGTCCTTTTTAGCTATCAATTTAGTTTTTAATAAACTCTCCAGGACTTGTAAAACCACAGTAGTCAATTTTGGTCTGTGCTAAAGTGACATTTCGAATATTGACGTCCTCCTGTATGTGTGTGTGATGAAGTGTAAAGGACCAATAGCAAACCAAAAATTAGGCCCCAAGACATTGGTTAGCTTATTACATTAGGGCAATGTGCCTCTTCCAGGGTCTGGGTGCCTGCATGGGAGTCTTTTAAGCACCTAACTGGGTAGCTCAGCTGGAAGAATAGATAGGAGAGCCAACTCTGATCAAAATACTCTGAAGCAGAACTGGGTGGGAATCATGGCGGACCCGGCAAAGCAGAGTTCATAGCAGTGACCGAGGGTAAAACAGGTAAAAGTTAGTAGCAAGCTCTATGTCAAGGAAAATGTAAATGCTCAATAATACAATAATAACAACAACAATAACTATCATATATTGAGTATCTCCTACCATGTAGGACACTGTGCCAAGCACTAGGCACCTGTTACTGTTTTCAATCTCTGCATTTCTCTTAGAAGGCAAATATCACTCCCCTCAAACTCAGAGAGGGCAGGTAACTTGTTTGGGGTAACAGAGCTAGCTTATTGTGGCAAGTTCAGATTTTCAATGCTGGTCATCTGGCTCTAGTCATGGTCCAGTCATGGTCTTGCATTGCCCTAGACCATTCAATTTGTAATTTTTATTAAAGTGTATCCCAAAACACTAATTTGAAAGAACATAAGCACCCCTATGTTCATTGTAGCATTATTGACAGTTGCCAAGTTGAGGAAGCAGCCCAAGTGTCCGTTAACAGATGAGTGAATAAAACAACTATGGGACCTTTACACAATGGAATACTACTTGGCCCTAAAAATGAGAAAGTTTCACCCCTTTGCGACAGTATAGATGGACCTGGAGAACATTATGCTAAGTGAAATAAGCCAGTCAGAGAAAGACAAATACCATATGATTTCACTCATATGTGGAATCTAATGAACAAAGTGAAATAACAAGGAAAATGGGACTCATAGAGAGTAAGGTGACAACTAATTGGGGGGTGAGGGGGTGGAGGAACTGAGCAAAAAGGGAAAAGGACTCATGGACATGGACAACAGTGTGGTGATTGCTGGGGAGAGGGGGTATAAGGATACTAAATGGTAATGGAAAAAATGCTAAAAAAATTATTAACAGCTGATTTTTTGAGTCCTTACTCTGTCCATAGAATAGATATTTAATCCTCTAACCAATCCTATAATATAGGTTCTATTATTGTAGGTGCATTCTAGAAATTAGGGAGGAGAACCCTGAAGCTCAAAGAGCTTAGGTGACCATCCCTGGTCACTGAGTTGGTACAAGTCAGAAGAGGAACCCAAATGTGAAGCTGCGGAGCACTGGCCCTCAGCCGGCGGGCTGTGTGACTAGCAGGGTGCAGAGCAAGGGTGGAGTGTGGTAGACTGCTCTTGTCTCTATTAGGTTTTGTCTTAGCATAAAAGGAACTGGATTCTCAGGTGCCTCCAGGTGCAAGGAAGGCTGACAAAGGTAGTCCCTCCAGGCATGGCTTCAGTCTGAGGACACACCTAAGGGCAGAGCCTTTACTGTGCAGTGACAGGAAAGTTGGACAGTATCTCTAATCGCTCATCTTACTGCTACTGTTTAGTGCGCACCATTTAGAGCAGATTCCTCTTAAGCACGATTCCTTCATTTATGGTAGCAAAGCAGACAGATGATTGCAAAAGACATAGGTAAAACAGAAAAACTTGGTATGAGCATCATGTTATTAAAAGCTCATGACGTCAATAACTTTTTCAAGTGTCTCCTCCTCACCTTTGTCCAACTAAAACTTCAGTTAATAAAAACTTTGGTTGTTAACGAAGCAGATGATCATATTTCTAAAGGAATATTTCCATGATTCAAGCACCCAAGCTAATAAAGACTCATCAAGAGAGGTCACAACAAAGAGTACACGAGCACATGTTTCAGTCCTCTTAGACTTGCAAACAGCCCATCTGCAGTGTGCTCTGAAAACAGTGAAATCGCCCCATAAAATGTTCATAGCCATGACTGACGCTTATGCTGTCATGGGGAAAGTAAAAAAGCTGCATGCACAGAGTGGTTTTAGGTGCCCTTTTGGATTAACCATATTTTTTATTTCCTGTGTTTTATGATGCTTTGAAATTTCGGCGCCTTGTGGACTGGAGGGCAGACTGCATCTCCCAGGGTTAACTCATTCCTAGGGGGAGCAAGCAATTTGCCTGCAGGCACAGGTTCATAAGCAGACTGATCAGTTCTGAGTCCATTCCCCACCCACTTCCTTTTAGCAGGGTCCTGCAGTCTAGGATATCATCCCCCTGCCCTAACTCACCCCAGGTATGAGACAACTAGAGACCAGCTCCGCAGCCCAGAGTCTGCCAAAATTAATTGAAGTATTCAGTCCTAAGCCTGCTCAGCTGCTTACCCTGCTTTCCCATGAAAAACCATAATAAAGGCGTTTGCCCATGCTTTTCACCTGCTCCTTCTGCCTGCTGAATGAGCCCGGTGCTTCCCTGCGTGGCCCTGCATGGTGTATACCCCCTACTCTTGGGAGTGGTGAGTAACGAAACTCTCATTCCAATGTGCTCACCATACCTGAATAAAAACAAAATCCTGGGTACATTTTGAAACACTTTCTGCCTAAATGCCAGCATATATTCTCCTGATTTTTACTAAAGAAATCACTCCTCCATCTGTTTGTACATTAAGAGGTGTTCTGCACATGCCCTGAAAACCTTCTCACAAGGGAGGTTACCCTGTGCCATTACAGGGCAGTGGCTGCCTGTATGGAAGCTGGAGACGGAGAAGTGGTTGGTTGAATCCTGACTCCTATTTACTCACTGTGTGACTGTGCAGTGGATTCCCTCAAGGTCTCGGTTATTCCATGTGTACATGCCAACGTGAATATGTAAAGCCTACAGTCATGGGCTTTACACGAGGTGGTGGATATGAAGAACACGATGTGTTGTTTGAATTCCAGTTAGCACTACACGAAGGGTAGCTTTTAGCAGTTCTTATGTTCTCTAACTAGCAGCCTTGGCACTGTTGTACCTTGGTACAACCCCTGAGTGAGGCTCCAATACTTTTCAGGGAATAGACGCACTGATCAGAAATTCTTTCTGTGGCGGAGAGATTGAGCAGGTCTCAGAATCGCTGACCTGTCAACTCAATGCCCTTGGGTATGCTGGGAAAAGAGACTGCCTCGCTCACCAGACACTGTAATGTGCCAGCCAGAGCGCAGCCTGTGGAACAAGGGGGAGCTGTGGGTGTGTATTTTCCCATCTATTCATTTGCACTCAGCATCCTGTGAAAACCTCCTCTCTGTGAAATTGGTGCAGTCACCATTTGGGGGACGGACCATCTGCCTGATCCCCAATGTGATTCATGAACTTGGAGAGATTTCATTAACTGTTCAGTTCAGCAGCAGGGATTACCAATTCATTTCATAGCTTTGAGAATCAGCACAGCTTTTGGGGGACTGTAGCAGACATGCATTGCTCTGCCATTTTGATTACACTGCAACCAATTTTTCTTTTTCACAAAATCCTCTGCCTTTAACTTTAAGGTAACTGGCAGTAATCCTTTTGTAGCTAGGTCTCTTAAGAGCCCTCCATCATATACAATGGTATGTATTTCTACTGCATATGCATATATATCTTTAATAAATGTATGCATTTAGTATAAGTGATATGCTTTTCCATTTATCTACAAAGAAATAAAACTAGGTAGACTGAGGAATGGAATATAATGATTAATTTAATTATCTATTTAACTAAAAGCTGAACAGAAAACTCAGTGTGGTTACTACCACTTTAAAAAAATTTTTTTCAAATGTACCAGCCCGCTTTTCTGCCTTACTAGACTGAACATTTGATTGATCTTTGATAATTCAGCTTCTGACAGTGCCTCAAATTCACTAATATGAACATCAAATCTATCAACATAAAAGATTGGAATCAATGTTCATGTATTCTAAACAAAGTTGACAAATTTATTTTAAAGAATTCTTAATAATCTCCTTTTTTTTATGATTTACACCTTACCTTTTATAAGTAGAAAATAAGGCTATTTCCCGATTTTGAGAGAATCAAGATTGATAAACCTGCTCACCTTCAACTCAAAGGGAAATGGCTGTTTCTGACATTGATTTAATGGATTTACTATTCTTTCAGGATCATTTTTGGGGCAAAGGTTGTGGCCCTCCTTGATCAGAATATAGCATTGCCAAGTAAGCTTATGTGGACAATTTTTTACGTGTAAATCTCCTGTGAGAGTTTATTTATATAATGTGTGTTTTCTGGGAATTGTGTGCGATCCCCATGGCATACAGAGACATCACAGAGCAGACTCATCCTTCACCTTCTGCCCGACTCCAGGAGTTCCCCAGCCCTGCCTTCAGCTGGACCAGTGACTTCATTGCTCTCCAGCTCGGCTTTCTGATTTCTTGGGTGTGTCTTAAAGTCCTTCCCAACCCCAGAAATCTGGGAATATATGGTTCCTTATGCTAGTATGTGTGTGTGTGTGTGTGTGTGTGTGTGTGTGTGTGTATTTGAGAGAGAGAGAGAGAGAGAGAGAGAGAGACAACCATTCTGATTTGATCAGGATTGAGAAGGGTTCCTGAGACTCTGGAATTTCCCTGGGAACACTGGGAAAGTCACTGGCAAACCGGGACCAGGTGGCCAACCTAGTGGGGCGTGCATGTGTGACATGTGCTGTGTGAGAGTATAGGCTCTGGTTTATGTGACAAATTATAATTGTATTAAACTCCGAGGGTTGGGGTGAGGATGAAAAGGAGATTACATAGTTAAGTACTTAGCATATTCCTGTCACATAAGCATTAAGTAAACATTAGCTATTCATATTGTTGATGTGTTTCCACGACTTGCACCTCACGTTCACAGCAATTCTGCGAGTCAGGCAGAGCACTTAGATTCCAGAAGGTGAAATGACTTAGACAGACCTATGGTTCGTGGTAGAATCCAGAGCAGGACGTGAGCCTTCCCAATTGAAGGGCTGGAACAAGCATCCACCCTGGTACACTTATCTCAGTCTGTCTCTCTGGGAAATAGAAATTGAATGTGAAAATCCATTTTACATGGTGCCTCAAACCATCTCAAAAGATGACTGTGATTTAAACAGCCTATATGCAGCATAGGTTTCAAAGTAATTTACAATAAAGAATTAATCTGAACACTACTGTGCATGCTACATTATTAAAACAGAAGAGGAAACCTAGCGAATTCCTTTCAAAGGCTCCTGTTGCAGTGGCTTCTGTTAGATACTAAAAAGCAAATTCTAGTTGGGAATTGTCATTCACGAGAGGGGGAACCAGATTCCTTATATTCATAAAATCACCTTGATGTCTGGAAGAATAGCAGAAGCTATCAGAGCTACTTAGCAGTCTAGGATGTTAATTCACTTGGCCTTTTTTGTATGAATATCCTTATCTGTAAAGAAGGGGAAGAGAAATAGTGTCACTGTGAGGAGGTCTGACTGAGACAAAGACAAAGCAGAGCTGAAGACCGTGCAGACCAAGCAGCCCGGGCATGCGGGACACTGCCTCCTATCTGCTCACACATCTCTCTTAGCTCAGAGTACAGACCCATCTATTTAGCCTCTGAGAGCATGTCATGATTATTTCTAAACCTTATGTGAACTATAGCTAAATCCCCACTCACTTGTGCCTGAAGCAAGGCTATTTACAATAGACATTTTTGTATTGTAATTTTTGTGTTTATTCCTACTGGACCCGGTGCCCTACTTCTACCCATCTATCCCTTTGTCTAACTATCCATCTGTCTATCCATTCATCTTCTACTTACCTATCTCTGCCTGCTTGTGTCTATATGTTCATCTGCCTTTCCATCTATCTACTTATCCACCTATCAATCTGACTACTTATCATCTATTCTCTATTTCTTATTGACCCTTGGTAAACACTATGGTGTTAGAAGCTATAGTCTCCCTTGCATATCTGAATGCCCTCCACCGCTTGTCAGTACCTGCCCAATGCCCTGGCTCATGGGGAGGCTCCGTCCTGCCACACCCTCTGGGAATTCAAGCGGTCTTTAGAACCTGCAGACAGAAGGAAAGTTCACCAAGAACTTCCGAGTGACTTCCTCCCATCAGACCTTCTCCTCACAGCTTCACATCTTTCTTCATATGACAGTTCTACATATATTTGAAGATGGCTGTCCTGACTTCCTTAACTTTTCTTGTCTGGCTAGCCACAGTCAGGCCCTCCAACTAACTACTCCTGATCTAAATACATTATTCCAGATTTCCAAGCTCCTCCTTGAGGGCAGTGATGGGAATTGCTCATAAAACTCCAGAGGAGGACTGTAAGCTTGGAGTCAGAAGAAACCACTACTTACAGAGTTCAAAAAATGACAGTTCCATGAATGGAGCTAGCTTTTGGCAGTTTCAATGGTGTGTTGACTCATGGGGAGCTTATTGATAGTTAAATCCCCTGTGCCATTTCTACACAGTTTACTGTCCACTAGGATCAGCTTTTCTTTCTCACATGCATCTCACAGTTCCAGCCAGTCGTGGTCCTTCTAGGTACTCATTCTGTCATCGACAGATTCCTCACTCCTCCCACCTCGTGTCATGGCCAAGTGCACAATGGAGCAGTGAGCCTATGAGGGAGACAATCACTGTGAAGCTGCCACTGGAACTGGCATGTTTAATAACATAGATTGGGGCTGGCCCTGTTTCCAGCATGCTGGGTGAGAGGTTGGGGGGTACTGAGTGTGATGCTCACTGGGTAAAACTAGAGTTACTGAAAGTTCACTATATGGAGTGTCACAGGTATGTACTTTGTAGGTATCTGCTCATTTAATATCCACATTAATGCTATGAAGCAGGTACTCCTATCCCACAGTGTAATGACACCTCTGCTGGTGCCTGTTCGGATCCCCCGACCTGCGTGTACACCCCTGCCTCTGTGGGCTTTGCTGCTATCAGCTCGCACTTGTTGCCTCCTTCAGAAACTGGCCCTCAGGCTGCTGGGGCTGTTTTGCTCAAAGAAGAGAGCCGAGACAATTTAAGCAATGACTTGACAGCTGAGAGGGTACAGAGATGGGACCCCTTTCCTCCAGAGGCAAAAACTCCGAGATGCAACTTGGACTGCAGAGCTGCCCAGGATCCAATGAAGTTGAGACTTACTTCACCAGCAGTCCCAATCTTCATGGCTTCTTTGCCCACCTACTCTGCTCACCCTCCTCTCCCTGCTCCTTTCCTGGATTTCCTGGAAGCACTTCCTCAATAAATCACTTTCACTCAGATGCGTAGTTCTGGGCCTGCTTCTGGAAGGACAACCCACTCAGTGTTGCAGAGGAGGAAAATGAGGCACAGGAAGGGTGAGTCACAGAGCAAGGTTACACAGCTAGTGTGTGGGGTCGGGGACTTGGGTCCCAAGCATGCTAGGGATTGGGCTCCTGTCACACCTGTTGCTGCTCTAATAATGAGCCTAATGGCAGCTTGTCTGGAAAGGGCAAAAGCAAGGGCAGGGGTGGACAGGGAGGCACTGGGAAAAGGCCCTAATGATGAGTCCTCATTTATGAGAACGCCATTGGGGCACATTCAGCCACTTCTGGTCTCCACCACTTCAAAGCCTCTTTCTTGGAATGTCCCCAGCACTTGAAGTCCATTTACTTTCCCAGCTGATTTTACTATCACAAAGGTTGCTCCCGACTTTACCTACTTTCCCACAGGCCCCTGGCAATGGCTCTCAGAAGGTTTTGTTTCACAGGGAGAGAACAGTGAACAGCTGACTGCCATTGGCTCACTTCCCACCCATTTTTCTTTCTTTTCTCTCTCAGGGCCTCCAATCAGCCCCTCAAGCACATACCAGTGTGGTTCCCAGAGAGGATGGGCCCGCCCTACTCTGAACTGTTACCTGGTATAGGGACAACAAAGACCCTCTACCCAACCCCTCAGCCAGGATACTGGGAACAGGGCCAACCCCATTCTACGTTTTTAAACATGCTAATTTTGGTGGCAACTTGGTGATTATCTCATTAGGGTCTTGGCCTCAATATACCTTATTTATTGTGGATTGAAAATAAAAGTTTACCTTCTCAAGCTTAAAAAAAAATAAACCCTGGTTATACTGGAAATTTTTCACTTGTGGGAAAGTATCTACCTGGCCCCTTGAGAGATGCCATCGCCAGCAGTTCAGATTTATTGGAGGGGCTGGCCCAGCTCCATGGAGCAGGAGCTCACAGCCCAGATGTCTAGGTAACTTCCAGACCCTGCTTTGTTTCCTCCATCCCCTGTAGGAATCCATGGATAGAACTGCACAGGCCAAAAACCTCCTGATTGCTTTGTGTAAATTGCATAGATTTTTTTTTAATGAAACAAAAATAAATCTTGCTCTCTGCTGGCAGAGCAGGGCTGATATTCTTTAGGAGAGAGGGGGAATTGTTGAAACGGCTCTAGAAGGTATGGCAGTTCTGTGATCACGTAACCCAAACAGCAAGCATGAAATAGTGAAACTCTGCCGCAGGGGCAGACGGTTGCTGGGAGGATATTTATAGCAGGAGCCTAGAAATAACTGTAAAGGAAAAGCCTTCTGAGTAATAGGAGATGGGTCGTCAAGGTAACACCCAATCTAGAAGATATCCTTGCTTTTGTCTGGAGGGCTCCTCATCCTCGACCTCCCAAGAGGGAATATTTGTGGTATTCATAGGGTGCACAAAAATTGAACCATACCTCCTACAGCCCTGGGCTGCACAGATCTGACAGATAGTACTGAAAACAGGAAGAGAAGTAGCATTATTAGGAGGTAACTGGTGAGTCTTGCACTGCACACTGTGGAATTGCAGAGAGTCTGAGGACACTGTAGTTAGCACAATGGCGGGCACCAGAAAGTGACCTGAGTAGGGCACAGCAGGAAATGCAGAATTAGGTCTAGGGGGTAGGGTCAAATCAGGGTGCACCACCCAGCCCCACTGTGCAAAAGCCTAAACTGGTTGCTCAAAGAGTAGGGTTACTAGTTAACACAATTAGGCCTGGGTACTATCTGTAATTTGTTCTATATTTCTAGCTTGAGAAACTGAATCAGGAGCACCTTGTGGCATGACTTCAATGCTCTGCAATAAATTTTTAGCCATTGTTATAAATACTTGAGCTTCAGGTTTCACTGAAGAGAAGCACCCAAACCAAGTACCTGGACGTACACTGAAGTCAGGACCCCCGGGCCCTGACAGTGTAGATTAGCAAAACACCAAACAGCACCAAACTGATGAGAGCTCCAAGAAAGAGCAGAAAGAATGTTTAGACTCCTAAAAGGAATTTCTTAAGTAAGTCATTTTATCTTTTAACATGCTTTAAAAAGCAATCTGGTGGTATGTGTCTGTGTATGTGTATGCACACAGTGAAAAAGGTACCACCCACACAGCATTGAAAATGAAATAAAACACTACCATAACCAAATTTTGGAGGCAATAACTGCATTAAAAAACTGCACCATGTTTTAAAAAATCTTTTTCTCTAAAGAACATCCCTTCCTAAACTGATTTTTTTTCCAATCTTAGTCTTCCTATTAGGGTGTTTTTTTTTTTTTTTACGTCTGACTCATTTCAATGAGAGAACCAAGGAGGACCTTGGCATTTACTTACTTGCTTTCCAGCTAGTAGATCATGAAGATTTATTATGGGTGTCTTTAAGTCCCCACTGGAATCAGTAATGTTATTAACTACCCACACTGCTCACTTACAAGATAATCAACACAGTATCAGAAGCACAGCTTTTCTAGAAGGTACAACTGCTCACTGCACATGGAAACAGCTTCAGATGATTTTATCTTCTTATCGAGGGATAGGTGATACTCTGCTCCATGCCACCTCGAGATCTCTTGATCATCTACACAATTAAAGTGAAGGTGGGGTGATTTTAAATATTTGGCACATTGATCCTTCTTACAGCAGGTTAACCAGGCAGAACTCGAGTGGTCCAGGATTTCACAGCTCAAGCCAGGCAGGTCCCTCATGCCTGCTCCGTGCTGTCCTTGCTTGGTGGAGATACTGGACCATGCAGATCCAAGAAGACAGTGACTACCTGATGATTCAGCACTCCAGTTCTCTTCTCACATTGAATAAAGGTAGCACCAAGCTGCCTGTGGATAGCTGTTAAAAGAGTTTCACCTGAAACTGAGCAGGACACTTTGCTGACTTCAGGCACAGCCAGCCATGGCCCAGTTTGCTGCAACAGGACTAGCTCAGGGAGTGACTATGGTCTAGAAAAGGATCTGCCTGCCAAGGCTGGCAGGGCTGGGAGTGGACTCAGTTGCTGACCTTGGAGAAGGTGCTGAGCCAGACCACAGGTTTGAAGGAAGGCTGTAGCTCTCCAATAACAGGAACCACATCTCATATCCATTGTATTTCCAGGACCCAGCTTGGAGCCTAGCACACACTAACACTGCGCAAATGTTTGTTGAGTGTGCACATCAGCAAAGCTAGAGTTTTTAAATGGTGATTCTTGTTGGAATCACATGATATCGAAACAGCTCTGTGGAGGATACTGTTGGAGACTCAGAAGTTAACAATAACCATCAATCAGAGGCATGCAGTTGGAAAAGGACATCTGTCATCAGACAGTGGGCTCCCAGGACCAGGCTGGGATACAAAGATGGGACTTCAGACTTACTTTACAGAGTATATGGTAAGGGTGAAGCCAGACCAGAGTCAACCAGTTACTAGGAAATAGCAGAGACCAAGGTGCAGAAAGGGATCCTGAAGTCATGGGGACTGGAGTCGGAGGTGAGGGTTGGAGCAGCAACACGAATGACACAGTGATGCCATGTCTCTAAGAATGTTTGGCCAGAAACAGAGCTCCCTGCATCTCTTCTACCAATGTCGGCCAGGGCAGGGCTGTGCATGGAGAGGAGGGGTGCAAAGGCCACAAAGTGACAGAGCCTGTATTCTGGACCTGGGGAGGTCAACCTCCCCAGCCTCGGGCAAGACAACAGTTCACAGAAACCACCTTTCCAGTTGATTTACAATTTTTCTCTTCTCCTCTGAGCAAAGTGCTTTTAGGTTAAAAACCAGGTAGCATATAAATAAACTAACAAGTGTATGCACTAAGATTTTGGTGTCCTTTCATGAATTTTAAGTTTCAGAGTCTGCCTTAAGCAGGCAATCTAAGATTCCAGGTTTTACCTGCTGAGAAAGCTGTGACCCTGAGTTTAATAGGGTGAAAGGAGTGTCCATCTTGATTGAAAAAAGGAGATGATGGTTATGTAGAGACAAAGGAATAACACTTAAATCCTTGAAGTGATCATGGGCTCTCCTGCCTTCAGAGGAAAACACACACACTTACACCCACTTGCACTTATACACAATCAGTTTTGACTGAATGAGTAGGACATAGCTATAATCATTATTTTCTGGAAGGAAATATATTTATAGGCTATAAATAAATGTCTCTAGTTTTGACAATACTATGAATACAACCAGAATAGAAATTATCAACAGAGTGCTAAGAAGTTTTACAATAAATCTCGCATTTGATCATTTGGTAAGAACTACATGTTCCACTTAAAACTGCAGTTGGTCTTCCATCGCTAATGTATATTAGAGCCCACGGCTCACAGCAGGATTTTTTACACTCAGGGCTCGCTATCCTGGACTGTTCAACAGCACTGGCCTCTGAATGCCTTTCAGAAGCAGCCCTGTTTCTTTCACATTTCACTGCCATCTAGTGAACTTACTTGGGAAAGAAACACAGCTGGGAAGGAAATGCTTTGGAAAAAGCAACAGCTTTACCTAGTGACTTCAATTGCCGAACTATAATGGGTGCCTGAAGGAGGAAAATATAAGCTCCTGCCAAAAGAGCCATGGTGCAGAGAATGAAATCAGCCCCTTGGAGTGGAACACATAAACAAGCCACTATCCAGGGGAGCCTTCTGGAGACTGGGGTAAGCAGCTCATGGCAGCATAGCACAGGGTTTTGAGCAGGACAGTCTGGCTCCACAGAATTGGTCTGTTTCTTTGATTGCCCCTCGGGTTGAACCAAAATGGAGGGCCCCATGTCCCATTGCCCACCCCGTGCAGGTATTAGGGGCCTGGCATATAAAGAGAATGGCTGGAATGACCAGGCCCGTGTCAGGGTCACTGGACTGGAAGGATGCCTCTTCTTTCGTCATTCCACATGTAAACTGCACAAGAGGTGAACATGGATGCTGATTCAGTGAGCACTGTGTGGTTTAGTCTGGTCTTCCTGGGAGAACCTGTCTGCTTCTGAATCTACCCTGCCTCTCTCTATTGGGATTTCAAGAGCCCTCAGCCCTGCCCAGGATTTAAGTATATGCTGGAGAAGAAGATAGCTCAGATTCAGGGAGTAATACCCATATGGCTCCCTAGAGAGGAACACTGAAGATTTGCAGTGGCTACTGCCATTGGAATGTGTTTAGATACATGTGTGCACTATGTATGTTCATGGCTGTATACATGTGCATGTGAATGCATATGTGTGTGCATATGTGAATACTAAGGAGCTAATGATATTGAGTCTCATTATCTTATTGTACATTGTCTCTGAATAGTGAATTTTAATGACTGTGAGAGTTAATGACTATGAGAGTTGAGAGATGGCGCAAAGCTAAAAAAAAGAACCCAAAGATTCTAATAACTAATTGAGACCAAAATGAAACTCTAAGATGTATTTGTTCACTCAGAGGATCACTGACAATTTAATTCATGACATCTCCCCCACAAGTATCCTCCAACTGTAAATGTTTTTCTTTCCAGGAACTAGTTCAAGTTTTAAAAGATTGTACCTATAACTGAGTGCCTCCTGCTTGCCATCACTTTCACATTCAGATTTGCCCCATGGAGAAATTCCTGATATCAATTGGCATGGTACCATTCACTGACTTGATGCTACTTGTATTATGATTTATAATTGTTAATTGAATTGGAATGCTTGCACACTCCTGTGGGGATGTAAGTTATTGATAGAGCAAATGCACAAAGAGCACAAAGATCCCATTGGCAGGGGATCACTCGGTTAAATTATTCTATGAATGTGCATACTTCCAAACATACTATCAACTTTAGCACTTCACACCCTGTGGGCCAGTGTGACTCACTGAATCCATTTCTCCAAAATCATTGTTCCTATCCTGTAAAGTGGATCAAATCCTTATTCCAAATGAAGTAATTAAACAAAGACCACATGTATAGATGTTAGCCCATCTACAATGTGCACATAATTGAGCACAGCTAACATGCTTTCCAAATAGTAACCAGTTCCTCCGAGGCTTAGTAACACTGGGCCTCTTCCATAGGTTGGTGGTCCCACTTCAGGGCAAGCCCAAATTGCACCAATGTAAAACAACCAGAGCACTCGCTCTGCATGGATCAATAAAACCAGGAGAACAAGCTCCTGGTGTTGGGTGGCTCAGTTGGTTGGAGCATCGTCCAATACACCAAAAGATTACAGGTTTAATCCTAATCAGGGCACAAACCTAGGCTGTGGGTTTGATTCCTGGTTGTGGTACATGTGGGAGGCAACCAAACAATCATTTTTTTTCTCTCTCACATTGACATTTCACTCTCTCTCTAAAATTAATAAACATTTCCTTGGGTGAGGATTAAAAAAACAGGATAACAAGAAAATTTAAGGAGTAAAAGAAAAAAACTGGAGCACTATGGTAGCACTGTGAATTTGGATCATCTGTAACCTATTGAGAGAGGCTGTGAAAATAACCCATCACCATCCTGTTCTTGGGGAAAACAATGTCAAGCCTTCTCAATTAGTTTTTTCCCTGGTAGCAACTTTGTAGAGAGACTCTGTGATCTGCAAATCCTGCTAAATGTAAGGAGCTGGCATAACAGAAGTCCTCTGGACATTGAGAAACATTACTTCTTAACCCAACTTTGCAAACAAGTAAGTTTTAAAATATTAGATATTTTCTTCCAAAGTTACAAAAGATATTCACTTAAAGAGGGTTAGTTTTAAGTGACTAATTTTGTATGGGGCTCACTCTGCTTGGCCATGAAGAGTCAGATTGACCTGGACTCTGCTGTCAGAAGTGGGGACCCAGAAAGGACACATGGGTTTGAGCCAAAGAGGCAGTGAAGTTAAAAAAGTTAAGCAATGTGTGACTTCCTATCCTTCCAGTAGAGGTCATTAGCAATGTAGCTTGTTTAGGTGCATTGCATTTTATTCACTCACTAAAGAACAAAAACATGCCTATTTGTGGAAGACATAAAGCTACACACCACAATTTTTCTACCCTGGTGTGTAAGAAACATTAGAAATATAACTTTTGAAAATTTTTAATTGTTTAAATAAGGTCATAATAAAATGAAAAACTTCATTTATTTTCATTCTCTGCAGGCTTTTGTTCTCTGGATGATAGGAAGGATGAGGACAGTAAGGGATGTTAATTATTATAATGATAATAAAGTAGCCAGTATGTATTGAGCACTAACTATGTGCTAGACAACTGTCTTATAACTGCTTTTCAGTGATTCATCTTTTTAATCCTAATTTTCAAAATATTAACATTACTGCAATGGATTGAATGTGTGCGTTCCTCCCAAATTCATTTGTTGAATCTTTAGCCCCAGTAATATGGTATTAAGAGGCAGAGCCTTTTGGATGTGATCAGATCATGAGGGTGGAGCCCGTATGAATGGAATTAGTATCATTTATAAAGGAACCCCAGAGATTCTTATGCCCTCTTTCTGCCATGTGAGGACACAGTGAGAAGTTGGCAGTCTACAACCTGGAAGAAAGGTCTCACCAGAACCCAACCATGCTGGCATCCTGATCTCAGACTTCCATCCTCCAGAACTGTGATAAACAGGTATCTGTAGTTTATAAGCCACCAAGTCTATGGTACTTGGTTATAGCAGGTCAAACTAGCTAAGACAATCATTCTCTCCGCTTTACACAGGAGGAAGTTGAATGTGAAAGGTAAACGATTTCTGTTTGACAGAACTGAGATTCAGACTTTGGGTTGTCAGATTCCCAAGCCAGTGCCCTTAGTTTGGTTGTTATACATATGGATATATTATGTCTGTGTGTGTGTGTGTGTGTGTGTGTGTGTGTAAATTTTTTCTATTCCCACTTTCCTGACCCAGAATGCTCTCAGTGAATTATTTCAATAGTCTTAAATTTGTCACTACTGACTCCTATCTCTGCTCCAACAAACTTATCACCATAAGCTGCCATTAGAGTTATGTTCTTAAAATGCAAGTCATATCATTGCCTCCAATACCTCAAAGCTCTCAATGGCTCCCTTCACTGGACTGATAAATACTTCTGTATATAGTGCACAAAGATCCTATAACTCAGACTCATGTCCTATTATATCCCTCACATCCATTTGAACACATTTGTTCAATGTTCAAAAGGTCCAAGACTTTTGTTCATACTATGTTCCCAATATGGCTTCCTTCCGGGTGGGGGGAGGGAGGGTGCAGTACAATATATAAGCGTGAATACAAGCTGTGAATTTGGCTGTACTTTGATTGGATTCCCAGCTCTACCCCCTGCCAGCTCTGCGATCTTGGACTAGTTGTGTAACTGCTCTAAACCCTTGTTTCCTTCGTCTGAAACATGCATTGTTGAGAGCATCAAATGAAATAACAGATGCCTTCTAGCTAGCATAGTACCTGACACAGTATTTAGTAAGTGGAAGCTACTTTCATCTGCCTTGGGGAATTCTCTGCCCTTTCTTAGGTCTGTGTTTCAGGGGTACCCAGGCATATAGGATTCTCTCTGTTTCCATTGAGCTTCATACTCCATTCATGTCCAATTTCGGCCTAACTTTTGGCTTAAGCCAAGAAGTCAGCTTTCTTTTGGACTCCCAGATGCATCCAGTAAAACAGTCTTCGTACTCTAAATTTACAGGACAGAGTTAGCAGAGGAATGGGAGGTAAAGGAAGGTAAAAATCAGAAAGTTGTATAATAACTGTGATCAAAATAGCTAGTATTCATTGAATATTATGTGTGAAATCCTGCTTTATGTGGATATATGTGGACTTTCTTAACAAATATCCAAAACATTTGTGTAATTTTTATGGTCCTTATTTATAAATGGAGATGCTAATGGTTAGAGAGATAAACAACTTTTAAGAGATGGCCGGATTTGAAGCAAGGAACCTGGTTTTAGGGCATGTACCTTCTTCCTCCATCCACTGACTGACTCTCACCCGGATTCTCTGCCCTTGACATTTATGCAGACTTCCAGGTGGCACACAGATTTCTGGTTTTCATCCCAATATGATAGCCTTTTTTGGCTCACCCAGTCCTTGTTTTACAGTGAGCCTCAGCAAAGCCAGTTGCAGTATTCAGGTTGCCCTATCACTTAAGCCATCATTCCATTCTCACCTTGATTCATGGGATCTTATGAATTTAAAATCACTTAATGCATGTGGTAAAAGGAAGCATTTCATTTGCTATCACTTTTTTATTTGGAAGTAGCATCCATGCTGGTACTTCAAAGAATTTGTTAGAACTCAGCTGTAGCCAGAGTTTCATACACTTGGCCACTTGGGGAGAAAGATTTCTTGTTGCAAAGGTTTTCAAATTATTCTATCATTATCAGCATGGTTTGGCTGGGTCTTGGTTCTGGGAAATCTGACTAGGAAAGTTTTAAGAAGAGATATTTCAAGAGGACTGTTCTACCATACATTTCTCCTCCCTAAAAATCTTAATAAATGAAATAGCTCAAACTTTCTGTATGCATATACAACCTAGAATTTGATTTTATATAGTTGCTGGGTCTCATGATCAACCACACAGTTGAATCAACATGAGAAAAGAGAAATCTGTTTAGATCATTGAAGCTAAGATTATTGAAATTTATTTCATGCTGGAAATGTAGCATAGAATTGTTTTTGATTGATGGGATTTTAGGTGGGGTTTATTTTTCCCATATACTTCCTATACTTTCTAGGTTTTCTAATAATCAGAAAAAAAATCCAAGGGAAAGTCAGTAATTTGATCACTGTTGTGGGGAAGCACCAAACTAGATGTTTGGAGTGTTGGATCCAGTTTTCACTTTTCTCTTCCTGGATAGCAAGTCTTTTAACATCTCAGAGCCCAGGCTTCTAGATCTTCACAAGGTGCAGGTTAGATGGTACAATGGTATTTAGACTCCAGGCCCCAATCCCAGGGGTGCCTTTAAGAATCTCTGGAATTCTCTCCCCCTCCCCCCCTTGATGCCCACCTAGATTTCTGCCAAAACTGCTATTTTATCTCCTCTGTGTTTTACATGTTAAGAATCCCCGTACTGTTTTTATTACAAAATATTTCATTTACTCGGGTCCAGGTAACAGCTAGGTGAAATTAGATAGCTTCTCACTTGTGATTTCATAATCCTTTCGTCAATCATGTATCTCATGAAAAATTATTGGATTTTCCAGAACTTCCTATGATTATCCTTCTTGGGGGAAATGAACTGACAGTAGAACTGACTCGCAATAGTTAACTTTACTAAGACATTTCCCAGGCTTTTCCCTTAAACTAGTTACTTGCTGCACAGTTAGTCTTATGATTAGGTAAAAAAATAAAAGTCTGTGTGGTCAGTTGCTCCAAAGATGCTTCCTCAGATACTCACCACTGGCTGAAATTCCAATGAAATTTAACTTACACTTTATTACAATTAAGGTATGAATTAATTTTAACAGATCTTTTTGAAACAGAGAAAGAAAAGAAAAAATGACACCAGGAATTGAAGGGGAAAAGACATCAGATAAAAGACAAAATGGTGAAGAAAGGAGATAAAGAGAAAACCAATGATATATTCTACCTATTCCATTCTCTACCTACCATATTTGGACCCAGACTGTGTGGACACCACCCCCATGCTTGGGAACTTCTGCATTGCACTGTTAAGCCTGGGCTCTACTGCTAACACAACACATACAACACAATACAGAACATCTCTCCTTGTGAGTAATACCCACGAACTATTCACAGAGCAAATCACATTAGTATGTTGACTCCCTCCTCCTTTCTTCTTCATTTTGGCATTTCCTATCAAGGTCATCTCATCCAATTTTAAACAGATGTTGGATCACCATTATCTCTCAATTATTTCTAGAGCCTAAATAAGAAAATTAAGCTGCTTTTACTGGCTTGAAGTCCAACCCTATACTTTAGGGAATAGAAGATGCAGATTTCCTCCCAGTTAAGCATATTTTGCAAAACAAAACAAAAAGTAAGATGCAAAAGAACTCAGAAAAAGCTACAGGAAAAGAATGCAGGTGGGGTTGTCTACTGATTGAGAGATTCTTTGAAAAGTCACAAACTTGAAGGTACTACAGTAGCAAGATGGCTTCAGTAATATATATTCATAGCATGTTGCTTAATCTCTCCAGAGACAGGCTGAATAATGTCCTGCTCATTTCTTATTAAGTAAGCTCTGATTACACAGTTATACCAGGCACCCTGACCATGGGGTATCCAGACCCCACTGAACCTCACATAATGCATACGATGTTGGTCTGCTGTATTACAATCTGCAATTTCAAAAGCTTTGGGAATTAAGAGACTTTTTAATGGGAAAGGAGACCTATGAAAAGATTTCCCTCAGGTATATTGTCTTCTGTAAGTTTTCTAACTTTAATACACAACAAATATCTGAACTTCAAAGACTTCATTAGATGGACTTGGCTTCTAGTACAATGTTATTGTTAAGTCTTGAGGAGAAAAAACATCTCACAGAATATATTCTTAAAAAGAGCAGGGCTTGGGTGTTCACACTTGGCATGTAGCCCTTAAATAGATCTGACAGCTCAATTTTCCAATATGATATGCAGGAAATATGAAATTAGCTCCCAATTATATCTGGCACAGTGGTTACGTGCATGGAAGGTTTCATGCAGGCAACCTGTCACAGCAACTTCCTGAAGCTTTATTTTCTAAAATTCTAAACCCAGCCTATAGAAAATCAAGAATACTTAAAAAAATGGGAGGAGGATCATGACATGATTTACTTTTTGTTTTGTTTGTGTGTTTCCCATGCCTGGCTCCCTGACCCACTGCTCTCCTTTAAATGGTTGTCTTGGACAACGGCAGACTCCACTACTAAAGTGACAGAGACTGCAGTGTCAACCCAAACCTGCTTTATTCTATCCTCTTCTCCACATAACAAAACATGTGTTTTAATCAGATCAGCAATAAGCCCATCTAAAGGGGACATACATGCATTCTTAGGCAGACATGTTCTGTGACTACACTTTGTCTCATGGGATGTTGATGAGAGTCTCCTTGAACAGGAGGGCCATAGGCTTTTCCCCCTTACTCCATACTGTAGTGTGAAATACAGATATGATGCTATCTGGGACAATGAGGTGATATGCTAAGGATGATGGAGCAAACAAAATACAAAAGGTTGGGTCCCTGCTGCCCACAGAGTGACCACCTCAGCCTTGGATTGCCTACCTGCAGGTGGTTTATCCTGAGAGAGAGATAAATATTTATCCTGTTTGCACCACTGTTAGTAACCCTGATAAACCTTAGTTTTCCTATTATATTCAGCTGCGTATAAACCTAGTTGATATAATTACTATCTTTCAAATATCAGGTTTCAATTAGTACATAATTGCTAAATTAAGACAACACTCTCTAAGAGAGGACCTAACCTCATCCTTCCACTCCATGGGCCAGAATTTTATGTGGAAGTTGTAAGGCCACCAGATATTTACCTTCCTCCTTTTCTTCTTTCTTGTCATATATATTTCTTTCTATAATAACACCTAGACGTTTTTTAAAACTCCAAAACTCATAAACGTGGCATTAAAATGTTGACTTGGAAATGATGGAACCCAGTCTAAGCTCTAAGAATTACATACAGTTGGCAATTCTTGCTCATCTTAAGCCAACCAACAATAGATAAAGTATGGTAGCATTGTTGTTCCCCTTGCTGTGAAATGGATCAAGCAGAGCTAAGAGAAAGGTCTTTCTCATTCTGTTTTCCATGCTAAGTGTCTCTCACCATTCCCATGCCGGAGAGATGTGACGCCCACTTCCCTGTTCTAGCATACAATATGAACTACACAGACCTCAGTCTCTGCCACTAGAATTGCTTCATGTCAACAACCCTAACTAGGCCCTAAACAGGTTTTGTCTTCTCCAAGATAGTCCTGCTCCCCGAAAGTGAAGGCAATGTCATAAAGGTCCCATCTACTCCTTCCTGGTCTTGGGCTCCATGACAATCCTGCTCAGTCCCTCAGGTTTCAAGTGTGTGCTGTAACCCTAGCCTGGCCTGCACATAACAGTAAGAGATATAAAGCAAAAAACCATCCCCAACCACTCTTGTCCCCATGGGCCAATCCCAGTATTCAGAATAGTGAGGTTAGACTATGTGAAATTGCCAAGAGTTAAGTACCATTGACCCAAGAAGCTGGCAATGTCCTGTGGTTCAACTTAGTACTATTGCTCTTACTGTCTGTGGCTCTCCCATAAGGTGAAAATGAAGTCATCTCACATGATCCTATCAGAATGGCGACCTTTAAAATATTCCAAGTTGCCTGTGCTATAGGAGCAGGGCTGAGCACTGTGTCCTTAGATGGCCTCTGGGGAGGGAAGATCAGGGAGTATCAGTGTATAGTGGACCCAGCTTCAGTCACACCACACTCTCCCATACTAGGCAGGACTTCAAGGCATGGGGTGCCTTCTTTGCGGGGTGCCCTCCTATTATTCCAGATCTTCACATGGCAGATTACCCCTCATCCTTACAATCTAGCTCAATCAACCACCACTTGGTCCCTAGCACTGAGCCAGACAGACAAGGAATGGGTTATATTAAGAGCTAAATGTGTTCTCACTCACTTCTTTTCTTTGGGCCTTCTCTTTACAATTTTTTCCAACTTTATTGATATACAATTGACATATAACATTATGTAATTTCAAGGTGTACAACTTGTATATTACAAAATGTTTACCACAATGAAGTTAGTTAATATGTCCTTTACTGCACATAATTACTTTTTTGTTCTTGTTAGGGTGAGAACATTAAAGCTCTACTGTCAAAGCAATTGTCAAATACAGGGTATGGCAGCAGTAACACCCCTGAGTGTGGTTGTTAGGTTATGTGAATGCCTTGCATAAGATGGACAACAATTTGAACATTTCACCTATGATGTTATATGGTGTGCTTGAGTGTGATATTGTTATGTTGCAGAATTATGTGCTTATGACTTTGTAATAAAAGATTTTTATGTAATAAAAAGGGGCGTTATTTGTGCCAGACGTTGTATCTAATACACTAGTGTTAACTATAATCATGGAGTGCATATCAGGTCTCCAGAACTTATGTATCTTGTAACTGAAAGTTTGTGCTCTTTGACCAACATCTCACCACTTCCCCCACCTCTCAGACACTGGGAACCACCTTTCTACTCTGTTTCTATGAGTCTGAAGTTTTTAGATTCCACTTATAAGTGATATCATGTAGTATTTATCTTTTCCTGACTTATTCAATTAGCATAATGCCCTAAGGTCAGTGCATGCTGTTGCAAATGGCAGGATCTTCTTCTTTCTAATATTTCATTTTTATATGTATATAAAATACACATATTTATATACATATGCATATATAAAATGGAATATTAGAGATATATATACCACATCTTCTTTATCTATGTCTGTCAATGAACACTTAGGTTGTTTCCATATCTTGGCTGTTATGAGTAGTGCTGCAATAAACATAGGGGTGCAGATATTATTTTAAGATAGTGATTTTGTTTCATTTGGATGAATACCCAGAAATATTCATGCTGGGTCACGTGGTAGTTCTATTTTTACTTTTTTGAGGAACTTCCATACTGTTTTCCATACTGGCTGCACCAATTTACATTTGCATTGAGTACAATGTACCTCAAGCTCCATAGCCTCCAGATTAGTAGGGATTCGTGTGCTTTCTGAATTGAATAAGAAATACGGGCTGGGAACATGCTAGTTCAGTAGAAGCATCTCAGAAAAAGCCTTTGAACTCACAACAATGGGTGAGGTACTGTGCCCTGCACAGGCTGAGAAGGACTCACTCATTCATTCTTTTCCATAGTCAGCTGTCTAGTAGAGCATAGTGTCCAGTTTGGTTCACTGTGTGTAGAAGTTACAAAGAAAGTGAAAGATCTGCCCTGGCTGGTGTAGCTCAGTGGATTGAGTGTGGGCTGCAAACCAAAGTGTCGCAGGTTCGATTCCTAGTCAGGGTACATGCCTGGGTTGCAGGCCTTAACCCCCAGCAATCGCACATTGATGTTTCTCTCTCTCTCTCTCTATCTCCCTCCCTTCCCTCTCTAAAAATAAAAATAAAATAAAATCTTTAAAAAAAAATTCTGAAGTTTTTTTAAAAGAAAGTGAAAGATCTGCAGATAAGGAAAAAACTTAAAAGGATGAAAAATTAGTGTTTTTAAGGAGTGGTAAACAGAATTATGCTTATTTCTTCTGAAGAAAGTAAAAGTAGAAGGTATGCCATTATTTTTGGGGGGTGCCCTTAAATTTGAACATATTCTACTGTTGGAAAACAAAACATATAAATGTATTTCCTTTTGTGTCTAAGCTGTCAGTAAAGTTTTTAGCAAAGTTGACTGACAATTGCCACAAACTTCTCAATGTAGTTGCCTAAAAGTCTTCATTATTTCTATTTCTTATAAGTGGGCTCTCCTTTATTTCTAGATGTATTACCTATGGGCCACTTTTGACAATTTTATCAAAAATAGAGGAGGTAAAAAAAATTATGCACACACAAGCACTGCTTTCAAATGTATAAGAAGGATTATATGAAAAGGCTACTAAAATCTTTCAGTCTAGTTTAGAAGACCAAACAAGGAGAAATTGGTTTATTTTTTAAAAGCTGAAAAGAATTCATTTGAAAGAAAGAGAACAATCTTTCTTGCCCACGATGAAACATGGAAACACAGAAATGGAGTGCGGAAATACCTGAGACATTCGTGCCTTGGAAAACAGCAAGTGTGAAGGTTTTATAAATTGTAAGGTGATTCATAAGGTTTTCTTGTTTTTATTATTTAAGAAGAAAATGTATAAATAAACATTCTGCACAATTGAGATACATGTATCTATTTTTTTTTAAAGGCAAGATTGGAAGACCTTCCAAGGAAGGGCCTATTTAATCACCTGAACTACATTCAAGCAGATTTCTCACTTATTTTGAAAAGTATCTGTTGATCCCTTTGTTATGCCAACAATTAATACATAGTAAAATTGTTGAAATTATTTTATTCTGCCAAACACTGCTCCCACAATTCTCTCATGAGTTACTTTTCCTTTTTAATAGTTATTTAAAATTCTTTTTAAATTGTTGTAAAATATGCACTGGCTAGTGTGGCTCAGTTAGTTGGATCATCATCCGGTAGATGTAAAGCTTGTGGGTTTAAATCCCAATCAGAGCATATGCCTAGGTTTCGGATTCAGACCCTGGTGGGCACTGCGAGAAGAGAACAATCGACGTTTCTCATGTGGATGTTTCTCTCCCTCTCCTCTCTCTCCCTACCTCTTTCTCTAAAAATCAATAAGCCCTCATGTGAGGGTTTTAAAAAATGTCATAAAAATACACAATTTGCCGTCTTAACTATTTTTTAAAGATTTTATTTATTTATTTTTAGAGAGGGAAGGGAGGGAGAAAGAGAGAGAGAGAAACGTCAATGTGCAGTTGCTGGGGGCCATGGCCTGCAACCCAGGCATGTGCCCTGACTGGGAATTGAACCTACAACACTTTGGTTCGCAGCCTGTGCTCAATCCACTGAGCTACGCCAGCCAGGTACCATCTTAACTATTTTTAAACATACAATCCAGTTTTGCTGGGTACATTCGCCTTGTGGTGCAGCCAATCTTCAGAACTCTCTTTAAAACTGAAACTCTGTCCCTCTTAAACAACTTCCCACTTACCCTTCCCCCAGGCCCTGGAAGCCCCTATCCTACTTTCTGTCTCTATGATTTTGATTATTCTAGGAACCTTATATAAGTAGAATCATACAACATTTGTCATTTTGTGACTGGCTTTTTTCTCTTAGCATAGTGTCCTTCAGGTGGATAGACAATATTTTAACTCTTACTTATTTCTGCTTTTTAAAATCACAGGCCTCTATGCCATGAGTTTTCCTGAGTTATGGATTCATTGAGAACGATGGGATAATATCCCAAGCTGCAACCTGGCTCACAGTTTTGTTGCCATTGGATAGTTGATAAAGTGCACAGATTCTAGCTCGGGGATTACTCTCCCTTACAGTTATTCCTTCAAGACAGTGGATACTTAAGCAACACTATGTTCTCTTCCTGAAGGAATGTCTAAGCTTAAAACACCATGGTTGGGTCTACTGTGGGAAATATCCAAGCATAGAAATCATTATCCATCAATTCATTCATTCATACATATAAGAAATGCTTATTGAGCATACCTACCACAGGCAAAGCATTATATCAGGTGCCAAAAAGAATGTCATGATCCTTGCACTGAGAAACTAGAAATCTTGATGGGAGATGAGGTAAACACATTTTTTAAAATGAACAGTACGTGCTATAGGCTGAATGTCTGCTTTCCCCCAAAATTCATTCCCCCCTAATTCCCCCCTAATCTTCAGCGCAGGGCCCTGGAGGGTGAGTAGGTAATGAAGGTGGAGCCCTCATGATGGGGTTAGTGTGTGTATAAAAGAGATCCCAGATTGCTCCCTAGCCCCTCTGCCATGTGAATAAACACTGAGGGGGGCCCTCATCAGATACTGCTGACATTGGCTAGCACCTCTGCCTGGGACTTTAACAATCTCTAGAGTGTGAGATACAAATTTCTATTGTTTATAAGCCACCCAGTCTGTGGTATTGTGCTATAGCAGCCTGGACAGCCTCAGACTGTGTACAATAATAGTATAAGAGATTGTCACAGGATTCTATGATTAACTGACAAATTAATGACAAAACATTAAGTGCTATGTGCTCCAGAGAAGGAGGATGTCCCATAGGGCAGGTAGAGTGGAGAGTAGGGTTCACACACAGCTCCTGATACATTGCAGGTACTAAATGATTAGTGAAGGAAGGAAGGTGTGGCATTTGTTTAATCTTTATTGTATTTTTTCCACTAACAAGGAAAATGGGGAAGGTGTAGCATTTGAAAAGCCAAAGAGAATGACAAAAGAGATACGTGGTCTGGGGAATAGCGAGAGTGAATGCTTGGAGTTGGGAAAGTTCACAAATTACTAGGGAAACACTAGCAGACTGGTTTTTCAGAAGGAAGGGGACAACGTGGAGGTGCCTGAAGGTGAAGGTCAGCTATGAGAATGTGGGTGCTGCTGGGGAGGGCCTGGAGCAGCTGAGTCCATTTTTGAATTGAATTCTCTAAGTAATTCTCTTAGGAGCTATGAAGATGGGTGAGCAGGAGTAACATGATTAATGTGGCATTTTAGGAGGATTAATCTGGCAGGTATGTGCAATGGATGAGCGCAGAGAAGAGAGCGGAAGACAGAGAGAGCTGTTAAGAACACTTTGTGTGCTCTCCATGTGGCCGTGTCTGCACTTTCTCTCAATTGATTTCAAAAGAATGAGATGGCCTTTAAGAGATAACAATGGCTCCGGTGGGACCTCACCATCTTCACACTGGAGGCTGTGCTTATAGGAAGGTCGTGATTAAACTTTATTTCTTTCCAAATTCAAAAGGACATCCATTGTATACTTCCATCTTCATCTTCACTTAGTGGGCATAATTATTATAATTAAGGAGATACACAGAGAGGTTATCAAATAGGGACTCTGTTTAAGTACATGCTAGTTGTGAAATACATACCAAGAGGGTAGCCTGAATGACTTTAGGGTGGGGAGACAGGAGCTTTTGTATCTAGTAGAGATTTGAACTTAGAATCTCTGTTAAATACAGTGATTTTGCATACTTTAAGGGGAAACCAGCTCAAAAAATGCTGCATAGTGCATTGATTTTTATTTGTGTCACTATAGTTATTAAATTAAATGTTCCTTTAAAAAATACAACTATACATAATTAACCCATTCTCAGAAATCATCTGTTGCCCATTTCTTCAAGTTTTCCAAATCAAAGACTAATTAGTAAAGCCCTAACTAGAAATGTACATATCCATATATATGTACATATATATGTATATATTTATTTACTAAATATATGTGTGTGTATATACGTATATACATATATACCTATACATATGTATGTGTATATACATCTATATCTATACATATGTGTGTATACATATATGTATTAATATACATATATGTATAAATGTATATACATGTATATGTTTATGCGTATATGTATATATGTGTGTATATTTATTTTTCTTCTTCAGTGAATTTCTATTATTAAGGAGAACATCTTTGTTTCCTACAGAATCATCATGGAATCAGACATCTTGACTTCCAAGGTCAAGGGTCAGAAAGCTCTCCTTGTCTGTTCTCCACACCACTCCAACTCACTCTATCACCAAGGATGCTGAGAGCAAGTGTGGCTTGGCCAGGCCACAGAGCACAGACTCGCCTACAATCTCAGTGGGCAGCTCTTTCAGAGCTCAGCATGCTTGGGTATGGCTTCCATTGGAAATTTTCTCTTTTCCCCAAGGCTTCTCTGAAAGTTTGCCCCTGCCCATTGCCTGCTGTGCATTCCTACAAATAGTCAGGGAGCATTGATGACCTGGGCAAGCTCCACCCAGACTTAGGGAGATCTATTCCGTGTTCTCACTTATTCTTTTCCTTGGGCTTTCCCCTCCATGGGCAAGCTGTGGCCTTTCCACCATCCAGGTCCTACTCTCTGAGATGTGGTTGGGCTTTGAGATCTTCATTCAAGCCTGCTTTGGTCCTACATTACTCATAGCAGCCTTGCTCCAGTAAGAGAGTACTCAGAAGGCATTTGGCTCAGCTTATTGGAGCTCTACAGAGGAGTAGGGGACCACAGCCCAGCTAACAGTGAGAGACTCCTTTACTGCTCTTGATTGTGTGTACATGTTTTCCTAAAACAGTCATTTGGAGATGTAGGTGGGCAGATCTGTGTGTCTTGGCCAAATAATATCTAAACATCACCCCAGTTGCTTCTAACTCTCCAAATACTTCATTATCCTAGATACAGCTTAACCTCATTTTTCAGAGCTCACCTTCCTGGTAACACCACTCACCTCCAGTGCAGCTAGGGACCAGCAGGAAGCAGAAGTCCTGAGACAGCCAGTGAAAAGAGAGAAAAGTCCATGTGCCAAACCCTCTGCCTATCCCTGACAGGATGGCCCCACATGCCCTCACTCAGAACAGATTTATTCTTATTTTTAGGCACAATTCTAAAAATCCTTTTTTTTTTTGTTTCTTCAGCCCTCATTCTTTATGGCCTATAATTTAGGAGAGGCAGACCCACAAAGAGCAGGAAGAAATGACCTCGGGAAACCTGATGACGAGGGAGCAGTCTGAACAGTTACTCTAAACAAGAAAGGCAACCATGCAACCAGCAGAGAAAAGAAAGGATGGAACACATTTCTTTTGGGTTAGCCCCCTTCAGAGGGTTTCTGAATTCTGCAGATCTGCTGGTAGGTGTCTCTGCTTGCAAAGCCCTTATTTGAGCTGCCAGGATTAGCACATGTATGGGGCTTTAGCACAGGATCCATGATGACCATCTGCATATTGGATACCTTAGAGCAAGTCCTAAGCAGGCTCTTCAGAAGGTACAAAAGTGCTGTGGAAAGTCCTGGTGGTAGCGTTGACATGTACTTCACTCACATTCATCCACTCAGCAAACATCTTAGACCACCTCACACATTCCAGAAAGTGTGCTGTGTTCCAAGGATACAATACGAGAACCCACCTCCTGGAAGCTTACAGTCTAGAGCAGCCCTGTCATCAAAATCCAGAGAGTAGTTTATACTTAGAGCACCCCAGTCCAAACAGGACACATTGCAAGCATACAACAGCCGCATGTGGGAGGAACTGCTATACTATACAGTGCAGATTGTAGCATATCTGGCTATTCCTTGATCATTACTAATGCAGTATGGTTGGACTATCTCTAGCCTATTTAGTATCTCTAAGGAAATCACAAAGTGCAGAGGAAACATAAAAATAACTCTTTTACCTAGGTAGATATACCAGGACTAACTAGTCTTACAGTCTTCCTACCATAAACGAAGGCATTGCTTACATGACAGTTATCTCCCCTACCTTGTACATAAAAATCAATGTAAAACTCAAATTACCCCCCTGTACTCCACCTCTTTGTCTACCAGCATCTCTGGCTATACTACTGTATTCTCTCTAAAAAATCTGCTCATAATAGGCACTCAGTAAATATCTTGGAGTGAATGACTGAAGAAAAACTTTGTAAATGTCATCGGCACTTACTAATTTCAAAGCACTAGGAAACCAGCACCAATATTCAGGAACACTTCAGATCTCATGTGCATTAGTTGTTTCTCTCCCCGGGCTATCTCAGCTTTCATGCATGTAAATAGAGGGGCTGGCTATGAAAATTTCATGCCCTGCCTCATTGCACCATCTTATTAGGAACCAGAGCTGACGCAGAAACACAGGGACATGTTTCACTTCAGAGGCATGTGTAGCATCTGTTAGGAAAACCTGAACACTGTCTGACACCTTGGTTTTCACCCTGGATTCAAGAGAAGAATACACACCAGTGAGTGGTTTTTGCATGGTTATTCCTGTTAATATCAGAACTGGTAGGTTGAACAGATTTAACCAAGTATTACGCCTCTTGTGTTTCCTGCCTCAGATGAAAGCAGATACTGAGGATTACCCCAAAACTTGCTTATACTGGGATCTGCCAACCTCTGATACTGCAGACAAAGAAATCTGAGTATGAGATGGCAGAAGGGGGGAAAAAGGGTGTCCCATTGCAGGATCGAGGTCCTGGGACTCAGCTTCTTCACATGCAAAGACCCCATTTGCAGCTGCTTTAAAAAACACAGCCCATTTCATGAAAACGTCTGCACAGTCCACCTCCCACCATAGGTAAGAGAGTGCACTCAAACCAGCACCTGGCCTAATTGATAGTCACTTGCCCCAAATTATTCCTTGCCTTTACAAGATAGGAAGTGGCTATTGTCTGAGCAAACAAACCTAAGCCATGTCAGGATGATGGATGTAACTTCCTCTAATGTTACATCTGACTTTGTGCCAAAACCCCCTCATGCTCCCTTTCTCACTCTGGTTCTGGTTAAAGCATGACTCAGTGGCCACCAGAAGAATGCACCTGGCAGACCTCCGACGGCAGAGGGCGTAAGTGGTCGACAGCTCTGTGCTATGCATTGAAATCTTCTGCTGTGTTAGCATGGAGGGCCTCGCTTCCTGTGGGCTGCTCCCCACCACTGACTGAAGGCAGTGGAGATACTAAGGCAGACCCATTCCTAGAAGATGCTGGATTCATTTGTTGGCCAATTTAGACTCAAGCACTCCCCATTGGCTCATTTAGGATGCACCCACGCAAACTCCTTTTCCTGTCTTAGTCTGTTCAGGCTGCTTTAACAAAATACCACAGATTGGGTGGCTTATCAACCACATAAATTTATAGTTGACCTTTGAACAACAAGGGTTTGAACTGCACAGGTCCACTTATATGTGGGCTTTTTTCAACAAATAATGTAAATGTTATTTCTCTTCCTTATGATTATCTTAGTAACATTTTCTTTTCTCTATCTTCCTTTATTGTAAGAATACATTATATAATACATACTGGGTGGGACAAAAGTATGTTTACAGTTGTGAATATGCAAAACTGTTTATTCTTATATAAGTATTTATTAATTATTGTATTATTTTCCCATATGAACTATAAACCTACTTCTACCCCACCCTGTATAACATACAAAATATGTATTAATTGACTTTTTATGTTATTGATAAGGCTTCTTCTGGTCAACAGTAGGCCATTAGTAGTTAAGTTTTGGGGGAGTCAGAGTTAGATGTGAGTTTATGACACACAGGGATTCTGTAACCCTAATCCCCACAGTGTTCAAGGTCAGCTGTATTTCTCATGGTTTTAGAGGCTGAAAGGCTGAGATCAGGGCACCAGTATGGGTAGGTGAGGGCCCTCTTCTGGGCCATAGACTCCTTGCTACATCTTCACGTGGCAGAAGGGGGCAAGGGGTCCCTCGGCAGCCTCTTTTATAAGGGCACTAATTCCATCCATGAGGGCTCCACTCTCATGACTAAAGCACCAACCAAAGAACCTGCCTTTTAATATCTTCACCTTTGGGGGTTAGGACTTCAATATATGAATTGGGGGGTGAGACAAACATTCAGAGTCTAGAACTCCCTCTTTCCTTCTCTCAAGATCAGACTTGCATTGGCTTTGGAAGACTCTTCCAGCCTTTCCTAGCCCACAAGCATTTCCTCTAATAAAATCCTTGCGTGTGTAACTTTGTCTTCATGTCTGTTTCTTGCAAGGCCCTGCCTCACACAGGTTCCTTTCCAGAGGAGACTGAAGACCCAGAGGAAGACAAGAATCCACTATAACCCAGATCTGAATAGGGCCTCACACACAGTAGGCATTCAAATAAAATTTACTGAATGAACGAGTGAGTGAATGAATGAATGAGACGTTATGCAGCTAAGGACACAGCCCTAGTTACAAAGATGAATCTTTAATGACATGGTACAAGTGACAGCCTGTTGGCCTCCTTATTATTGAGGCCACTGCCCTGAATTCCTAAGGAATCAGGAATATCATTACCTAGAAGTTGATTGGGGTAAGAGGGTGGGGTGAGGGTTCTTCTAATGTCATGGGAGCCACAGTGAGTCCAGGTCTCTGAGACTCTAACTTAGAAGTCAGCAGCCAACTTTCATTGAGCTCCATGCTCCTAAAGGGTAAGGCAACAATCACTTCCTTTTCACCTAGTGAGGCCAGAGAAAGGAGGTCCCATTAAAAGCCAACAGCTCCAAGTAAGACCTAAAATTCACTCCAAGCGAGACAGGTTGGTTACCCTGAGTAAGGGAGGGTAGAAGAGGATAGAAGAAGAGCTTGAGAGCTGGCTCCTCTCTCAACATGAGTAAGTGCAGACATCTACTGATGCAGTGAAGCCTTGACTCGCCCCCATAAGGCATCCTTCTGACTCATGGGAGCACATTTGGCATCACCTGGAAATCCAGGACAGCTGTGATGCATTTCCTCTGCTATGGAGGGTGATCCTGGCTAGACCCTGGGTTGAGGTATAGATTCCCTAAATATTCAAGCAGTTAGTGGTGAATTCAGTAATGGTGATATTCAGAGAGATTGTGGAATTGCCAAAGAATTGTAACTTTGAAGCTCTAGGCCAGTTTTATCAAACACCTACTATGCCATGATTCTGGATCTAGGTCCTGAGAATCTGAATTTCATCAAGTGCCCAAGAAATTCTTGGCCCTAAATGTAGTCTGCGTGGGCTGGTATTGAAGACACTACAGTTGGCAATCTTGAGAGAGATAGAGCCAATTTGGGGGGCAGCAAACTGCAAAAGTTGGGAGATTACAGACAGAAATTTAACTGGACAAACTTCCATTACTAGCCAAAAAGAATCAAAACTTCCATACCCTTCTTCTCCTGAATACCCAGAGTGTCAGAGGCTACCAGCCCCTGTTAGCAGGGAGGTAAGGAGACAACAGCAGATGTTTGCAACAGTCTGGAGAAATGGCTGGCAGAATGGACAACAAAATCATTGTCAGAGGCTGAAAGTGTTAAGTGCCTGTTATGAATAATGTTACAAGTGAGCCAGTGTTGATGAATTTCAACCCCATCCCTCACAGGCATGAAACAGAAGCAGCCAACCACTAACCTCCTTTCTCTGTTTGTGGCATGTCCACAGGATGGATGTCTTGCTGGGCCAGAGGCAATTTCCTGCCATGGAAGCTAAAAATATTTGGTGCTCATTCACTTTCCCAGGCTCCCTGGAGGCAGGCTGTGGGCACGAGAACTGGGCACATGCATTGGTCTTCGACCTGGAGTGGGAAGTTGGTGTGGAGAAATCCTGGGCACAGGAGGCACCCCAGTGGCAGCAGCAGTGGGGGAGCATCTGCTCCCTGGGCAGCAGTGGCAGCCATCCTCGTGAGAGTATCTGGTGTCCAGGTTAGCAGCTCTGGGGTACAAGCTACAGAATTGGGGCCTGATGTGGAGGTGGTGGCATCCTCAGGGGGCCCATTTGGTGGTGGCATTTGGGGCATCTTTCCCGGTCATATAAGCCTGAATCCAGCAATACTCTGGCTCTCATGGAAATTTTTTAACCTCCTGGGTGGCTTTCCTCTTTACAAATTTCCTTCCTGCATAATCAGCCAAATGCATTTCTACAGTGAGAAACTAGGAACCCCAGTGGACTGAGTAGTCTTTTGTTGGGGGAGGTCTTGGTTTCAAACTGAGCATGCAGCTCAGGGAGGTGGCTGTGAGCAATCCTGAGGAATCCAGGGGTCTCCTGCCAGCAAGCAGGGCAAGCCAGGTGAGCATCCAAGTTCGGAGGGGTGACAGACTCGAAGAAGAACAACTCATTCTCACCCCTGCTGACGCCAGGGCTACAGGCTTCTGTGAACAAAGAGCTTCCAGAACAGCATTCTGCAGGACCATCCTTGGCTGAAAAGAGAAGGTCAGAAGAGGAGGAACTGTGCTTTCAAACAAGACTTGAACCTGCAGTACAAGAACCTGCAGTCTGTAGGAGACAGCGTGTCAGGGAGAGGGGAATTCTGGGCCCTTGGGAGAATTTAAATCCTCCAGGAACCTTCTCATGGGTACATTTGCTGTGGGACAGCTTTCAGGGCCCACAATAGGGGGAGGTGGGATGGGCAAGCTTCCTTGACATGCAGATATTCCATTCGCTTCCCAAGGGTTCATCAGGAACAGAGGCTGGGCCCATGACAGTGATGTGGGCTGTGATATATTCACAGTGTTTTGAAGCAGATCAGGGAGCGCTGCCAAGGTTGCCCCAACACTAAGCTTCAATCAACCCGTCTCTTTTGCTTTCAGAATATCCTGTGATTAATGGGAGCCCGAAGCTCAACAAATGAGAGGACGTGACATTGCGTGTATCGCTCTCTGCTCTGATTAAGTTATTAATCACTCCCTAATTATGAAAGACAGAACTTTGTGTCCTGTCCCACAGGTCTTCTAGAGGACGTGTTTGGGGCTGACAGGTTGGTGGGGATATATATGGTCTCCAGTTTTTCAGAAAGCCCAGCATCACCCACAACTGGCAGAAATGTGGGAACTCTGCGTGCTCCTCTCTAGGTAATGCGTCCTCAGGCAAGGCAGGTAACAAGTGTTCCAGGACTAAAAATGTGGGGTGGTTTAAAGCAGCTGGCACCTCTGCTCCTGCAGAATTATAAAGGGTGCTTCAGTGAGGAAGCTCAGTGTAGGGTGTGTGTGTTGCTGTTTTCTGGGTGACTAAGTGCAAGGGTAACATACAAGTGTGTGGTCAGAACTGCTTGCCTCTTTTCCTGCCATCATGGGCCAGACCACAGGCTCTCTGCTTCCCTTCTCATAGGACACAGGGAACCGAGCCATTTTGAATTGTACTGCTTCATGTCCTTACCATCCCTGACACTACCATTCAGCTGATTAACATCTCAGTTTCCAAAATTGAGTTTCTCCATAGCTTCACACAGGCAGCTTGCTTGGCAGTCTTGAGTCTTCAAACTTCACTCTTTGCCGTGTTTATTCCTTCCACATGTATAAACTTGGCTCAGTATCACTTCCTCCAGGAAGCCTTCCTTGATATCCCCACCTGATACCCTGTCCTGTGTTCCCAGAGCAGTCCTGCTTACTGCTGTCCACAGTTGTCAGTCACTGGCCAGCTCATCATCTTTCCCTCTGGATGCTGGGCTCTTTGTAAGAAGGAGCAATTTTATTGATCTTGTGATTCCAAGTTCCTCCATACATCAGGCCATAACAAATGTTTGTTGAATGAATAAATGAATGGAGGGATAAGTGAATCTTACTCATTACCCATTAAGCAGACATTTGATCATTTGCCAAATAAATAAACAAACACTTGAAAGCTAAAAGTTTCTAGTTGAACCGTGGTAGAGATTGTTGGCTGCCTTTCCTCCCGAGCACCTGTTCAGGTCACATTTCCCACGTTCCCTCACAGGGAGAGGTGGCCACAGAGTCTGAGGGGGAAGTCATGGGCACTGCTTCTAGTTTGCTGGGGAGCAGGGCCCTCCCCATTGATTTGATTGTACAAATAAGAAATATCTATTACCTTAAGTCATGGAGACTTGGTTCATCTGTCAGAGTAGCTGCTGCTACTTTAACTAGCCCACCACTTTCTAGTGAAGGACTGTGTCTCCCGACTGATGGCCCTCCACAGGGCACTGAGGAAACCTGCTTCCCTCCGCTCCCTGTCTTGGAAGTAGTGAGATCTGAGGGCATTTCCTCAGTGCAGTCTCCTCCTGCTATGTCCCGGGTCAGAGTGTCTCAATCTTTAAAGTGTACACATGGCACCTGGGGATCCTGTTGAAACACAGTTGTGATTTGCAGATCTAGGTGGAGCCTGAGGCTCCACAGCCCTAAGAGGCACCCAGGAGATGTCCATGGTGCTTGTTCACCGACCACACTTCGAGGAGAGAGAATGTAGGAAGAAGGGCCAGCTACTCTTCTGGGTTAACTGGAGAGAATACCACCTACAGGTGTGACAGGGCAAGGCCAGATTGCCTGGTTCCTTGATTCTGGGGCGAGGCCTGACAATCTGCATTTCTAACAAGTTTGAAGGCTGCAGTTCCCATGAACACTGAGAGCCATGGGCTTCCTGGCTCATAGCGTGCACTTGGGAGCCATTCCAGCTGGCTTTAAAACCTGGCCCTGCCACACATTAGCTGTGCAAACTTGAGTGAATTACTTAACTCCTGGTGCCTCAGTTTCCTCATCAGTTGAATGGACATGATGTTAATAATAATATCCACTTTATCAGGTGGTTGTAAGCATTACATGAATGAATGGAAAGTGTGTGCCTGCCACAAAATGGCTCTGTAACAGAATGAGCTATTACTATGACATGATTAGAGGTATGAGTGTGGACTTGGGTTCTAATCCTTGCTCATCTACCTCCCAACTTGGTCCTGAGACAAATTACCTAACCTCTCTCGGCTTCACTGTTTCCATTTGTTAGATGCAAATAAAAGGACTTGTTTCACAGGGATGCTGTAGGGATTAAATGAGAAACTGCATATAAAAAATTACATGACTCAAAGGTAGCTGCTGCTAAAGTTAATGACACAAGCCGCACTTCAGGCAGATTTAGGCATGCTCTTGCCCTGCCATCCAAGCCAGGCGATTGGCTGGAGCCACTCTGCTCTGCTCCAATATCTAATCTGCTGAGAGGCAGGTGGTTCATGCCAGCCTTGTCACTGGGTGCCGCTGCGAGCTTGGGCTTGCCTTACTCTTCTGCTGTGCTCCAGACTCTTTTTTCATGCCAGTGTCTTCAGGTTTATGGCTGAACCTTTCAGCAGCTGTGTCCAGTTCCATTTCTTTTAACACTGGGAGGGCTGTGAAAACAAAGCTGACTCCCATGGGATGGAGCACTCCCAGCTCTCCCCCTACATAAGGAAGCAGGGCCTCTCCAGGAAGGTCAGGCTTCTCTGCAGTCTCTAGGGCCACCTCACTTGCCTACCCCCAGCTTCCCCATCTTTATTTCTGGTTGTGAAGGGATCCCGGGCTGGGTCTGCTTTCTAAACCACGCTCCATGTACTGCCTTTCTCCTGTGGAAATGACTTCTGTATGCTAGACATCCCATTTACCTTTCAAAGCCTTGAAGAATTCGGATGTGCTCTGGCTTCAGTCTGAAAAGAGGCCAGCAGGCTATTTCAGAGCTGAAGTTTATGTTTAAACACCCATCATTAGTTCACCTTTTTTGTAGCATATTATATTCCCGACATGCCCAGCAGTCACTTAGATGTCTGAGTAGAGTGTCTTCATTTTCATCTTCATAGGCAGCCCCCCCAGAGTTTTTCAGACTGATTGGTCATTTTATTTGCAACTTATAATACAACTCATTTACTCTCCAGTGTGCCATGAAGGGATGTGGAGGGTTCTGGAAAATACTACAGCCAGCTGGGATTAGGGCAAATATTTGGCCCTAAGCCCACCACTCACACCCTCATCACCCTGCCATCTGGGTAGTGCCAGTCTCTGGGTGCAAAATAAGTGAAGCTGCTTACTGAGCAGACACTACGAATGCCCACTTTCCAGGTGTCCTCACTCAAATGGAGCGATATGGTCTAATCAGACCAGGCTCAGGGACATGAATTTGTCCCAGCTTCTCAACAAACTCCTTTTGTGATTTTTGACATAATAATTACAATCCCCAGGAAGTGAACCCCTATTATGTGCCAAGTACCATAATCGTGGCTTGATCTGTGATTCCCTCAATAAGTGCTGACAAGGCAGGTGTTTTTATTCCCAGTTCAAAGGAGAAAACTGAGGCTCAGACACACATAAGCAGCTGAATAGGTAGAAAGTGATAAAGGTAGGAATTGGACCAGGGGGCATCTGATCACTAGAGAGGACTCTGTTAACACTGGGTACAAACCTTTCCTGGCTTCATTTCTCTCACCTGTAGAAAGACAGGTTTGGATAGTGCATAATTCTCTGTCACCTCTGGGTAAGCCCTTCCCTGATGCCAATGTAGGACCTGTGAGCCTTTGAGTACAATTATAGACTCTGTTTGCAAAAGGATGGAGATAGGAGATGCTATTTTGTTTTGCCACATCAGCTTTTCTAAGCAGGTGAGCATGAACCCCTACATAGGGCTGTTTTCCAACTTCCTTTTACAAATGAGGTTGAAGAAAATAATGTTAATGAAGCAACTCAGCTATGACGGGAATGTAGCAGCAAATAATCAAGTCCGGACCATGGGACGGTTGCCATGACGTTCCAAACCATGCACCGCGATTGCCGTTTATGAGTATTTCCTCCCCTGATGGATGGCAGGTTGCCTCTTTTTTCTTGTAGGCAAATGTGATAACAATATTAAACAATTACAAGTAATGTCCCCCAGCTGCTTCTTCAGTGCTTTTGAAATATTATTTCCAATCTGCCAAAATAATTGCAAACCTATTAACAAGGAAACGTACCTTCCAAAGACAAAAGGATGATAAGCTTCCTTCTAGGACATTCAAAGACACAACAACCCTGCCGTACAGCCTGAGGCTTGCAAAGGTCCAATTGCATTTGGAAGAAGCTTGCTGGACGAACTCTAAAAATGCAACCAAAAAAGGCACAATCGGGAGTAAGGGGAGCTGATGAGGTGGGCATTTTGTCAGCTCCTAGGTTAAATGTAACTTTCCACCAAAGTGTGGCTATCTCACCTTCACAATGCTGTAGCCAAGCCACATCCAGCAGATATTTATCGACCACTTACTAGGGACAAAATAATAGTCTGCCATGAGAAATGTAATCCCATACACACGTACATACATGTGCACTCATGTCTCCTGCTATCTCGGCGCTCTCGGGTTGGTCCAAGGAGGAAATGCAAACATTATTAAAGTCTGATACAAGGAGGGCTGTGATAAACAGGACACCAGAGGGCCCAACACAGTACAATGGAAGCAAACAAGAAACCAAAATGAATTCAGACTCGCTTTAATTTATAAAACTGACAAGGGAAAACTGCATGAAAATCTGGTTTGAATGACTCTCAGTTTACTCATGGTTTTCCATCCTGGTTATTAGAAACTCCATCCATCCATCTGTCCACCCAGGGGTCCACACCAGAAAAGGAGCCTTCTATAACACTACCTTCTTTATCCCTCATGTCCCCAAACATCACCAAGTCCTGTTCACTTTTACCTACTAAACTTCTCTCTATTATTTCCAACTCCACTAGAACAACACTGGCTACAAGCAGTTGGGGGCACCGGCAGCTGGGGCAACTGGCAGGCAGCCTTGGTTACCTACAAGAATAGCCTTCCCTCAGTCTGCTTGGGCAGCTTATGTCATGGGCCACACCTGGGCTAACAGCAGTTGCCAGAGATGTTAAATAATCAGAATCTCCTTCTGGAACAGGGGATTGCTGAACATGAATATCTGAATAAACCATGGGGTTTATAGGAAGGAGAAAGAAGACAATGCTTTTTGAGGGGTAAAAAAAATAGTAATACATCTCAAGGAAAAGCACCATACATATTCATGGCAAAATTAGTATTTTCCATATTCCATATTTATTGCAGTTCTTGAGGTTTTAGGCACTGCACAAAGCTATCATTAATTGATTTGACAAGTATCTGAGTGGCAGGCATTAGAGACACAATGTTGAACAAAAGTACATAGGGTTTCTTCCCTCACGGAGCTTGGATTCTGAGAGGGAGAGCTGACATCAATGACAGGTTCACACGATAAGGAAAAGTGCAGCCCTGCTGCAAGGAAGAGACCCACCTGCACGCAGGAAGCTTGGAAAGTGGAGCTGACATCTGGAAGGAGTCAGAACAGCTTCTGTGAGAGACAGCACTGGATATGGGGAAGGGGAGAGGCAGGGGGTGGAGAGAACACTCAGCCAGCATAGAGGCTGGCCCAGGAGGATGGCGGATGGCTAGCGAAGAGGAGGAAACACCTCTGTTTCAGAAGTTACTGTTGAATTGCTGACTTAACCAATGATGGCTCTCTTCTGACATCTGGACTTCTTGTTTTCTAAGATCAAACATCTTGCTCTTGGTTCAGCCAATTTGAGTTGAGGCCTGTTACTTACAACCAAAAGCAAAATGACTGACATTGGCCCTGTGAAGTAGAGAGCAGGCTTCGCCATGCCTTGGGGAAGCTAAAGGTGGAGAAGGGGTTTCGTGCATACAGGCAAGAGGCCCTGGCATGTAGCACTTGAGGATGGCTTCTGGAGTTGGACTACCCAGACCCAGTTCCTGGCTTTGTGACCGTGTTCTCTCTGTGCCTCAATTTTCCCATCTGTAAATGGAATGACGATAGTGTCCACCTCTGTCTACAACGTCCTTAGCAATGGGACCAATTATCTACCTTTTATGCTTTTTACTCAGATCCTCTTTCCTGTGCCCCCTGTTATATCCCACACTTGGATCACTTATTATTCTACCAACATGGTCACGTTTTTCTCTTCCATACCTTTGCTCAAGATATTTTCTCTTCCCAGAATAACTCTGGTCCTTCTCCTACCAAAATCCAACCTGTGTTCCTTCTTCAAGTACTTTCAGACATCTTTGTTTTCTTTGAGCTCACTTTTATATGTTGGGCCATCTTCCCCATCACTTCTTATCTTTTGCTTTCTTATATAGTGACGGCACATATGTGATTCTTCCCCCTACTTGAATGTGAAATTATTGAAAGTAAGCACCCTTGGCATAGTCGTTGTATCCCAAGAATCCTAGGCACTCAAATCTGATGCAAATTTTGGTATGTTTTCTCTAGGCAAATTAAACAGATTTGCTGGTCCATACATAGCTTTCCATATTGTAGCTGGGCAATCTAGGATGTAAGGTTTTCTCCCTTCCAACTTAGCACCCAATACATTATTGCAAAATCAGTTTTCCAGTTTTGTAGGGAGAAAGGCATGTGGCAATTCTGCGGATTGTAGCACACTCTATGCATATTAATTGCTGTCATCATCATCATCATCATCATCACCATCACCATCACCACCATGGCTGCTGTCATTGCTTTCAGGCCTGACACCATCTCCAGTGTGTCTCAGCCCTCCTTTGACCTCACTGACCTCATCTGCCCTACATTCCTCATTGCTGGATTGTGAGGGTCAGGTAAGGTAACGAACGTGAAAAGTGCTGGGTGCATGAACAGAAGGGACACTGCTTGTTTTCCTGCTGAGAAAATAAAATTGGTTTGCAAGTCTGCCTATAAGTAGCACAGGTGCTGTTTCCCCAACACCACATTCCTCCTCCTAACCCCATAACTTGCCTGATGTGGAAGGACCTTTCCAGGGACAGCACCCCCATCCCAATAGCCTTTAATTTTTTCTCTCTCTTTCCACCATTGTGAATGGCAGTGTAGCATCTTATTATAGTATATCTAGTTAATAATTCAAAGAACCAAAGCATAAAGATGTTTTTTTCTTTGATCATTTGATTTAAATCATAAAAAACCCCAACCAAACAAAAGTCCCTCTGAGAGCTTCAGGGTTGCTTACTGATTAAAAATCACCAATAGTTTATAAAACTACCATTATTATTTCTGGGAACTGCAGAGTGCAATCAAAACTCAGCAATTTAAAAATGAGCTTAAGGTCACAGAGATGGTCAATACCAGAGTGGAAAGGACCAAAGCCTGACATCAGCTAGTGCCCTGCTAGGAAACAAACCCCTGGTGGCCCATCGGCTGGGCAGGAGGCCTGTCCCTTGGACCGGAGTCTCAGGCCACTCCCACCTGTGCAGGAGGGCCAGGTCTAACAGCTCCGCCAGTGGGGCCGTGCACACCCAGGGTAATTGGTCCTGTGTGTTGTTGTGTCTGTTCCCTCAACTTTCAGTGTTCCTGGTAAATATCTGAGATGGAAGACAGGAAGTCTTGTATTTCACCTTTGGATGATGATAGAATCTTTAATGAGCATTAAACAACAGGAAGTCAGTGGTTGATATTTGAAGTTGGCCAGCACCTTTGTCCACATGCGACCCAAATTTTCTATCTCGTAGGCACCTGGCAGCTGGCTCTCCATGCCTGAGGCTTTTGGGAGCTATTTCATTCAGCTCCTTCCATGTTGTAGACACCCTCTCCACTCTTGTGGTACCCCAGGGCCATTCTCGCCACCTCTCTAGTCTGTGGTCCTTCCTCTAGATTCAGGCTGCTTCACTGCTTGTACACCTGCCTCGCTTGCTCTCCACCCAAGGCTTCCTCTCTGTGAGCCCCAGGTGTCAGCCACAGGTGGAGGGAGCATATTTCCTTTTGCTGTCACCAACATTTCTTTCTTCCCATCCCTAGGATGTTTTCCATTCTTATCCTTACTATATCCAGAGACCTTTTGTCCTCCACTAACCTGGGGACTTTTCTTTGTGACCCTTGCCACAGTCAATAATCTTAAATTTCCTCTTTAGAATTTATTGCAAAGTTTGGTCTATAAACCACAGTTCTGGGTGATATTGTTAAGTGCAATCCCATAATTGCCTGTGATGTGATGATCACATACCTAAATATTATATATAAGCCACATAGGGCATAGATATCCCTACCTGTCTGATGTACACATTTGTAAATATATGTATATTTATTTAACACAGAAAATAAGGCTTGATACATTGATGTCAAAGCTCCTAACTCCTGGCTCTCGGGAAGGCCTGATACCATTTAGCCTGGCTTCAAGACTCTACAATTTTTAAGTTCTCCAATGGTACATGCAACTTGCAGTCCAGGTTAGAGCTCAAGCTTTCATCTGAGATTAAGGGACCAAAGAGGAATCTAGACCCTTTGGGTGGAATCTGGCATCTGAAGGGAAAGAGTAAGACTGCTATTGTTTCTGGAAAGGGCAGCCACACCCAAGAGTGTTAAACCCACATGCAGCCTCTGCATGGTTCTCCTATAATTGGCCCTGTTACACCATGAGTGCCTAGCTGAAGCATTTGTGATGTGGAATTTAACCACACAAATCCCCAAATTATACTTTTGTTAGAACAAAGGAAACAATGAATTGCAGAGTCCACAAATCTCTCCTCTAATTATGCCACACCCAAAATACCAGGACTGGCAAAACCACCAGAGAGAACAGAGGCTGAGGTGATGTGGAAGCACTGTGGGGTCGCAGAGCAGGCTGATGATGGAAGGTGGGAAAAGGAAAGAGGAGAGCCTTCCAGCTGTTTAACTAGTTAGCCCAAGGCGCTGTCCCCCAGGCACCCCTCTCTCCTCTCTTTGGTGTTTCTCCTGAGTCACCTTGGTTCAATGCTCAGCCTTGATGATGAAATGCAGTTAAGTGTGACTGTTCTGGCGACGGCTGGAAAGGACACAGATCCAGACATGAGCAAAACAGACAGCATAACTTAGTAAACTCCCCTTGGCTCAGCTGTGTGGCTCCTCTGGCTCCCAAAACAAATGTCTGGAGCTTCCATCTGAACTTTTTGACCCACTCATCAGCCCATTTCAGGAAATTTGGGCATAAATGAAAAGACTTTAAAACCATGGCTCAGGAGATGCAGTCACATGGGCACTGCACTGCTAGATGGATAGGACCATTTTCTGCATTCCTACAACTCAGGAAACCTCACTCTTCCTTCCCTGCAGAGCCTATAAAATGCTGTCAGGGCTGGGAGCTGGGCTATTGAAATCATGGGCCTCTTGTCTTACCTTTTAACCCTCACAATACCCTCTTAACTCCTAATCAAAACACTCCCCACTCCATGCTCCCATCTGAAGACCCCTGCTTGGCTTGCAGTTACCCTCTGGTCTGCAGTCACACAGGCAATTTCCAATTTCTTATCGCTGACCAATGGGGCAGAAAGCTCAAACACACAGTCAGGTGGGAGTTCCCACGGAGCTATGCTTTCCAGCTTGTCAACCAATCAGACTGAGAAATATTGGGGGAAAACAAGAGCAGAGCGAGTGTGCTGTGGATGGAGAGGGTGCCAAGGGTTCACGGGAACAGAACACAGGCAGAGCTCACCTCTTAATACCTTTGACCCTGCTGACATTGTTGTAAACCTCACTGGTCCCTGTTTTCTATGAGCCTCCCCATGGCAGCTGGGAAATTTGTGAAACCTTTACTGCAAGTGGGAGGCAGGAGGGAAGCAGAGATGGCTGGCGCTATGGACTGAGTTGTTGTCCTCCTCTCAAATTCATATGATGAAGCCCTAATTCACAATGCAATGGTGTTTGAATATGGGGCATTGGGAGGTAGTTAGGGTTAGATTAGGTTATACAGGTGGGACCCCCATGATAGGAAGAATGACTTTATAAAAAGAAGAGGAGGCAAAAAATTAATCTGTCTCTGACTCTGTCTCTCCTTACTCCCTGTGTGTACTCACCAAAGAATGCCCATGTGAGGACATAAGGAGAAGGCAGCCATCTGCAAACCAGGAGGTAAGCCTCCACACCAGACAACTATACCTGCTCACACCTTGATCTTGGACCTCCAAGTCTCCAGAATTGTGAGAAATGAACTTTTTATACCCATCAGGCTATGCTATATTATAGCAGGCTGAGCTAAGATGACTGGGTTTTGAGTCTTTCCCACGAATCCCCATTTCTTTCTCCTAAAACCTTGCCTTTAGTGTGGGCAGGCAGGTAGTGGCTGTCCAGATGAGTTGAACAGCAGGACACACCATGGCTGTAGTGAAGCTCAGACATAGGCCTGGCTATGGGAGGACCACAAAAGTGATGTATCATCAGCTCAGTCCTGCCCTCTGTGAGTCACAGGATGGATGGAAGGAGGCTGCTTTTATTCCAATTTGGGCACAGTCTGGTCCCAATTGACCTAGGCAATAAGAGTTGGTCTCCTATCATCATTTCAAGTAGATTCCACAATAGTAATTCCGGGTACCATTAGAAATCTGGAGGCAGAGAAGCAGCCATCCTGCTGATCTGATTTATAAAGAACTGGCCCTCCTTTATGCTTGTGCCCACATCAGTAAGATCAGAATAAGAAGGCAGGGAAATTGATGAAACTGAAGCAATTTAATTATTACCAAACTTTAGAAGATTTGGTTCAAGATTTGACTGTGGAAGAAAGAGCATTGTTGACAAAAGTGATTTCAATATAACATACTACTGAGTCAGCTGATGTTGAATTAGCAAGAAAAGATGATGTTTTTGCTAAGGGGTCCTTGGGACATTGCTATTTTTGGCCAAGCAAATACCAATTTGTGAAAGCCTGTAGACTTTAAACATAAAGCTGGCATATAAAAAAATTGAGTAAATAATGAAACAGTTTGATTTTAAGTGCCAAAGCAATGTTTGGGAATACAAAAGTGAAGTGGACATTTGGCCATAGGTTTTCAAAGCATGTGTGGGTCCTTCATGCCCAGGCAGCACAGCTTTCCCTAGTGCTTGGCCATCTCAATAAGAAACAGGGCCATGGGTCATATAAGAAGAGTCTGATGGCCACGGCTGGGGGACAACCTCAGCCAGCAGGGCTCTATCAAGTCCACTGGTGGCTGCTGAGGCCCAGCTGGCAGCCAACTGGAAGAGAAGGGACCCAGTTCCCTATGGTTCACTGTCTCCTGTATGCTATATCCTTCATGGAGAGGCAGGTACAATAAACCTCTACTCCCCATTTGTCTAGGGCCCGCCCCCTTTTCCATAACTGACTAGGACAATGGAGGTGGCTTTAAAGCCTGCTTCTCTCTGTTTGAATCTTGTGATTCTGTAGTCTCTGATAAAAGCCCATCATTTAGAAAACAAAGGGCCTATCTCTTTCTCCACCTCCAGAATTGAAAGCTGGTCTCACACAAGGTGATTTAGACGGGAAAATAGAGTTTGTTAGGAGCATGTGGAGATGGACAGAAAGGAGAAAATGAGATGACATTTAAAGAACCTGATTCTCTTTAACATCTGGTATGATCTATGATTCCTGGGACAGGCTCTTTTCCTCTGTTTGTTATGACTTCTAGAAAATTTAGAGCTACTTCTCTGATCTACCTATTGATAACTTTTATGATACTTCTGGTAAATATTTCTGTAGGCTACCTTCACCTTGGGCTTTCTTTGACTATTTTCCTTTTGTATGTCTTTGTTTCCTTTCTGTTGTAAAGCATTTTTTGTAAGATGTCTTGAAGTCTTTTTGGAATAAGCCTTGGGCACCATGAACAGATGAGTGGGTGGATGGATAAATGAATGGACAATCATATAAACAGAGAGTTGAAGAAGAAACAGCGATGGAGACTTGGGCAGTCAGGGAAAAAGCACAATATATGCTACCCCTCTCTGGCTGTTGACAAGGGAGAGAAAAGAAAAATAGAAGAATTACTGAAGCCGAGGATTCAGCTACGGTTAGAAACACATGGTCACCAACTCTATCATGGCAAGGTTCAGAATATGATGCCCTTTATAATTACATAAAAGGGAAATAAAAAAGATTTTAAGGGACTATTGGACTCGGAGCTGCACGGGTTACCTACATTTTTTCTATTTCTATTTAAAACATTTAAAATAAGAAAAAAGACTCTTTATATCAGCAGGACTGACCTAAAAATTCAGCTTTCTGATTCAGTGTTTCAAGTTCTCAGAATCAAGAGATGAATTCTAAATGCTCAACTGATTGTGAACATATACTGGACCCTCCCTAACCCTGATCCCCCTTTCATCAAGGTCTGTCCTGACCTTTTCACTGGCCTTTCTAAGGAGGCTGTTCCAGGTTTTATCATCTCATTAATTAATCCCTAGGAAATGGTAGGATTCAAGTGTTCATAATTAGCATTAAATTAGCATTATGCATTTGGCAGAAATGTGAAAGTGAGAGAAACTCAGGTACTGCCAGGGAAGCAAAGTTGTGCCAGTGCAATTCCCACGGATGCACATAGCTTGCCCTCTTTCCCACTGGGTAAGTGCGTCATGATCAGTGTCATGGCCTCTCCACCCCTCAGTTATCAGCAGTTGCTGATTATTCCAACTTAACCAGAGCTGCACCATTAGGAGAAGCCACCAAGGGTCTTGCTATTCTGAAATCCTGAAAGCTAGCATACATGGACAGATTTTTATAAGATGACTCCTACTTTTCACCTTTACTGCCCTTCAACTGAAATGGAAGAAGCATAATTTGAACTTTAGTTCATTAAAAATCATCTTCCTTAGCATGAATAATTATCCCCCCCATTCTGACTCTGCAATAAGATTTGCAGTCTACATGCAAGTGCATTATGTCTTTTGAAGTGGGTTTTCAATTCTGCCTGGGAAAGTGTATATTTTGAGTGATGAAAAGTGACAAAAAGTTTTGACTCAACAGTAGCTTTGAGTTGGTTTTGTGCCTTTCTCCTTTTCTTCTTCTCCCATTGAAACTCCCACCCTTTGAATTTTGCCTTGCAACTCCAGAGCTATCAGCACACACCAATTTTGACATCAAGAAGTTGTTTGCCTAATGTGAGTGAAGTGATTGAAGTGGAGTAGAGATGAGCAGAGAAGCATGATAAAAATTCAAACTACACAGCCCAGAAAAACCTCTTCACTGCATGTAAACACCTCGGAGATGCAGTTCCCTGCTCTCACCTCCACGCCCCAACTTCCTTGCCTACCCTTGATCATCTCTCTTCTCATTAGCTGCTGATTGCTTATATGTTTTTCCTACCTCTGAATATGTAAGTGTGTTCTGTTGACCTCCTCCTCTGTTCTCTAATTTAATTTGAATTCTATCTGAGCACATTTTCATACCTGCTCCCTTTGCTTCATTTATGAGATGGAGTTATTTAAGCCCCAAGTGCTTTTTCTCTGGGCACACCAAAATACTTTGAACAAAGTGCTCCACACACACCTGCCAGTAGCAAGCCTGGGCCAGCTCTTCACAATAAGACAGCGGTGAGACACAAAGGCCACTTTAGCATCCTAGCAGGTAAGCCAAGGACCAAAATGTGTCAAACATATTTACCTAAAGGGAATAGAAAATGGGTCATTGAGTTTTCAGCTAGCTCTGGATTCTGAAGGAATCAAAAATCAGGTTGTTCATTCATTCACATGCATTTATTGATCACTTTCTAGAGCATATCTCAGTGTCAGACATTGAAAACACCAAGGTGACTCTAATGCGCCTTTGCTCCCCATGATTTCATGATACGATGAACAAGACAAAGCAACTGAATCCACTGTGTCTAGTGGAAAAGACTCTCTGCAAGGGGTGTCAACCTTTTGGCATCTCTGGGCCACACTGGAAGAAGAGGAGTTGTCTTGGGCCACACATTAAATACATTGCAACATGTAATCACAAAAAAATCTCATGTTTTAAGTACATTTATGATTTTGTGTTGAGCCACATTCATAGACATCCTGAGCCCCATGCTGCCTGTGGGCCAAAGGTTGGACACCTCTGCGTTGAGTCTACAACATCATAACTGGCTTATCTTCTTTCTAAGATAATGATCTATTTCTAGCAATGCAATATATGTCTGATGTTTGATTACCATGTTTGATGACAATGATAACAAAGTAAATAAGTTCAACTTGCTTTGACAATGGACCTGAAAAAAATTGGAGGCCTGGTAATTTTAACTTACATACTTGCATTCTTGATGTTCAGCCATTATACCTGCTATGCTATACCAGTTGTTAAAATACTGGCACATCTCCCACTGGTTTAGCTAACCATGTTCTTGAGCTCCATAGCCTGGATTGCCATAGTGTCCCTCTTCTCATTTCTTCTTTAAGGTGCACCTCAGAGTGCCTTTCCTGTGAAGCCTCACTTGATTATCACCCAGCCCTCCCTGCTCCTTGCCCCACCCACAGACAAGATTAATTGCTTCCTTCCTCTACACTCACATCAAAATTGGTTAATTGGTTGCTTCCACTTTCTTCTCTCCAGTGCTTCTCACCATGTGGTCTTTCTGGTTTAGAATTCAATGTGTGTGTGTATATGTGTGTGTGTGTGTGTGTGTGTGTGTGTGTGTGTCCCATGATATTACCATCTTCTTGTGTCATTGGATCCTCTGATGTCTAGCATATTGAGTGAATTCAATAAAGGGTGGCTGACTGACAAATTTCATTCCCTTGAAACATCACGAATACATATTGGCTCTAATAGGCTATATTGTCACAAAGAAAATTTCATGGAAAAAATGGGGTTTGAGTGACTGGCCTTTATTGGGATCAAAAATATATGATAAAAACTCTGTTGCAGATGGAGATACTACAAGGAATGAAAAAACATTTTTTAAACAGAGGTGCTACTGGCAGTAAAGTGTTTTTTCTGGTTAGAAAGTTTCAACTTCCTCTCTGTTATGCAATAATTGGTATTCAAGATGTGTACATCATTTATATACATGCTCTGGTGACATTCTCTGAATTGTTGAGCACAGGTTTTCTAAGTAAAGTGTATTCTTCACTATTAAGGGACGCTGTCACGCAGTTTAAGCAGAAAATGTGACCTAGTAAAGTGCTGACCCTTCAGAAACTGTAATCTCATGGTGATTACTTCTTAGAATACAAATACTGTCAAAACCCATCATACCCCCTAAGAGAATTAACTGGAAATCTGGCTCTAGGACATGGATTTGTAGAGTTTGTGTACAATAAGCTCCCCAAACCAACATTTGAATCATTATTAGCATCAAGGACTTTCCAACCTGCAAGAGAACTTGAGAGATAATATAACTGTTATTACAGATGAGGGAAACTGAAAGCAGAGTGCAGAGAAGTACTTAAAGCCAGAGAGTACTTTAATGGCTGGAATTAAAACCCAAGTCCCCGAGTGATCTCAGCTTGGATCTTCCTGCCACTTCTGGCTGCCAAGGTAGTGTTGCTGGTGTAATAAAAATAAAGCACAAAGGCATTTTCCTCACTAAGTGAGGACAAAGATCGAGAGTCTAGAAGAGCTAGAATAGAATGTTAAAACAGAAAATATGCTTAAGTGTGGGCAACATAAGTAAGTAGCAGAGGAGGCCCCATATGCTCCTGGGGAGGACTCGAGGCCCCCAGAGTCTTCCTGCACTGCTGGCTCAAACTCAAAATGTCTTCCTTGGAAGTTCATTCATTACACTTAAGGTGGCATCAAAATGCAAATCAGCATTACTCCTGGGAGCTACAGCACAATCAGTCACAGGGTCACTAGTGCCTTCAGAGAAGAGGGTCAGGGGCTCCCCTGGAAACTGGTTCTGAGGGGGGAAGGGAGGAGAGAAAGCAGATTCTAATAACTCAAAGAATTCTTCCTTATTTTTCTTGTTCCTTTAAAAACATTTATAATGTGCTCAGGTGAATCTTTCAAACAGTACAAATAATTATCCTTGCTCTGCATCATACACGATTGACATTCCACAAGTTGAAAAGTACAAAACCCTGGTAGGTTTCCACTGTAAACCACAGCACTGGCAATAAATGTGTCTCTACTGCAGTTTTCTATCTGCTGATGGTAGCATTATCATATATTTGGTAATCGTCTCAGCAAAATTTGTGTCACTCAGAAGGGCATTATCACTGGGTGGGAATCTGATTTGATGGATGGAATGGCCATCCTTGAGCCTGAAAGAGGGGACACAATCTCCCAAACTTTAGGTGGACCATGGATTAGCTTTTGCATGACAAAAACCTAGACTGTTTCACATTCAGCTTGCTTCTGGACTAGGTAGGAAGAACAATGAATGGGATGGTGAAACAATGGCAGAAAGGGATGTAGGGCAAAGAGAAAGTTTGGAGAAGGAAACTACTGGATTAGGATGAAGACAGGGAAACTGACACAGACTCTGTGCTTGACTGAACTTTAGTCAGGTTCCTCAGACCTTGACATTCAGTGTCCTTCCTTGTGTCCCCATCAATCTCACCCTGTCCAGGTATAGCAAGAATCTCAGCAAATTGATGTACTCAGGATCCCCACCCTCAACATCTAATCACTCTCAATAGCTAAACAATTTCCTCACCTGTCACCATCCCCGAGATCATGTCTAACCACCCCAGCTGACCTTTAGCAAGAATCCTGTCAAGTCATTTTAGCCAGAATCCCCCTTAATCCCTGATGTCTCCCCTTAGTAATTTTTCATCCACTGACCTCTCACCCTTGTGCCATCCCATCTTCACCATCCTGGATTCAGAACGGAGCCCAGTTCCATTTCTCCTGGGTCTCCTTCCCCTGTTGCCATAGTTCCTCATTAAAATCTGTTTTTACTGCTTTAACTCTAATTTTCTTTTATAAGACAAACTCCTAAAGAGAACTGAAAGGTCCTGCAAAGCCATTTAATATTGCCCCTTCATTTTACTGAGTCCTGGAGAAACTGCTGGGGTAGATAGATTTTGGTGGTAGAGAGGGGAAAGGAATCCAAAGTCACTTTGAGGTTCATTTCTGGGGTGCCTTGGAGAACAGTGTTGCCATGAGCAGACATAAGTTTACACTGAAACAGAAAGACAGAGCAAACACATACATAACAGGACCAGTGGAAGAAGTGTAAATAGCTCACAGGGTGGGAACAACCACAGGGCAGAGCAGCCAAGTAAGCAAAAAAGCCACAAAAAACTGTAATTCTAATCCTAATTCTACCCCTGATGATTGAGTTACTTTGGGAAAGTTGATTAATTAACCTTCCCCAGATAAACCCATCACTCTCTTCTTTATATTGAGATAATGTATACATTAACTAATGCTCACAGATATAAAAAGTGAGCTCTATTTGTAGGTCATTGAGAGACTCAGTATCTCAGATCTTATGTCCTATTCTGAGTCCTGCTCCTAAGTGCGTGTCCCCCAGGTTCAGGGAAAAGGTCCCAGCAACACTAACACCTATGGGCATTGTGCTCAGCCATCTTTTACATGTGCAATTGATTAAAACATTATGACAAGGCTATTTTGCAGATATAAATACTATAAAATTTGTATTTACTTTACTTTATGAGAAAACTGAGGCATAGAGAGGTCAAGCAACATGTCCAAAGTCACAAAGCTGATGGTTGGCAGAACTATGATTTGAACTTATGCTGCTTGTGTCCAGGAGACAGGCTCTCAGTTTCTCACTATGCTGTGTAAGAGATAGAAACTGGTCCAAAAAATTGGTGGGGTGGGGGGTATTCACCTTTCTTAGAAGCGAGGACTTAAGGTCTCTGACATAGGATCGGGAGCATTTTCATTTTGGGAGAAGAGTGGGCTTATTGGTACTGACATAACAAAATATGATTAGTGGATTGTGGGCACTTGAAGACAGATTTCAGATGAAGCTTAGAACATTTTCCTAACAATATAATCTAGAAAGAAGATAATCATCTCAAAGGCTTGCTTTAAGAGCTTTGCTATCTGCTGATGTGTGACATTGAGCAAATTACTTACCATCTTTGTATCTCAGTTTCCTCATCTCAGTAATGCCAGTAGTAACAGGACCTACCTCACAGAGCTATTGGGAGGATTGAGTTGATATGTGGGGAATGCACAAAAGGCAGCTCACAGAAAGTGCTCAATAAACATTAATAAACTTGTCACTGTTCCCTGACTTTGTTGAATGTGGCAATGGCAGCTAGATGATCATGTGACAGGAATAATACAGGAAGGAAAAGATTCCTACACAATGTGGAAGCTAGTCAGGATGGGTGTTTACTCCAAAGATCTATGAACCCAACAACATTACAATATGATACATACAGTTCAACACAATACAACACAATACACAGCAAAACAAGATCTAGCATTTTGATCAGTTCTCTGTTCATCTTATAGTTGTTGATGCCTATTGTGGCTATTATCCCACATATAATGAAGTAACTGGTATCTGTTAGAATCCTGATAATAGAGGGATTAGCTCTCCCACACCTGAATGATTTTTGGCCTGTCAGAACCTTTACTTTGAACATTTACCATACAGTGAAGCACTATATCATTTGCAATCTGGTTCCCACCTATCAGCTCTTGTGTGCCAGCCTTTCCCTGGCACTAAGTGTCAGCATGTAGTCACATCTGAAACATCTTTGTCTCAACTAGAGCACATAGCACTTGACTGGCACATGGAAGGTTCTCAGTAAAAATGAGTCTATTGGTGGGTTGCAAATATATATGAAATAAATATAAACAATAAATATGATCAGTTGGGGCAAATGATAACAGAGTAATAATTAAATGTAATGCTTAACTATAACAACTATAATCATGTATTTTCTTCATTTCCTTTTTAGGCTTGTAAAATAGTTTTCTATATTTAATTGACAATATGTACATATGTCTTTATTATAAGCTGCTTCAGCTCCACTTTGTACACAAATATAAATTATTAATAAATAAACAAAATTCCAGACAGGCCAGGTCACTGGAAGATGGCCTGGACTTTGCAGGATTTAGGAGCCCTAGGACATATTGTCTTTTGGAAAGGATACAAGTTTTGCTTTTCTCATGCCAACCTGCAGATGAAGAACAGTGTATGAGCCAAAGAAGGTGAGAGTCTAAAGGAGAGGCAGTGGGTGAGATGGTCCAGAGCCAACCTGAGAGGTGTTCATTATGTGCCTAAGGTAAGTCAGTTGTCTCTAGATGCTGGGGCCAAACCGTAACTCCAGATCAGAGATGCCATAGAGCATTGCTAAGCCTGTGAGCTCTGGACTTTGTCTGCCTGGGTTCAAATCCTGGTTCCTTCACTTATTATTTGATGTTGAGACAGTTAGCTCAAGTTTCTGTGTTTTAGTTTCCTCATCTGTAAAAGAGTAGATGGTCCAAATAATTCCTACCTAAATGAAGCTACCTTAAGGTGTTATAGTGATTTAATTCCAGTAGGTTCTTAGAACCCTATTTGGGCTGTTATCTGGTATCATTCCCTATGCCAATATGTATTGTGCTACAGTGAGTTACCGAAAAACTCTCGGAGAAGATTCAGACCCCCCAGTATTTGAAGAGTGCACATGTCCTACTTACCATCCTGGAGTCCATGAAATATAGTCAGATGTTGAAAGACAATAAGGTCTTTTAACCGCCCTTCTTCAGTTTCTGGATTAATGAGTTTCCAGGAGTTTATATGTCATGACTGTTTTATTCTTTTCATCTCTGTTATAGAAACTACCATTCCATCTTTCAACACAGTTGACCAAAACTCATGGTCATGAGTTGATCATGACCTCACCCAGGAACTCTCCTTTGCATATAATGAATAAACAAAGAAGACATTCTCAAAGGGATTAAGAATCAAGAAAAACCTCATGCCCCTTCCCTTTTTTGGAGAAACAATAAAAATAATCTACCTCCCTCCCACCCCAATTCTGTGAGGACTTACAAATGCATGGATGTCTAACTCTGAGGTCTGGGGTAAGACCTTACAGTGGTAATGTAGTTCTGAGGTTAGAAGAGGGTTACTCTAGCACTTTACTTCCTGTATGTATGCTCAGGCAAATGCAAATACGTACACACTTTTAATCACAGACAAGCTATAATATGTGATAATATCCACATTGCTGAAAATAAGCTTAATTCACACACCAAAACACAGAAATGGTAAAATATCGATAAGGATGATTCTGGGAAGCCATAAACATCTTGAGCAAGTCAAAAACTAAGTTCTTAAAAGGTATGGATCTGTACCCATTTACAGTTAAGCTCCAGTCCTTCAGGGACCATGGCTTTCACAGAAAACTCAGGTCATAGAAGAATTACAATTGAAAAAATTAATTACAACATTCACAAGCAACTGAGTACCTCTCATAATATGCTTAATATTTCAATATTTATTACATTAGAGGCATAGAAGTATCCAGTGGGTTTGGAGGAAATGGCTTTTAAATACCTCCCTCATCATCTTAAATCCACAGGTCCATTTCCCACCCTCAGGAAAGGTAGGAGAAGGGGGCATGTACAGACTGTTAATTCTGTATGTTTCATGTCCCCAAGTGGCATCCCCATCCTGGCCAGCTTTCTTTCACTTAAGTTCTAGGTCTGCACAGTTGATTATAAAAGGAAGTATGTTAAGGTGTAAGGACACATCACACATTTAATACATTGTCCCCCTTAGTGAAAACAAACCAACACCCGTGACTTGTGGTAGAGTTAAGTAGTGTCAACTTCATTCTCAGATGATAATTAGATTGTTATTTTCATTTATACTACAAAGCTGAAGTAGAGATAATATTACTTCATTTGCACATTGAATAATATTTTGCATATTAATGAGACTAGACTGTGTTTTGTCCAGCCAATGTACTCATTTTTATTTCTCCCACTCTATACTGCTTTGACCTCATCAGCAGTTCCAAAATATTCCACTAAGAATAGAGCATTTTCTTTATTAATTGGGGCACAGCCAATGATTTTTTTCTTTCCCTGTGCATATTTACCTTCATATTCCTCACTCCTCTCCTATCTCAGAGAGCCCACGGCACTCCATCACCGTGGTTTCCTAGGAAACGCGCTCACCACTGGGAACCCCAAACTACACATTTCCATTTTCCTCCCCACCTCTTCTGCTAAGCTTTAACTGGTGACACAGGTGAAAATACATCAGCACATTTAAAAATTACTCCACCGATTTCATACTCATTCATGGAAAGACAACATAATTGCAGAAGATGGTGCTTTTCCTAGAGACATCTTGGTTAAGAATCACACCTGATATCCTAAGTATTGGATTTATCAAATGCTTAGGGATTTTGCATACTGCTCAGAGGCTAAGACTGAAGTTATTAAAATTCTTGACTTCCCAGTCCAGAACTCCATGGGGTAGTTCCAGTGGTTACTTGCTGGTGTACGTGTGTGTGCAGAATAGTGTCTTTCCACTTAAGAGAATGAATGTCTGACTGAAGGGGCAGAACTTTCTCCAGTGAGGGCAGCCCACCCTGCCTGTAGCTCTTTCTCCCTCCTGCTCCCAGGGTGGATTTCTCCAAAATGCTGTAGGTTAATTTTTGGAGATGTTTAATTAGTTTTTATCCTTGTATTTTTCTCTCCTTTGTTTTAGGAAGGCAGCAGGCTCCAGGGCCCCTCACTTAAGCAAAGTTTCTACCTCAGCCCAAAGCCAGAAGCTGCTTGCAGAACACCTTCCACCCCAGCTCTAGTTTTCTGAAACCAAGCTTGTTAAAGATGCCAGGATTCCCAGGGGTTGAAGAGAGAGGGGGTGGGACTTTGAGCAGCATGAAGGGAAGGCAATGTAATGTATCTATGCTGTCTCTCAATATACTAGAGTTTGCCAGAAAATAAATAAATATATATCCGAACCAGGATATAGTCATAGACTCCCATTAGAAAACTCTAAAGATAGTAACTCAGTCCATGAAACTGAAATAAAAATAACTGGCTGGCATCTTGGTTGTACCGACCAACTAAGGACAAATATCTAAGGACAAAAATCAAAATATCATGTTTGGGCCCCTTTGTCGGGCAGTTGCATCTAAGAATGGAGAGAGGAGAGACCCCCTCAGCCTGTGAAGGGGGCAGAGGTCAGGTTCCATGATCCATGAACAGTAGAGATCTTTAACCCCACGCTCCCAGGAAGAGGCATGACATAAGGGACTTCTGGGAATGATGGCCCTGAGCACTGGGCTTCCAGGCTGTGGCAAAGACTCCTGGGTCCCACACAAGGCAGAAAAGCAGAGAACTACCCAACTTCCCTCACACAGACTTGACAGTGAGCAATCAGTGGTGACCACGATGGACTGGAGTGGAAAGGTCTTTCCTCACTTTCCACTCACCATATAAGAAGAATGATAAGATTGGAACACCCACAATCTCATTGCAGAGATAAAGACTTAGATTCAAATTAATTCAATTTAAGAAACAAAAATCAATATTCATGCCCACCTGCATTTGTGAATAGACTAAGATTCATATCGGCTATATAGAAATGCTAACTTTTTTATGTTGTCTATTGAAAGATTTTTCTGATGAAGCCAGCAGATACAGATAGTATATACCAAATCTGAGTGTCAATACTTGCCTCTTGCATTCATCACAGACATTGTTCATCAATCCATCACAGATGGAGTTGCAGGAACTTCAGCTCGGGCTCCAGGCAGCCACAACAGCCAATGGGAACTGGTGCAAAATGAGAATCCTATCTGCCTTCCCTACAGTGAGGTCATACCCATGCAAAAGGTGGAATCATCCAAAAAGGGTCCTTCCCAGAGTCAGTTATCCGAGACAAGTGATCAAGAGCACCGAGCTCTGGAGGAAGCCTTCATGTGCCTGTTTCCCTCCCTTCCCCCTGCTGTGTGTCCCTCTCTGTTGCCTTTGTCAATGGGAAGTCACAAGGGAAGGTAAAAGGGAGGCACTTTCCTCTCTGCTTCTCCCTGCTGCCTCCCCTTCCCTCTGCCCTTTCCTCCATGAACTTGGCTCCCAGCTGCAATCCCTGCTGATTCTAACTCCTGACACCTGGGGTTCAGCCTGATGTGTTCTGGTAACATCACCTCCTCCCTGTGTCCCTACAGCCTTATGGGGGTAGTGGCTTCCTGCAGACACTTCACCACCCCTGCTTGGCTTCTTAGTTCTTCCAGCACCGGGGTAACCAGCTCCCGTCTTAAATAATCTGTGTTTGAAATACTATACTGGAACCTGACTGAAACCAGAAATTACCCCACACAGGCTGAGCAGGGAGCCTCTTTCTCTCTTGATTCCAGGCTCGAGGGTATGGCTTGTGAGAGCCTCTGTCAGCTCTGTAGGAAGTGTAGGGTGATGAAGAAGGAGGGCTTCTGACAGAGAAGGGAGCAAACAGTAGGCTCCACCAGGACCTGATGCTGAGGATGAGGGAATTATGCCTCTTAATAGAAGTTACCATAGCAAGTCTTCCTGTTCCCATTTTGTTATCATTAATACTTTAAAGTGATAAAGAAATGTTCCAGCTGGGTCTCGGCTGCACTGAGAGGTCTCATTTCACTTTGTAGATGTGTGGACCCCTTTCGAGGACAACCTGTTCCTGCACTTCCAGTGCCGACCTAACTTATTTTTGTTGTAATTTTGTTACTTAAATGTGTATAAGCATAAAAATAATCTCTTTATGCTTAGAGTTCTTACACAACTATGAAGTCAAATTTGTAAATTATATATATGCATGTATATAATCAATAAAATTCAAATTAACACTGTTGATTTAGCCTGATGATGATTTTTTTCCCTGAAACAATATTGCTGCTTTTAGCATGAATACATTTCTAACTCCCGTGTGTCTGGTTCTTTCAAGTATGCCATGCCGATATTACCATGTGCCAGGTGAGGAGTCAATTCTCCTATCATTTTCTTCCTGCTCAAACCTCTGCATGATCTTTAATAATACAGGGCAAGGCCCTTGACCTACATTTGGAAAAACCACATAAATTATTTTAAGTAAGTCTCTACTCTTCCTCATTAGCTTGAAGGGAATACGGTGACAGTGCAATTGCAGCCAGTGCTCGACTATGAGGCAGACATCAGATGGTGTACAATCCTCTCCTACTCTTTGTATTTTGAAGAGTATTGTATTGAAACATAAAATAAAAATTCTTATAGCAGCTCCCTGAGAAACAGTACTAGTAGTCATGCCCTTGAGACCAGCTGAGTAGTGCTGGCAATAAATAATGAGCGGTCCCCAGGGAAGGTGGACTTCAAGTAAAAGGAACAACTCCAAGGATTAGGTGAAGGAGCTACTGTCTCTTTCAACGTAGAGACTCTTCTTCCTTGGACAGCCTCAAAGGGCGTGGGCTTGGTTTTAGCAACAGAGTCTAGCAGGTTCCCTTTGAGTTTTATGAATTTTGTGAAAATAAAATAAAATCAAGTAACCTCTGATCAGGCCATACTGATACCAACACATTAATTAATCATTAATTAACATATTTATTACCTATATTAACACCATACATATATAACAAAATTCACACTAGGGAGGGCACTGAGACATCGGGGCAATGATATTGAAAGTACCTGTGGGAGTAGAATGAGAGTGGATGAAGGTTTTGGAGGGAATTAATCAAATCTCTCTCTTTGTTTTAAGGATGCAATGCAAGTATAAAAAATTCCTATATGTAGAAGGGACTGTTTACACAGTTCCTTTTTTAGTATCATTCTCAATTATGTGCAGATGTACATACCACACAACACAGTGAAGACAGAGGTGTTATACAGGGAAACAAAATACAGGTGTTTTGATAGTCACTGTCTTTGGAGAGCAATTTGTAAATGTTGGGATATCCATACCTCCTAGCCAGTAATTCCCCTCCCAGGGGTAGACACTGGGAAGACTTTTCCCCATGAGCTCAAGGAAATGTGTGTAAGAATGGATATGGCAATATTGTTTGCAATGATTAAAAAGAGAGAGAGAGAACTGTCCACCCACAAGAGAACAAATATACGACTGGTGATATATTAATGTGCTGTTGTGCTCAAGCAATTCCTTCAGGAGGGAGAATGAATGAACTACAACTCAACATATTTATGTTGGTGACTTGCACACACAAATGTTTAGTGACCAGGGCAAGTTGCATAAAATTCATACACTTAGAATATACAAACATTCGTACCATTTCTGGAAAGCACTAAAATATACATAGAATATTATTTATTTTCATTATAAATATTTGTAATAGAAATATAAATAAAGGTCTGAGATTACGAACACCAAATCCAGGGTAGGCATTCCCTCTGAGAAGGGAGGAATAGGAATACAATTGGGGAAGGTGCACAAGGTATTCTACTCCTTCAGCACAGTTGTATTTCTTAAGCTAGGTGATACACACACAAGTCTATGTGTTTTCATGTGTTTTGATGTATCCCCAATAAGTCGTGATACATAAAACATTTTAGCAAATCAGTCACCTTACATAAAACTCAACTCTGCTTGGAAAACTCTTTAATGGAAACCTTTGAAGCTTCCACAAACTCCTGGAACATAGCTTGTAAAGCTGAGCACAAGCCTTGCCTGATGATCTCATTGGGTTTCTCCATCAAAGAGGCTTCTTTGCCCACTTGTTATTCTATCAAGACTCTCGGCATGAAAACATTAGCCTGTAAAGCAAAAGAAACTTACAGCAATCTGGATAAGTGTTTTCTTAAAACAAATACACCCATATGAAAGTAGTTGGTGTTATTTTTGGTGGTGGTTCATTTGTTTGATAGAGGAAAAGCTCCTGGGAGCTGCATGAAGGAACACATATTTTTACTGATAAAATTTGCCACCCCTTGGGAACTTCAGGGTTCAGGTCTGAAAGCTGCAGCCCAAGTCAAACCTGAATCTAAAACTGAGTTGGAAAACAACTCCCCTGTGCTCCTCAAAGGAGGTCCCATACATCAGATCAATCTCGCGAGAGGGAATGCCACCATTGCTCCCATGTCCTAGGATCTGGTCTTCACACAGACAGCCAGGGTCTTCTCCATGACCTCTTGTCTATCTCTGTGCCCACATGGAGCTCTCTGGCCTACCCTTCATTCTTTTTCCTGAGGAACTTTGTCACATATCTCACACTCAGAATACAACCAACCACAAGACAAATCTGGGAGGCATTTAGTACAGTGGAACAAGGGTGGGATTTGTGGCCAAATAAAGATTCAGATCCTGGCTCTATCTCCTTAATGACTATGGGGTATTGGGAAAGTTACTTTGACTTTTTCAAGCCTCTGTTTCTTCAGCTTTAAAATGGGTATGAAAACACCTAACTCATGAATTCATAACAGCAGCTGGAAGTCAGCAGATGACATCATTGTCCCCAGCCCCCTGGAGCCCAGCCAATACTGGCACTGACACAGCTCCTGCTGCAGGAGAGCCCCGCTGCTCTGGTTGGGGTGAAGGCCATCTGGTCTTATGCATCTGGCACCCATACATCTGTAGGTGAATATTAGCTTTATATGACATGGTGCACACAGCACATGAGGCAGATATTTAGTGAATGAGATGCTAACTCTGTACCTAGCCAATCTTACAATCCATGGGGGATGATTCTGAGAGCTTACTCCTTAAATGACAGTTTTATCTTTTTTCATAAACTACCTACTGAACACCTATATAGCAGGTGTGATGTGTATACAGGGTGGGGGGCAATGGGCAAAACCATAGGGACCTGGGAAAAAGTGACTCTATGTCTGCCCTCAAATCATGGAAGGACTCAAGTGTCACATAGAAGTGACACTTGAGTCAACTTAGGGAGGACTACAGAATCTTCAGGAAGATGAGAGGAGAACATAATCTGGACACAAGAATCATCAAGGACAAAAAGCAGGGCCAGGGAAGCCATGAATTTTTGGTGAAGCATCTGTAATGGGCATAATATCCCAAAACACAGTGGCAGCAGCAGAGACTGAATAGGTAGGTGAGGATCTAACTACAAAGGGCCTGAATGTCGCTGTCACCACAGGGGGAATTTTGAGATGAAAAATGACATGATCAGATTTGTGTTTAAGAACAGTGTTTCTCTGTGTAGTGAATTGATGGATTAGAGGGAGTGGGTTGTGAACACCAGAAACCCAGCTAGAAGACGATGGCAAAAATTTAGTCCAAAGATGGCCACTTGCACCAGAACTATAACCATGTGGATGGTGAAGAAGAAACAGATCCAAGGTATACTGAAGAGATTAAGTAACAGGATGCAGAAACCGGTGGAATATAAAGAGCAGGGACTAAGAGAGGGTGTGTGAAGACCCAAGGGTTTGGCTTGAACCTGGTTGGAGGAGGTGGCCACTTGGTGAGTAGGCAACACAGAGAGAGGAGCAGCTTAAGGAGCTAACCATGAGTTCAGAGAGATAGAAATATCTTTGGAATATCCAGGTATTAATTTAAAAAAGCACTACAACAAAAACAAACAACAACTTGGGTAGCCATGAAACTTGAGAGAGAGAGGTGTGGTTCAGAGGTGGAGATTCTGGAGGCCTCACATAATAGTGGTCAACAAGACCGAGAACTTGGACCTGTGATTTGGGATGGTGTGGAGGAAATGCCCCCTCTGCTGACAATGCCTCTACACAGAATGCCTTGGTATCTGCAGCAACTGGTTCTAGAAAATCCTTACAGGAATGCAGTTAAACAAAAGGGAGAGATCTGAAAGAACTCTTGAAATGGCAAAAAAAAAAAGAGAGAGAGAGAGAGAACTCAAGATTAATGTTAAAGTGACAGGGAGAAAAGTGTGGAAAATAACCACATTAACCACTTAGAATGACTATGTTCCCCTTGTCCACATGCCCCCTCTGACCTGACACTGCGCCCCTTCTGCACATGGGAGCACTGAGCTAATTCTTCCTTTGTGTGGACCGTCAGCTTTCACTACAGAGGCCGAAGCACTCTGGACATTCATCCCACCATATATGCTTGTAAGGGAGGCCCTGCATTCTGCCAGTCATGACTACAAAATAGCAGTGGGGAGAGATTGCATCATCAATATAAGCTATTAGAACAGCAATTGTCATTTACCAATACTAGGCAAAGCTCAGTTTTGTGGCTTCTTCAGTTGTACCAATAAATTGGTTAGAGCTGCCCCATCCAGCACAAGGCCACTAACCACGTGCATCTGTTGAGCACACAAAATGTGGCCAGTTTGGATTGAGTTGTGCTATAAACATAAAGGCACATTGGGTTTCAAAGACACTATGAAAAAGAATGTACAATATTTCATTATTAGTTTTATATTGATTACTTAGACAAATGATAATGTTTGGGGTATATTTAACTAAATGAAATATATTGTGAAACAATAAAATAAAGGGGAAAAAGAAAATACATTGTTAAAATGACTTGCACTGTATCTTTTAATTTTTTTAATGTGGCCACCAGAAACTCTAAAATCATGCATGCAACACACATGGTGGTTGGAGCTGCATTCCTGCCGGCCAGCACTGCGCCAGAGACCTGAAGTGTTCTTCGCTCCTGGCCACACACCATGGCGCACCCCAGGCAGCATATACTATGGCATATCCTGGCACATACTATGCTTCATTGTCTTATGTATCCCTAAAATTCAAAACAAAGTAATTTACTGCAAATGTTAATATCTTTCCAACCTATGCCTTATAGACATGTGAAGAGCCCTACCCAAAAAGGGATCCATGATTTACTCAACCTGTGAAGTTAATAAAAAGTTGCTTTATGGCCTGTAAAGTAACATCTAAATCCTGCTCCATTCCTACCACGTACCAACTGTCATTGGAATCACCTTCAGAAGCATTGACTTGGAAAGTGAATGATGGCTACATATACAAACTTGGTAAATATGAATTCTTAAGCAGACACTTAAGAATAACAGAAAGTCTATGTATATAGGTGGGGTTACTCTAGCTCTCAAAGCTCATTGTTTACATAAGGACTTTGGTCTTGATCAAGCTGCTCAGTATCCTACACTGTGTTTCCTACGCTGCCTTACCCAGTGTTAAACACAGTGTTTTACTTGGAAATCTTAAGAGAAACAACTGCAGTCTAGTTTCCCCATTTAGGAAAGATGTCCCAAGTTCATGCTCTTTGTATAAGATAAAGGAAATCTTACAACACTAAATAGGATCTTCCTTTGGGCATTTTTATCCCTTTTAAGACAATCAGTTATTGCCATTAACATAGTAATTCCCTTTGAGTATCAATGTGGAGTTAATTTACCCAATTGCTATCATCCACTTCTTTAAAAGCATCACAATTAGTGAAAAGTGGCCTTTGGAAAAAATGATCATCTCCTGCTTCTAACTTCTAGCTCCCATTTATTTCCGAAGGGAAGTGATGGGGTTGCTTTGTCTTGTTTGTGGACTCTTTAACACTTCCCCTTTTGTTTGTACAACCGTGACAGAAGGAAACATGTTTATTGCCTGACACTCGATATGAGCACTTAATAAATCCTTGTTGGATGAATAAGTAAATGAGATAGAAACACTGCCAGATTACTTTTTCCTTTTCAACAGCTTTGCTGCTAAGTGTTTTCTCTTCCTGCTGGAGATGTAACCAACAGATCTGACTGGGAAAATGAATAGAATTACCATTAATAAATCAACTCCCCTGTTTTTTATATATCAGAAATCATGTCCCCTTCCCTCCCTCAGTCATGTTACATTTTACCTGCCACACTCGCATTCCAGTATAACAGCAGGAGGCAGAGGCCTGAGGCCGCTCCTCTTTCTTCTTTTAACCAATTGACTAGTGCCCCCTGCAATTGCAGCCCACCTGCCCCTAGGAGTAGCCACCCAGGGCCCTGTTATCCCATTTAATGAAGCCAGTGGCCCGTGTATTTTCTCATTTATCAGAGCCATCCAGACAGCTTCCACAGAGGCTTCATAAACTCTCCTGGGCCAACAGGAATTTTTTGGCACATGATGGCAAAAGGCTTTAAATCAACCATGGCTTGAAAGCCCAGCCGTTAGCTGCCTGGCATTTGCTGTGTGTTGCTGGCTCTTTCATCTACCGTCTGGGGTGTGGAGCAAGCCTTGAATCCTGCATTTGCCCAGGCCTAGTCTTAAAGTGCCAAAGCCATCCCTGTCTGGGACTAGGAGAGCTGTTCCATCTGGGGAAGCTGAGAAGGGGTGTCCCTGTGCCTACTCCTCGTGCTTCCTCTCAGGCAGCTGCCAAGGAACCCCAGGCTCCTGTACCCCAGGCAGCTCTAAAGCCTGACTCTGCAGCCAGTTTCTGCAGCTCCTGTGATATGGTTTCCTCCGGAGTCAAGCTGTCTCAGGATTCATGTGGTTCAAATTAAATGAACTGGTGGATTAGACTAAGCTAACACTGTACACTTCACGCTCCCATTACTCCCGGTTTACAAGGAGGTAATGGCAAATTCAGACTCTCTTCCTCTGATTTCTTCATTTCTAAGTTGACCACGGGGGCACAGAAAGAAGGGGGCTTTGGGGCCAGGGAGCTTTGGGTTCAAACCCCTGCTTTCTCCACTTCTGATTTCCGTAGCTCTCAGGAACCCCACCTCTTGGAGCCTTCATTTCCCATTTACAAAATGAGGTTAAAATACCTACTTTTCAAAACTCTTATAAGTATTAGAGGTTTTTTTAAGTAAAATTCTTGTCCTTTATAGTAAATGCTCAGTAAATTGCAATCATTATTATAATGATTATTAAAATATCACATTATTTAAATAGTCTACATTAATATTTTATAATTAATATATAATACATTTTATTAGATACTATATTTATAACCAATACCAATATTATATAAATTATGTGTTAACATTATGACAATATATTAATAAATGTCTACTGAAATACGTGTATCATATTATATTAAAATGCTAATATATGACAGCTATTATAATATTTATATACTGTTACATTGTATTAACATAGTGTCATTAATTCACAGTTACTTTAAAATATTGATTAATATTGCTTTGCACTGATATAAGGAGTTAACTTGTTTTACTGTTTTTCAGCTAGTCTATGCTCCCTATTGAGATACTCTGGCAGTTGAAGAAAATAAAGTCAGCATTTTTTCCTATTTGCCTAGAGTAAATACAGTCTGGTTTTATCTGGAAAAGAGTCATTTGCTTTTTTCAACAAAAGTAGAGTCATTAAGACACTTCGGAGTAGAAAGTTCCAACTCTAAGTCAGGAGTAACAATAACCCTGAGCTGAAGTTAACATTAGCCCTCAGTTATCTCCACACATCAGTCTCCTAACCCTGGAAACTATTAAAACACCCTGGCAATGTTAGCTATTATTACTAACCAGAAATAACAAGATAGGAGAAGAAAAACTAAAATAACCTACCCACTATTTGACCCTGAAAATTCAGTCTTAGAGGCAGTCACCCTGTGGAATTTGCCCATCCTATTTTGTGGAGACAGTTCTACACTGTATTTACCCAGCTATTCTGGCCTCATGACCTCTGCTCAATGCTCAGTATTTATCAAACCTACATGAGCCCTTAGAGAACTACAAGAGTTTTGTGTCCTGCATTCAGTCACTAAATACATAGCAAGAGCCTGCAACTTTGCTTGCACCATGCTACCTAGTAGGCAAATAGGGCAAAGAAGATACAATGAAGCCTGATTTCAAGAAGCTCCTGGCCCACTGCAAAAGGAGAAAATATACCAGTACATGTGGTTACTGAGTGTGAGGAAGCCTGGGGCTGAGGTAAACAGAGCATACTGTGGACCCACCCTAGTCACAGGGGCCAGAAAAGGCAAGGTAGTGAGGGCAGGGTGGTGAGGGCAGGGCTCAAAGATCTGGATGTTCAGGGAGCTGCAAGGCCTTCCCTGAGGCGACTGGATGGCTGTCAAGTTTTTCAACATGTGGTGAAAGGATTGACCAAATCAGCGTCCTCCAGCCTTCCAACAAAATGTGGGTTCTTGGGCCTCATCTCAGACTTAATCGGGATCTCTGAGAGAGGTGCCTGGGAACTGTTGAAAACACTTCAGGTGACTGCACTGTTCAGCTAAAGCCTGAGAACTGCCAGGGTAGAATGTCGAGGAGAAGAATGAAGAAGCACGAGACAGAGTAAGTGAGCAAGGGTCAGGTCTAGACAAGCCTGGAAGGCCAGATACGCTGCTTGGACTTCACGCAGGTCCCAAGTGGTGGTGTGTTGGTAAATAGCTAAAAACCAGCTCTTGGGTGGGAGGGCCCTGTTTCATAGCTGGCTGATTTCTGAGTTGTAACTACTGTATGAAAGATCAGATGAGAGACTGTATGTTCAACTTCACAAGATTTAAAGCACAAAAGAAAGATTATTTTTTATGAAGGGGTCAGTTAAGATTTGATAAAACTAAGGACCAACACAGAAACATGATTTTCTTGAGGTCCTGGACAGGAAAAATTTTGGCTTGAGCTGAATCTACCAATCTTTTCCACTAAACTATCTATTTACCGTAATTATTTGTTGTGAAATTCCTTATTGTGATAAAACCTGACTATGCTACAAAGGCATCTGCTTTATTCTGAGCTCTCGATAGGCAAGGACCCAACTTCATAGGGACCTTGCAGGCAGGAAAAGTTTTCTTTCTGTGTCTAAGCTAACAGCATCATCCTGATGATAGATCATCTGTCTTTCCTACTGCATTCATGACTGTGATGACTTATTCTACACATGTGTCATGACTTGCCTTTCTGCACATACTCATCAGCATATTTATTCATACATTCATACCAGTAACAGTTGTGCTGAGACCTTATAGGCCTTGACTGTTGACTTCTCACAATACTCACTGAGATAGGCTATTACTGTATGCATCTTATACAGGAGGAAACTAAGGCTCTGAAAAGTTATCTCCTAGTAAGTGGTGGAGCTAAGGTTTGAACCCAGGTAGTCTGATTAAGATAGGGTTTGGTGCCTCATATCCCTCCTTCTCATTAACCGAATAAATTGCCCTGGAATCCCCAACTTCCTTTCCATGATTCACGGATGCCTTGAAAGTGGTCATTTGAAAAACAATAAATATGTCCTGTTTGCACCCAACTGAGTTCAGTGGTTCAATAAAAACATTACAGTACAGTAGCTCTTTGTAAAAGAACTTGATGCATGCCTCGTAAACAAAACTATTTCTGCTTTTATTGGCTCTATGGAAAAAAATTCACAGCATCATAAAAACATGGAATGTCTTAAAGGCTCCTCTTGGCTTCTTAGGTTGGATCCTCCCTACCTGTCTCAGAGCCTCCAGACTAGAAACTGTATCAGCCCTTCCTCAGGAAAACATGTTAATGTCAAGAAACAGTGCCTTGAATTTAATCTAAACCTGTCATGCTTCAATGCCAGCAGGTTTCCTCTTATTTAAGCCTCCATTAAGATAAAGTATAGCCTGTCGTTAGCTGGTGAATAATGTTGTGTATATTTAATGTGCTTGAAAGTAATTGTCAAGCCCCCCTCTAGTCTTTCCCTACTCAGGCTACACCATCCTTCAGTCCGTACTGTGGTCTAGATCACAGAGTTCTTAAAAGGGAGATTCCAATATTTAGTCAAAACCCATGTATCAAGCAGGTGGAACACAATGGATCATTTCAGACATTATTCCCTATGGAGGCCTGGCAAAGTTTCAGGTAGATTTAGCATAATTCTAAGTGATTTTAAGGGTTTCATATAGTGTATGATAATTGGCCCGAAGAGCCAGAGAGCCTTTGACTATGCTCTTTTGATTCTTTCTTTGCTATCTATATTGTCTGTAATTTCAGAATTTTCACATCTCACATCTGTATCAAATGTACTTCCAAAACTGCAGTGTGGTTGAAACGGACACTCCTCGAGCTAACTGTAACTGTGGGGCACTTACCCTGGGTGTGCAAGAGCAGAACTTGCAGGACACAGTCCTTGTGTTAATCTCAAGGGCTCATTCTTTGTAAGCTCAGCGTCCATTTCTCAGTAAGTGTCCCTTTCATAAATGGCCTGATCCTTTCAGAAGACATTCTTTAGAAAACTACTTTGTGCCACAAATCAGAAGTCATTCTTTTCAAAAAGTAACTGTAGTGCAGTAAATGACGCAATGTCTTTGTGGCAGAAATAAGAGCCATTCAGACAGATAACAAGCACTTTCTCTAGGGAATTAACTAATTATTAAGGAGAGCAGATAGTAAAGGCAGCAGCATCACAGTATTCTAAAAACCCTAGTTAGCACACGAAATAGTTACTGAATTATCAAATTAAACTTTTTAACAATTAATACTCCATCCTTTATAAAGAGGTTAATTTTTGACATATAACATTATATTAGCTTTAGGTGTGCAACATAATGTGATATTTGTATATATTGCAAAATGATCACTATAATAAGCCTAGTTAACATCCATTCCCCAGGTTAACTACAATTCACTCACCATTTACTGTATCAACATTTAAGGAAAAACATCTGTATTTTTGTTTGGATATGAAAGATGGGCCTCCAGTCCCTCAAAAATTTAAACATAGAACTATCACAGGCTTCCAGTCAAGAGGGTGACATAGGTGAACATGGCTCACCTCTTTGCACAACCACATCAAAATTACAACTGAAGTACAGAACAACCATCACTCAGGAATGTCAGAAATAGAGTCGAATGGAAGTCTGACAACTACGGAATTGGAGAAATCACATCCACCCAGACCAGTAGGAGGGGTTCAGACACTGAACAGGCTGGCCCCACACCCACATGGATAAAATTCAGGAGGGATATCTCTAAAGCTAGGAGCCCCAGACCCACAACAGGCCCCCCAGCTTAGGATTCCCATGCCAGGAAGAGAAGTCCCCACAACTTCTGGCTGCAAAAACCAGCAGCAATTGAGTAGGTGGAGGAGGCTGCTGAAGCTGTAAGAAGTTCCTCTTGGAACTCACACACAGACTCACCTACTCAGACTCACTCCCTCTGAGCTCCAGCACCAGGGTGGCATCTTGAAGGGCACCAGTGGTAGGAAGAGACTGAGGTGTCTGCCATCAGGGTGAGCAAAGGCAATTGTTCCTTTGCTGAACCCTACGCCCTACAGAGCAGGTAGGCTAGTGCCATATCTGAGACTCCATCACCCTGGAGATCCACAGAAGCCCTGCCCCACCCAATTTACGAACCCACCCAAGTTGCATTTCCATAAGAATGGCTCGTCTTGGCTCCTAAATCCTATCAAACAAGAAACAGCTGACCTCAGTGAGCTCTAGGGCAGTCAAATTAGAGTTACAGCTAGGCTTCACCTGCGAATCTCCAAGCCCAGAACAAGTAGAGCCATCTCAGATTGCTTTACAGCTCAGGCAGGGTGCCCTAGGCAACACACGGGTAGGGGCTGACCTTGGCCTGCACCACCCAGGAAACCCCAGGGCCAATGCAACCAGTAGACAGCTACAGACCATGTTGGAGCACCACCACCCTGCCCCCTGCACAGCTGATCTTCCACAGAGGGCAGAGGTTGATGGTCAGTGGTCACAGCCAGTCCTTACAGCTCACTGGCCTCGGTAAATCCCTCCCATTGATCTGCCAACAGCAACCAAGGCTCAACTACAACAGGAGGGTTTACTCAGCTCACACAAAGGGCACACCTTAAGTACCCAGTTGGATGGTAGGGTAGGCTGTGCCACTGGGCCCTACAAGACACCTACTGTATTAGGCCACACTACCAAAACAGAGTCAAAATAGGTCTACCTAATACACAGAAACAAACACAGGGAGGCTGCCAAATCAAGGAGACAAAGAAACATGGCCCACATGAAAAAACAGATCAAAACTCCAGAAAAAGAGCCAAACAAAATGGAGATAAGTAATCTATCAGATGCAGTGTTCAAAACACTGTTTATAAGGATGCTCAAGGAACTTAGTGAGGACCTCAGCTGCATAAAAAAGACCCAGTCAGAAATGAAGTATACACTAATTGACATGAAGAACAATTTAAGGAAAACAACAGTAGCATGGATGAAGCCGAGAATCAAATCAATGATTTGGAACATAAGGAAGCAGAAAACAACCATGCAGAACCACAAGAAGAAAAAAGAATTAAAAAAATGAGGATAGTATAAACAGCCTCTGGGACAACTTTAAGAGGTCCAACATTCACCTCATGGGCTGCCAGAAGGAGAAGAGAAAGATCAAGAAATTGGAACTCTATCTGAAAGAATAGTGAAAGAAAATCTCCCCAATGTGCTTCAGGAAATAGATGAACAAATCCAGGAAGCACATAGAGTCTAAATTATGATAGATGCAAAGAGGCCCACTCCAAGACACATCATTACTAAAAGACCAAAGGTTAAAGATAAAGAGAGACTTCTAAAAACAAGGGTAAAAAGTTAGTTGATCCCCAGTAGGGGACACAGGAGAAGCAACCACACATTGATGTTTCTCTCCCTCTCTTTCTCCATCCCTCCCCTACCCCCAAAAACAAAAGAAAAAAAGAGGTTACCAGAAGGTTGCCAGATGGGAGGGGGGTGGGAGAGAATGGGTGAAAAGGTGAGGGGATTAAGAAGTACAAATAGGTAGTTACAGAATAGCAATGGAGATGTAAAGCACAGTGTAGGAAATGGAGTAGCCCAAGAACTTATACGCAAGACCCATGGACATGAACAATGGTGGGGGGATTGCCTGAGGGAGTAGGGGGTACTAGGTGGAGGGGGGGAAAGGAGGAAAAATCAGGACAACTGTAACAGCATAATCAATAAAACATAATTTAGAAAAGTAGAACTATCATATGACCCAGCAATTCTGCTTCTGAATATAAACCATAAGAAAACAACATCACTATGTTGAAGAGATATCTGCATCCCCCATATTCATTGCAGCATTATTTACAATAGGCAAGACACAGAAACAATCTAAGTGTCTTCAAATGAACAAGAAAAATGTGATATATGTGTATGTGTGCACACATATACACGATGGAATTCTATTCAGCAATGAGAAAGGAAATCCTGCCTTTTGTGACCACATGGATGAAGCTTGAGGACATTATGCTATGTGAAATAAGTCAGAGTGAAACAATTACTGTATGATTACACTTTGTGGAATCTAAAAACTATAAAATAAAAAAAAACCCATTCATAGTAAAAGAGATCAGATTTGTGGCTAAGAGAGGCAAGGGGTAGGGGATGAGAGAATTGGATGCAGGTGGTCAAAAGATACAAACTTCACTTATAAGAGTGATAGGTACAGGGGATGTGATGTACTGCATGATGACTATAGCTAATTCTGCTGTATGGTATACATATTTGAAAGTTTAAGAAAGTAGATCCTAAAAGTTCTCGTCACGCACATACACAAATTTTTGTGTCACTATATGAGATGATGGACATTAACTAAACTTATTGTGGTAATCATTTAAACATATATAAAGTCCTTCTCCTGTGCATTTTAAACTTACACAGTGCTATTAGGTCAATTGCATCTCAATAAAATTGAAAGAAAAAAAAGATGTCTCTCCAACCAAGTCCTCTTTCCTCCCTTCTTCTCCCCTCTCCTTTCTTCTCCTCTCCTTTTCCTCCCCACTCCTTCTTCATCTTTTTTTTTTGTGTGTGATACTGCAGCTTCTCCAGAACACACTCCTTACACCCATGAGAAGTGAAGACTTGGCTTGATTTCACATTGCAGCAGGCACTGGCAAGCAGGCAACACAAGAAGCTGAAAATAAGGGGAATTTTTTTGCCAGCCTCATTCACTAGAGGCAGTGCACAGAGGATGAAAGTGAATTGTGAAGGTTGGAGGATTAAAAATCAAATTTAAAAAGGACACATTTAAACAGTACACACAGATGATTAATCCTAAAATTCTCTCCTTTACTCTCACAGGAGAAAAGATTCAATCAACATTTCTCTTTTTTCCCATTTTCCCCTCTGCCTCTGCAAACATCATTTGTTGTGGTTAGAATCCTGAGGCCTGTGTCATGGTCTCCCAGGAGGCCAGTCAGAAGTATATCCATCATCCTAGAGACTCCATGAGATTGCATTACACATAAAAGGAAGGATAAGTAGAGTACCCAAGTGAATCCAGGCAAAAGCCAATAGCTGTGCTAAGCCCATGTATTGGTGACAACACACCGTGACATGGGGAAGACAGCTGCTGCCCTGTTTCTAGGTATGTCAGGTGTGGCCACCACCCAGGAGACAGTGAATGCTCAGGTGCCCTCTATGCAACCATCTTAATTTTAACACTCATGAACATGTTGCCCACCCCATTTTGCCACTTCCAGTTAATCTCATGCATATTTATGTGCCGATTATGCAAATCCCAAGATAAAAATGCATTAAGCACCCATGATTTAGACTAGTTAAGTATATTACATGGTGTAATGAAATTACTGCATGATGTCCAATTTACCTCAACACTTGCTTTAAACTGTCAGTAAGTTATTAAGTAACCATAACACACCAACACTCAGCGCTAAGAGGCTTTCTTTCTTTGTCCAGCCCATCACAGTGCCATGAAATCAGAAACTTCAAGCGACATCCTTACTGAAGGGGAGAATATTCCAGAATAGACTTAAAAAGACATAATGTGGATCAAGGTTTAAGAATCAAAACACATGGTCTCTGGCAAATAATTTGGATCAATTTTTCAAAATCAGTAGGTAATATCTACAACACGGGACATAGCCATTGACAAACTAAAGCTGGTCTTGTCAAGTTTTACACTGTCGGGTCTTGTTCCCTGAGTCACAGTTCCTGTAGGTCACCGAATTCAAATGTAATTTGAATTTTTCAATATGGAAATATCTATTTCCAGCATCATAAATAAAAAGATTTTAAAAATTCACTAAAGCAACTTCACACACACACACACACACACACCTTGAAACCTAAAAATTAAGGGGTTTGAATGAGTTAGTTTGCTCTGTAGAAATTTTGTTTGCTCTTTGGTGGGACCCAAGCCTTCATGGTATCACTGTTCATTAGATGATATGTTGGTTAAGGAACAAGCTGTGATGTGGATCACACTGATAAACATAATATATGAGTGGCCTGACCCACTGCCATCCGTCTCTCTCCCTATTACAACATGCCATTTTAATCGGCCCACAGTGTGATTTACACAGTGCCAGGGTCCTCACTCATTTGCATAGGGAACTCCTCAAAGTCTATGAGAACGGTACTTGCCTTCAGTTATGAGCTCAGATCCACTGATCTGATGGGAACCTGATACAGTGCACATCACTGGGACAAAGTGTATGAGGCAGCAATTTCAAAAGTGCACAGAATGAACAGATGACATTGCCATTCGCTAAAGCATTCAAACCTCATCCTGTCCATGAAAGGAAACAGGCATCTAGTGCTGTTTGCCATTCTCTTCACAGTGGTACCTCTATGTGAAGCAGCACCTGCTATTCCCACGACACCTTGGATTGAGGTCTGCTGCTAGCAAGCATCATGACTTCATCGCCAGACTCAAGGACAACAAACCAGTCACAGAGGGGCTCTCCCAGCAGATCAGCCAGGCAGCTGAGGGGCTGGGATTAGAACCTTTGGTGACAAACTCTCACGTGGGGCTCTCCTAATGAATGATAATTAGAGGGCTACTGGGCATGACAGGGAGATTGGAAATTCTCCCAAATGAGGGGATGCTTTCATACTTAAGACCCTAGTTTTAGCATTATCTTAAAACATTGTGGTCATGCTTATTAACTAACAGCAGAGAAAATGTTCAGTGACAAAAGAGTCTGTCTGTGCTAGAATCACTAAAGTGAGTATCAAAGAGATGAGGTCAAAGCCTTTTCTGTTGGCATTAACTCTGCCACGTGCTTATAGAGCCAGATTCCTCCTGATATTTTGGAAATTTCTGAATAAGAGAAGTAGTATTTCTAGCATAATTTAGGACTTTTGGCCCACCCATTCAGAGTTCTTTGTGGAATTAGCAGAAATCAAATAGCTTCCTCATCACCTGAGCTTTCAATGGAAAGCCCTGTCCTGAGGCAGCCCTCTCTCAAGTGAAAAAAAAAAAAAAAAAAGCAAGCTCCCCCAGAGCAGAACAAGTTCCCTGAGCTTCCTGGAGACTGTCAGCAATTCCCCCTGAACATTTCAGGTCCAAGTTCAAGATGTCAGGCTAGTCCAGTGCTCTGCATGCTTTTCTGCCTATCTGGCAGTTCTCTGAAAACACGCTGACTTCCAGAATGCATTAACCTACTTTCCACAGAGGATTCCCTTGCCTTCTTGCTCTGACGGAGAGGAGGTGGAAAGAGGAGATTTCAAGCAGGAGCTGGGCATGCTCTGCTTTCAACGTGTTACTACTCCTCCCGCTAAACAGCAATGTAGCCTGAGCAATTGGTACTTCCTGCAACGAACAGCTCCCAGGCTTGCCTGGCCCCCAAGGAAGAGTGACTGGAAATCCTGCTAAAATATGGCTGTCTAATCAACCAAGAGGAGAACTCATTTACTAAGATTTCCATTGTCCACACTGACAGATGGCTCTCTCCCTGCCGCGCTCCCCTTTCTGCACATAGGGCTCTCTGTGAGGCGAACCTATTCTTTGAAAGATCCAGTTACATTTGCCAGCCTAGTTCTGAAACAAGACAAAAGCTCAGTGAGCTTCCCGTTCTCAAGGGCTCTCGGCACTTCAGCTGCCTTTTCTGTCCCTCCAAGCAGTCAAAAGACACCGCGATTCATTCCCCTTACCTTCGTCCTCATCGGAGACAGGAGCCCTTCCATTTTGGTGGAATTCTCATGCCAGCTGCTCTCCTCTCCAAGTTGCTCCCTCCCTGGGCAGGCTTTAAGCATCCCACACGAATAGAGCCATGTCGGGAAGCGCCCGCTGCTCCCGTCTCCCGGGCGGCGCCTCAGCACTGCCACCCTGTCTAACTTGAATCCCCAGTGCCTGAAAAGCGCGCTGTTCCTGGAGAAGCCTGCTCCTCTCCTCGCCCTCTTCCCTCTCTCTCTTTCTCTCGTGCGCTCTCTCTCCTCCCTCTCTCTCCTCCCTCTTTCCATAATCTGCCTACAGCTCTCTGTGTACCATGCTCACTTGACAAACGATCCCTGTCTTAGGTACCACATTTGAGCCAAGAAAAGTGATCGGAACCAAACCGCAGGGGCAGCTCACACAGGACAGGAGGCGAGGGGACTGAGCTCTGCCCGGGTGTGCTCTCTCCGTAGCTGACAGCTGACGGCACAGCTTTCCCTGCTCATTCATTCTTCTTCTAAGAAACTGGGACCCGACAGCAGTGGATCCAGTTGCCACCATTACTCGGGTGGATTTCTGGTTTAAGTGCAGAAAACTGAAAAAGAAATCTCACCTCTTGGGTGTTTCCAAATGCCCTCTTTTTAACCCAGTGTTGACCAGCATCTGGATAGTTAACTGGATTTTTTTTTCTGTATGACCAGATGTTCAGAAGCATAGTCTCTTCTTAGGAAAAGTTTCAAAACTGGAGTTATGGACTTGGTTCCTGACGAGCTGAGAATTAAAGAATAAGTATGTGTGCTGTCAGGACTCCAAATAAACCAGGACTGAGTTTTATTCATCATGGACAGACACCTGTGAAAAGCAGACAATGAAAAAATATTGCGAAGACCTGGATAATGAAGTTGAAAAGATGATATTTTCCTCAACTTTCTTATGCTTGAGATATTCTCTGTGTGGAAATAATTCAACATCTCTCCTTTACCTGGTGACTCCTTAATCGTAGCTGAGAACATCTTACCAAAGCTTTCACATCATGTATATGATACACATGTACCATACGTGAGCTTCTCAATGAAAATTGAAGCTGATGCACCTCATCTCTTGGATTGAACTTGTCCTATCTGCTGTTATGCCTAACTCCCAATACATCTCCGAGGTGGGGCAGTCCACACACTCTCCTCCAGATGGTGTCACAGACTGGCCCTCTTTTCCTGCCTCTTGCTTCATTCATGTTCTCAATTCTTGATTAACCCATTTTTTCCTCCTCCCATTCATACATCTGCATTCTGGAGAACATCAGAATCTGCACAACTATGTTACCTCCTGACTTGCCATTTCTGGGGACCTCTGGATCTTATTTCTCTTGTTATTGGCTTAAATATTACTTTCCTTACTCAGCATCCTAGTGTTTGAGATCTCTTACTCTTTTATTTATTCATTCAATCATTCAACAAATAGTTGCAATGTGCCTACCATGTGCCAGCATCTGTTCTAGTTTCATGTGACAGTAAGGAACAGGGCAGAAAAAAAAACATTGTCCTCATGCTCCTCTGTCCTCTCACAGGTTTGACTTGAAACTGAACCAACTAATCAAGCCCTCCCATCAATCACTGCATTTTTTATATCAACCTCTGCCCATGTTATTGTATTTTTCTCTACAGGATTGTAAACTGTCCCATGAGATTCCCCTTCCACAACAGCTCCATTCCCCCTGCAACCTTTCTGCTAACTGGATAACCATTACTGACTTTCTCTGAGACAACTAAAAATGAATTTGTTCCACGAGAATTCCATTCTTTCACTTCCATCTTTAATTCTATTCCCCACATCCTCCTTCTATTCCCTCAAAAGCTTTTTAATTCTTTTGGGTGGGGGAGAAAATCACTCTTGTCTTTTCAAGGCATATTCTTTATCTACCACGTTTACTACCCTGGGCATCACAGCAGGCTTGCTACCCTGCTCATTGTTGAGACATCACTCATTTTATGTGTAACACATAGACTTTGTCCCTTTTGATTCCTCAGGGACTTGGGCAAAGTATATCCATTGTTTGCTTTTTACTTCCGACAATTCTTTTCTGAAGCATTCTGTCCTGGTCTTTGTCTCTTCCCAATCCCAGAGACCGCCTCACCAGACTTACCAATCAGGATCACTTTTCTTGAATTTAGTCCTTGACTGCTTTTGTCATTAGCACAACTGATCAACCCTGCTTCTTCTTACTCTCTCTGACCCTAAATCTCCAAAGGGGTTAGTTTAAAGTGGTGGAACAGAGTAGGACTGTGTCAAGGTTAAAAAAGTTAGACTGATTACATGTTTAAGGCTAATTGGTTTCTTAAAAACTCCAGTCATATTATTCAGAACCAGAAAAGGCTTCCTGAGCCAGCAGAAGAGTCTTTAGGAAGGAATTCTGAATACCCTATATCATCACCACACTACATAAGAAATGTGTAACTTTTCTGGTTGTTCACATCATTCATCTTGCCCCTGGAGTCTGGGGTAGTCCACCATGTTCTCACAGTGGTCTGAGAGGCCTCTGACTAAACCAAATTCCTGGAAATAGACAAGACCTAGAACCAAATTAGGGACATGGGTGGTGGTGATGAAAATGAAGATGACAATAGCTGTTGAACAATTCCCTTGTACTAGGTACTCACTGCACTAACTGATTTTCATGCATTAGTTCACACACCCGCCCCCTCTCAGCTGCCCTATGAGAGAGGGATTACTCTTATTGCTATTCCTCAGAAGCTTCAATTAAATAATTTGCCCACACAGGGGGCTTATGTTAGCTCCATGAGACTACTTCTAGTGAGAATATTTTCTTCTCATCTCCTCCAGCAACATCAGACACATAAAGAGTTAAATGCATATTTAATGATGTATTCAGTATTAGTTAGGGACTGCAACTTTTGAAACTATTATTTTAGGCTATAATGTTAACTTTTAGTACTTTCATTTATTTGTTCACAAAACCAATATTCATCAGCCATCCACCTAGTAAGGCACTGATAAATCTTATGTTATTAAGATAAATGGTTATTTGTAAAGTGGAACATACCAGTTAATTTATAACCTATCATTTCCAAGTCCTTTAAGTACTGATTATTCCATCTCTTATGCATCTGCATAAAGTAGATCAATTTACCTGGGGGTGAGAGCGAGAGGAGGAGAGGTGGCAGTGGTGGTGGGTGCGAGGGGTTTAGGAAATCATCTAAGTTGGGCCCTCGATGTGCAATGCCAGTGCACAATGATCACCAGACCATCAGCCACCCTGACACTCTGGAGAATGATCAATGTCACAAAAGATTCATAACAGGCAATGATATAATTCCCAGATTTCTTTAAATGGGGTACTCTCTGCTTGCAACTTTATGTTCCAAAAGAGTTCCATCAACTTCAAAAGGAGCAGAATTTACAATCTGGATTAACTCAGCCTTGGAAGAAAAAGTCAACGAGTATCAAATATATAGAACCTGGTAAAGTGTCAATAAGTTTGCACTGCAGGGAAAGGGAGTGTAAGCTGAGATCTGACTCAAGGAATTTCCACCATGCAGGGAAGCTTCTGACTCACAGAGAGAAAGTCCCTGTGCCAGGAAACCTCTCTTAGCAAATTTACTCATCCTGGGGGTCATTCTTCTTGATAATAAACCTCTCTAGACCAGGAGCATTTGGAAATGTCACAAAGGCCATTAGACAGGTCACGATCAGATTTCCCCTCTCTGCTGCACTAAAATGACCCTTTCTTCCCCACATCTTTGCTATCTTCAAGGTCAATTTCTTTAGGCCCTGCGTAGTCTCTGGGGACCTCAACCAGTCACACAATTAAGGGTCATTATCTGAGGACTATGTTGTCCTGCTTCACAAACAGTTTTCAATTTATTAAGGTAAGGGGATTGTGTTCTAACAACTGTATATGTTTTTTTCCCCTCTGTGACCCATCATACTACTTCTTATTGGGAAATATCCTCATTAAGACCTGGGCTTTAGCGTGATAAAGAATAGAAAAGATTTTATTCCTGGATTGACTGAGATATCCTGGGCAACAACTGAAAAGTTACTACCTTCCACTGAAAACCCTCTTCCCACTCCCATTCCCTTTTGCCTCTGGCCCTCATCTCAGGCCTCATATTTGCTTCTCTTTATAATGTAAATGTCAAAGTATATCACAGAAAAAATTTCACTCGATACATGGTAATGTAAAATGCTCAGTGAAAACTCTGATTTAATATCCAAATGCTTGAATTTACATTTGCATCTGTGTAAGGATAAGCATTCTATAAGTTACAGCAATACAAATATTATATAGCAATTGACATTCTTTCACATGTGTTACCTTTTTAAAGTCTCACAATAATCCTGTTAGGTGTGACAGGTAATAATCTCCATTTTGCAAGTTTGGAGAGGCGAATAGAAAGAAAGTAATATTTGCTGAGCATCAACTTTGTTCCAACCTTGAGCTAAGTACATAAGTGCCATCTCATTTAATCTTCAAAAGTGTAGGATTATCCTCATTTCACAGACGGAGGAATTGAGATTGAGAAAATTAAGTGTTGTGGTAGATTGCATCATTTAGTCTCAATTATTTATGCATTTTTTATCCATGCCATTTGCCACCCAGACTTTGCCACACTCTCTCACTTTCTCTATGTGGCTGATTTGGCCAATGGAATTTAACACACATGGTAGAAACAGAAGCTTGAACATACTCATGGGAAGACATTTGATCCCACGAGGGGGATGAAAGAAGACCCAACATTCAAACTTATGAGCAAGCTCAGCTGAGCCCAGTCTAGATCAGGGAACCCTGCAAACCTCTCAACAACCTATGTCTGCCATTGTGTCGCACTGGGCATTGTGTTTCTTATGCAGCTAAGGGATACAATAACTCATCTGAAATCATAGAGTTCCTAAACAGCAGAACCAGAACGCCAGACTCAGTTCTAATTCCAAATTTTAAGTTTGTCCTGCTCTGAAAGCAAGTCATGTAGAGGAATAGAAGTTCTTTTTGATGATGAACGTATTTTCCAAATCTCTGGATCAACATTTGAGCTCTAAGATACCCATACCAGCACTTCTCTGTGAATGAATATCAAGTATAAGCCTTACAACATTTTACTCTCATGTTTTTCTTCCTCCACCATTTTCACCCTAACATTGCAGAAAACTAGGGTAAGAGTGGTACTAGGTTCTGTGCCTCGGTTGATCAGTCACCTTGTCTTTATGATCTTTCAGACTTTCCGTCCCATTTTCTGAAGAACAGCGACTGCTGAGAGTTATCAGCAATGAGTACAGCAGTTAATTGGAATCTAGCCCTGGGAGACTTCTTCCTTCAGCAGTTCTTGTCTTTTCTGGCAAAAATGCCACACAGGGGGAAAATAAAACTGCTGTGTTTTCATTATCCTGGAAACGGGTCTCTACCTACCCCTGTGTTTTATGAAAAAGTATGAAGAACAAAGTGACATCACTTTACAAAGTGTTTGACAGGAGATACTTATATTCTTTCTTCCTTCCCTCTCTCCTTCCCTTCCTCCTATCCTTCCTTCCTTCTTTTCTTTAAGGTTTTTGGTTTAAGTGCTTTTCTCAAGAGGGAGGAAACCAACAGCTGCCTTGAGACCTCAGATCATTACTCCAGTGTTGGCTTAGAGGACCTCTGGGAGCCCAGATAAGGAGAAAGCTGAGCAAGGGGCATCTGGTGGAAAGCACCAAGGAGGCTGCTGGCACTTTCCTTCCTTCTAATCCTCACAGAGAGGGAAGCTTAGAAGCTCCTTTAATTCTCTCCACCTGCAAAAAAGGGCAATCACTTGCATTTTTATTCTCCTGTTTCTCCTGAGGCACTTATTTCAAAGCTCCAAAATAAAGCATTGTGCTGAAGGATATTATGTAGGGAAACTTTTTTTTCTTGCTATTTCTCTCAAAGTGCTCAGGAAGGTCAGGACTTAGACAAATCACTACCTTTCTTTAATCCTCACCTGAGGACATTTTTTCATTTCTTTTAGAGAGAGAGGAAGGGAGAGAGAAAAACATCAATGCAAAAAAGAAGCATCAGTTGATTGCCTCCCATACACACCTGGACTTGGCATTGTACATGCCTGGCTGGGGACTAAACCAGCAACCTAGGTTTGTGCCCTGACCAGGAATTGAACCCACAGCCTTTCATTATGGAAGTACAATCCAACCAACTGAGTCACACTGGCCAGAGTTAGACAAATCACTTTTAAAGTTGCCCTGCAATTCTTTATCAAAACCTGGACTTGGACTGGACAAAAATGACAGTGATCAACAGAGATGGGAATCTAAGCAGTTTCTGCTTTGGAAATGTCTTTGAATCCTCAAACTGTGTGAGCAGAACACGAACTTCTTTCTCCAATGGGCCCATCCCATGTCCTGGGGGTATGAAAGAACCCCTCCCCTCCCTGCCACTCCTCCCCTACCCCTGCTGCCCCATCTCCTACTGGAAAAGTGTTTCATTAACCTCTGAGCTTACTTATGCTTGGCCCTGGGGCACTGCAGGGTTCCTGCACTCCACACATATGTGTTAAGAAATGTCTTAGTCCATGTGGGCTGCTATAACAGAAATATGGTACTTATAAACAGCAGAAATTTACTTCTCACAGGCGTAGAGACTGTACGTCCAAGATGAAGGCACTGGCACATTTGGTGTCTGGAGAAGACATGCTTCCAGGTTCATAGACATTCTTCTCCCTGTGTCCTCACAAGGTGGAAAGAGGAAGGGATCTCTCTGGGGTCCCTTTAATATAGGCACCTATCCCATTCATGAGAGCTGCACCCTCATGACCTAATCACTTCCAAAGGGTCCCATCTCCAAACACTATCATGCTGGGGATTAGGTTTCAACACATGAGTTTGGGGGTGACATAAACATTCAATCCACAGCAAGAACCTACATATGCCAGACCCTGAGTTTACCTAGGTAATGAATACCGATCATGGCTCTTGAAGAATTTCAAGACTGTAATGACAATCACTTTAACAAAAAACAATCTAACAGACAGAGAACTATACTATACTGACAGAGAACTAGCATAGAGGGTTGGATAATTAAAGTGGATCAAATGTGGGGGAAGTACTGATTCACCTGACTTTGTGGACTAAAATTTCATCAAGGGGACTATTCTTGTGGCTCTAAGGCTGCAGAGAGGATGTCGCTATGTTAGTGCTTAGGATTGTCAAGATGGCAGATGGGCATGGAGACAAGTGGGACTGAAGAGAGGTCAACACATGCAAAGGAAACACAGAGGCAGAAAATAACATAACATGTTGCCTGATGAGCAAGGTAAGACCACTGAGGTGTGCAGAGTGCTGATATATGGTCTTCAGGTTATATGATCTCAAGTGTTATCTTTTTTAAATTTAAAACTTAATTCACATTTCACCTTGTTTGATAAAACCTATACTCCATGCACAAATAAAATGAGACATAGTTTACTTTATGTAAGTGTTCTCCTGAAGTTACATATTAACTTATTTAAAATTCTGTAGGAAATTCTTTTCTATTATTACTTCTCATTCTTCTAAGTTATTTAATTTTACAAGATGAAGTGTGATGATCTCTTTAATTAATAGTACAGAGACCACCTAATTAATTAAATTACATTTATAATGTGACCTTTTAAACATTAATGCTGCCTTAATATGCATTATTTTCATAGCATTATTTCAAAACTCTGAGGAGTTTCTCAAATCAGTCCTGCATCTAAAATTTTGTTGGCCAGTTTGACCTAAGTCACAAAGGAAACTAAATGCTTGGTCCAATTTCTTACTGTGTCAAAAACATGAAATTAATGCTAGTTATCATTGGGCATCTTTTATCCCATAACCTGGAAGTATAGCCTATTTTACAAACTGTATATTAACCTTGGTATCTAAGTATGTGTCTTAAAAGTGAAACTACTGACTTTTTTCATAAACAGAAAAAGAGGCACCAGTATTTAAGGTCACAAAGTCACTGGCATTTTGATCAGACCCAAAGAATATTTTTGCCTCAATTCTAAAAAAATACATGCTTTTTCTGGTTCAGAACTTCAGCCTGAACCTGAGAAACCCAGCTTTGAAGGTGAAGAGTATTGACCTTACACATAATGTAATCAATAACAATAAACAAGAGAAACTGTAAGACATGAAGCACAGCTGCAGAACAAAAGGCTTTATTTTAAAAACTTTGCTATGGTTTCCAAGCATAGTCATGGAATGGCCACCTGACCACCATCTGTGGAAAGGGATTAGACCTTTTTATTATTATTATTATTGATTGATTTTTTTTAGAGCAAGAGAGAAAACAGATTTGTTGCTACATTTATTTACGTATTCATTGGTTCATTCTTGTATATGCCCTGACAGAGGTTGAAACCTGCAACCTGGGTGTGTAAGCATGGTGCTCAAACCAACTGAGCTACCTAGCCAGGGCCAGGATTAGAACTTTTAAAACCAAATCATCAAAGCTCTTATAGAACTTGTTTTCTATATCTACCTTGTTGAATAATCTTGGTTATTTGCCTAGCTTCTCTTAGCCAACTTTCAATAATATTAAATGGAAAGTGGAAAAATTACCTACTAGTTTTCTGCAAAAAAGTATTAGCTTTCAAATTTTAGTAAATTCATTTGTGCAACAAAGATTGAAATTCTCTATGTAGGCACCATGCCCATCTCCTGAGGGGTACGCTGAATGTTTGCAGGAGCACATGCCCAGGCTGGGCAAGGCACTACTTCTTTTTGCCTCTCAAAGCAATACATCTCCTGAAGCCTTTGTTCAGAGAAGTCCAGATGTGTGGCACATAGGCGATGCACCAGAAATGAAGGGAGAGAAGTTTGGGGAATAAAGACATGTTTCTTCTCTTTTTTAAAAGGAAGTGTTGGATTTCCTTACTGTGTCCTCACGCAAGGATCGCCAGGCTGCAACTCTGGGCACAGTGGAGCATAAACAAACATGACCACAAAAGTAGTTTAGGGTGTTTCCCTTTCATGTCTGAATATGTTTGGACAGTTAAACAACCAGGGAGCTTGGAATGAAAGAAAACAAAGGCCAGGAGAGAAGAATGCTTTGAATCTGAGGCACTGGAGCTTGATTTGCTTAATTTTCTTTGTGAAATCAACCCAAGGTGTTGCACATGTTGATCATCCTTTGCCAGAGACTGTGTCTGGACAGGTTTGGCCCAGGTATATAGCTCAGAAACAATCTTTCATCCTACTTTTCCTATTATGTGTATAATATGGCATAGCCTAAAGTCACTGCATGTCTGCATATCTGTTTCAAGAAGCCAGAAAAACATCATTTGCATAAGGCTCTTGCTTCCTGGGAGACCCTAGAAGAAGGATTTAAAAACATTTAGAAGAAATAAATTGTTTTAATCTTTTCATTTAGTCCTAGACAGCCACAGAAAAGATAAATGTGATTTAACCCTGACACCTGCAGGGTGTTCTTGGGGAAAGAGGCTCTGCCCCACGTGAGAAGGTATGCTGAAGGTCAGAACATTGCAGCAGAGGCAGATCCCAGAGCCTGGGCAAGACCTGCCACATTGTGCCATTTTCCTGATCCAAGTTAACCTTTTGAGGACTTAGGCTAAGTCCATTGAACCAGAGAACTATATTACTAAAATGTCAAAGACATATTTTGGTAGAAAAAAAGAGAGGTCCAATGTACAGAAACGGAGTGTGCCTCATGGGGTAAGAAGCCACACTAGATAACCTATCACACTGGTGATAGCATCAGGAGTTGGCCATCATGGTGGAGAATTTCCAGCAGCCACATGAGAACAGTGGCCATGATAGCACGAGAGAGTGGCATCTTCAGCAGTTTTAGAAGGGTGTGATGGTGGTGGCAGTAGAGAAACCTGGTACCAGCCCAAACAACAGGATAATGTAATTCAGACTAGTCTCAGGAGGTGTGGGGCTGGGCTGGGCTGGAGCCAGCAGAAGCAGCAGTGGCCAGGTTCCCAACAGAATGGGTTACAACAATAATAGTGCTGATGCAGAGATAGGCATAGAAACAGCTTTAAAAAGCATCAGGCAAAATGGCAGCAAGAGCAGAACCATTTTGGGTCAAAAGTAGTGATAGGAGCAGGCCCAGTGTATGAGCTCTACAGTCTGTGGTCAAAAAAGCAATGGATTAGGTAGAGGTGTGGGCTGCGATCCACGTAGTTGAATAAAGGAAGCATGGTGGGGACCCTGCTGCTCTTTTATCCAATGCTGCCCACATGTGACCCACAGGAATATACTGTGTGTCTTATTCTCTCTTAATTATATTTGTATCCTCCTGAAAGAGGAGAGGGTTATTCAGCCTCTGAGGTTGCAGCTGTTGGGTGGAGACCCAAGACTTTTGACTAGAGAATTCAGCCAAAGGACTCCATGGCCTTTAACCACTCAAGGTGGCCCAGAACATAAGTTGTACTCTTAAAGAATAATTTACAATAAGAAACAGCTCATGTTCTATAAACACAAGGATGCTACTTCTCAAAGGCATTATAAGCCTGCATTACAGAAACCCATAGGATATTAGAGTTGAAAGCTATTCCATTACAGAAACCCACAGGATACTAGAGTTGAAAGCTATTCCAATTAGTCCATCTACCCATTTTACAGATAAGTAAATTGAGTATCAGGGAGCTCACTGGCTTTTCTAAAATCACCTGAGTCCTCAGCCCTCCCAATTTTCCTCCAACACACTATCTGCTACCTATATTCTTTGTAAATAAAGGCATTTAATTTAGACCAGCTTTACAAATGCTGGTGGAATGACTTGAAATCTTTTCATGAACATTTGCTCTGATTTGTATCCAATGCATTTCCTCACTCACACTGTAAAGCACGTAGGGAGAAGGACAGCCAGGTATGATGGCTGGAGTTACAGAGAGGACATGAGCCTATCACAGAGAAGATACTCAAGAAACACTTGCTGAATGAGGACATATTTTTGGATTAGAAATAGACTCATAGAATTTGTTTTTTATTTGAGTCCATGATTTGCTAGGAGAAAAGAAAGATATCAAAAGACAAATAAAGAGAAATGGAACAAAATGGAAATATATGGCTCGCATTACCTTAGGGAACTGGCTGGAAGATTAAAAAACAAAACAAAACAGGTCCAATTCTGCCCATGTAATTCCAATCATGTAATTAGAATTACATGATGCCTAAGCAAGAGGTATTTTTCAATGTTGGCCAATCCCTGAAGAGAACATAAAATGTGCCATTAGCATTATGGGTCACAGAGCTGCCGGCTTTCAAATTCCCCACAAGGAAAGTGAGGGGTAGCCCCCACAATGCAAATTTCCCACCTCTGACACCTTATAAGAAAGGTATCTCCATCTACTTGCAGTCCCCTCAAATTTTATACATCCAAAACTCAACTCTAACCTCTTTCTCCCAAATAAGCTCCCTTCCCAGACTTTCCAAATGCTGCTATCAATGGTAATAATTCCTCTGGTCAGCCTTATACTCATCCTTGCCTTCTGCCTCTCCTCTTATGCCAAGGTCCCATGACCCAGTGCCTAGGCCATTTGGGGGGGTCTCCTGTTTGCTTCTGCCAGTGTTTCTCTTTTAAATATTACAACTGGGTATATATCTTTCCTTATTCAAATAGGTACACTTGCTCCTCACTAAGGTAAATAAAGTTCAAACTCCTTAATTTGGCTTTTAGAGTTATTTACCATCTTTTTTCCTATTTACCTCCTCTCTCCTGCCAAACTCTTTATCCAGTCATTCCCACGTCCAAGCTACCATTACCACCTTTCCACTTTTATTCCCTTATCAAGAATACCCCACTTCATCAATGAGATAGAGTGGACAAGGCACCCAGTGCCCATTACTTAATAGTGTCCAAGAAATAATAGCTCTCTTCAAAGTCTACATCTACTTCTTTTCCTTCAGGAAGCTTTTCCTTAGCAACCCAGCCCACTACTTATCCATACTGCCCATTTGACAGTTAGGTTAGGTTACTTTGGTGTTATCTTTTAACCTTCAACTGCATTTTATCCTCAAGCAGACTCTCATAATTCTGTATTTCAAGCACTATGTATAGTATCCTGTACATAGTAAGAGCTTAATACTCTTACTTAACATTCAATACTCTTGAACTGAGGATGATTCTGTAGCATCATTAGAATGTTAACCTTAGCTCTGAACATGCTTATGTCACTGGCTCACATTTTAACTCCTATAGCAAAATTCTAGAAATGCAAGAATTTTAGATGGAGAAAGGGGTAGGTGGAAGAGGAAAACAAATATTTACTGGCTACCTTCTGTATAGAAGCTAACATTATTTGTTCTTTCATAAATGTCCTCTCATGTAAAGAAGAAATAATATGAAAGAGCAAATTACTTCAGTCAAGATAACATATGTTGGTGTCATTGCTTAGCACTGGAGCTTATAAACATCTGATTCCTGCTGAAAAATAGCCAACACTGAGGTGAGTTTAGAAGAATCTTAACTCAACCTAATACTCGTTAATGAGAATGATGGTGAAAGTGTTGGGAACTTGAGTCCACCTCTGTAAGAAAACTGTTATAAATTTTATGAGTAATCCAGAGAAACTTTTATGTGTCTTAACTTTGCTTGTAAGATTCATGCTGTTTCCCCTGATTCTAGGTTAAGCCATATAGCACCTTGATACCCATCACACATAAATGTAAGGTAGTTGGGATTCTGTCAAAATGTACATCACCTTCAAAACACATTTGGCAAAACCTGTTTATATGTTTAAGACATTATCCTCTCTTTTTTTCAATCTTCACCAAAGGATATGTTTACTGATTTTAGAAAAAAAAAAAAGGAAGGGAAAAAGAGAAACATCAATTGTTTGCCTCCCAAATGTGCCCCAACTGGGGATCAAACCCAGAACCTAGGTATGTTCCCTGACTGGGGATTGAACCCACAACCTTTTGATGTATGGGACAATGTTCCAACCAACTGAGCCAACCAGCCAGGGCAAGACATTACCCTTTGAGTAAGAAAAAGGCTTTAGTCATCACTCCTCTTACACAGACAGGAAAACAGAGATACCCACCATTATGGAGACTTGTCTAAGGTTTCATGAGAAAACAGTATGACCCTGTCCTAGTAGGCTGGTGTGTTGCTCATCTTAGAGAATGGTAGACATTTCATGGTAGTGACTTCCATTCATATATTGGTGGCACCTTCTAAGACAACTGGGCATTACAAGAAGAAGGGGGTCATCTGCTTGAGGAAACTTTACCTAGTTGGACACATAGTTCATGAAACAATAATATTGTTGATACACAGTGGTGGCTCATCAAGGCAAAGGTTGACACCCACATATAAGTGCCTGCAAACAGAAGAAAGGTTATCATGAGATGGCTCTTGCTTATAAGGCTCAGAACCATTGCTAATGAAAAGTCCCCCATGGTAACTCCCATCACTGTGTCACTAATGAGGAAGTACAACCAACTGCTTCTCTGTTTCCTATGCAGTGCATCAGGCATCATGTGACTACACAGAAGAACAAAAAGTAGCATCAGGCTGTTGCTATGGAGACTTAAGAACCATCTGAATTGCCATGGCATCATAAAAGCAAAATTCCAATCATCAGTCTTTAACGATAGGGCTGTTTAAATCAATCTCATTTTTAGAATGTGTGATATTTAACACATTGATGAATATTTCCAGCTCTAGAATACATTCCCTGCTTTCATATTTAGATGGGATTTCTCAGCTCAACTGGCTGGATTTTTTTTCTCCTCAGAAATGCTCCATTTCCTTATGGGTGATTGCAAAAATTTCCTAGATGTTGCTTCATTCTTGCTTCCTATTTTCTCCTTATTCTATAATTAAAATCATTTTCTCATTGGATGCTTATATCTACTTCTATCAGACTAACCCCAGTCAGATGTTTCATATCCCTACTTAAAACATCACCCAGGTCTTAATCCCCATGGGTCTTACCTGATCATACTATAAGCCTTAGTTGCTAATAATCTAGACTTCTAAGCCCCAGCTAAAGGTGCATAAGATATTTCCCTCATGATTCTTTACCTCTGAAGCTATCATTCCTTTATCATTCAAGAGGATCTCAACAATCTGATTTTTCAGGCTTTGTATAAAATCTTTCTTTTGGATCTGGAATAATAAGTAAGTAATTTCCACTGTTCCTCTAAGGGAATTGCTAACAGGATTTTGCTTAACTCTATACACTACCATTTTGGATACAAGTATACACACACCTACCCCTTCCACCACAGACTCACTCACAAATACATTGTTTATCTAATTTGAAAGATCCTAAAAGAAACTGATTAGCTTGTAACTTAGAAAAATTGTAAAAATGTGAATATATAGCCAGGAAGTACAAATTCTGTGCAAAGACACCTAAGTTAGTACTCTGCTGTGTGGTAAGCTTCCTCCACTCCACACTCCTTCTGTTTAGCCAGCATCAGCCACTTTGAACCTTCCAACCCATGTAAGAGACTTCTCCTTTGAACCTCTTTCCTTAAGAGGGTTTTAGGATCTCTTGGGTTATTTATTTTCTTCCCCTCTCAAACCTCTCCAGAGAAAAGTCTTCTTGCTCCCTCTACAGAGTAGACAATAAGCTCAAGCACATCACTGAGTGAGGCATTAGCAAGGTGTGACTTTTATCTGTGAATTTCCAGGAACTGACACCTCTGCCTCTATATTACTGAATGAATTTAAAAATATAACAGATTCATTGAAAGCATTTTCGAGTCAATTTTCTTCTAGAGGTCACCGGAATCTTCCAGAAGATGATTTATTTATTCCCTATTACATCTATAATCACCCTCAACAAGCTGCAGTTGTCAGGACTGTGTACATAGCTATGTGAACTAAATATATTTACACAAAGAGTAATATCACAGGAAATAAAAAAGAATAACAGCCTGTATTTGCTGACTCCAACATCAAGGACTGTGCTGTTACCTTTGTCAATATCTAGGTCAGGTTAAATATTATATTCAGAAATTCCACTCTGGGCCAACCATGGCTAATTTTGTTGTTTGTCTGAATACGATTTCTGGCAAGCATGATCTGGTGAAGAACACACTCTTACTTCAGTAGATTTTAAACACATTCGACTATCTGCAAACCAATGACCTGTACTTTACCTTGCTGTTTCCTCCTTAATCAGGAAATCAATATCAACCAATCAATCAATCAACAATAATGTACCAAGGGATTGAGAACCTGCACTGAGAACTGTGCTGCGGAGGCAACCGGAACCTTTGCTGAAGCTTTTACTAAACTGTTTCAGGTTTGAAGCCCTTGTCTTATCAGTAGGAAACTAAACTCCAAGGAAACAAAAATATCATAATGTATAGTTTTATAATCCCCACAGTGCCTGATCATGTACCAAGTGTGCAATAAAAACATAGGAAGTGAATAAAAGACCGTAGGAATAAATGCAGAACTGGACTCAGGTGAGGCTTCAAGAAGCTTACAAATTTGTTGGGTTGAGAAGAGACCAGAAACCATTTTTACTTAATAAAAGATGGTCTGTGCAATCATACAAGATGGTGAAATAGAGACCAGAAGTGCTGCGAGGATTCCGGGAATGGTGAGGCCAGTTAAAGAGGGGAAAGATTGAGGGAGACGTTATGGCTTCCTGGACATATGGACTGGGTGTTTGAAAAACAGGGAGAATCTAGAGATGCAGGGTATAGATAGAAGAGTGAGAGACAGAGTGAATGGCCTCAAAGGACTGCTCTACACAGGGCAAGAAGAGCAGACAATGCTTCCAGAACTGAATGATCCTTAGACACCATGGCATAGGTGTACTACATGTCAGAAATTGTCACTTAGTTCTCTATGCTTCCAGTTTGCCTCTTCAGCAACAATTAAAGGGATCCTTTAAACCTGAGGTTTTATAAAGGTCAGTGGATTCATAGGAAAAAACCAACTACCATGGTAATGGGTCAATTCACTTATGCATAGTACATTAGCAATAAACTAAAAATTACACATACATGTATACATACATCTCTGTGTACACACATATATAAGATGATATTACTGATGTAGTCATAGTTAAATTGCTACTCTATTTGTAGTTTGCTGTCTACAAATTTCTACTGTGAGCTCTAGATTCCTCTTAGTAAGCCACTGGCACACTCCTCAGTTTGGTGAGGCTGAGGGAAATGTACTGCCCCTGTCTAAGGCCTCTGTGCTCTTTGTAATCAATTGGTTAGGTTGTGAACATTGATCTCCAGCCTCTATCCCATGCTTATCTGAAATCTTATTTGTGTCAAGCTTTATACAAATAGTATGGAAATTCCCATTCTTTCTCTAATTCCTTGAAGATCAGACTTTTAAAAATAGAATTGTTGTAACTATAATTGAACAACAATAAAAAAGAAAAATAATAAAATAGAATTGCTGTGAGTTAGTTTACATAACTAGCTGCACATGTTAGTGAAGGCACAAACTGTAAATGAAAACCCCATGGAGGTTCATGCCCCTTCACCGTGCACTCTGTGAGATGAGCTGCTGCTGCCTGCTGGTGCCCAGGGGTGACTCCTGCTCTCTGTGGTGTGTTCTGTGTGTGTATGTGTTGGGGGTGGGGGAGTTTGTTGAAAACTCTGAACTTTCACAGAAAGATAATTACTTCCAGGATGTAATTATTTTCTTTTTATTGAGGTGAATATTTCAGTGACATTTAGTACACTCAAAATGTTGTACAACCACTGCTACTATCTAGTTCCAAAATATTTTCATCACCTCAAAAGAAAATTGCAACTCAATAACACCAGCAAAAAAACCCAACAAATAATTTGATTTAAAAATGGGCAGAGGATCTGAATAGACATTTTTTTCCAAACAAGATATACAGATGCCAACAGGCACATGATAAGTTACTTAACGTCACTAATCATTATGGAAATGCAAAGCAAAACTACAATGAGATATCACCTCACATTCTTTCGAATGGCTGCTATCAATAGGACTAGACATGACAGTGTCAGTGAGGATACAGAGGAAAGGGGATCCTTGTGTACTGTTGGTGATCTTGTAAATTGGTGCAGCCACTTTGGAAAGCAGTAACGGAGGTTCCTCAAGAAGTTAAAAAGAGAACCATCATATGACCCAGCCATTCCACTTTGGTTATTTATAAAAAAAAAACAAACAACTCAAAAATATATATGTACTCTCATGTTTATTGCAGCACTTACAGCAGCCAGGACATGAAAACAACTGAAGTGTCCATCAATGGATGAACGGATAACTCAAATGTAGTGCATATATACAATGCACATATACAATGGAATATTATTAAGCCATAAAAAGATTAAAATCTTGCCATTTGAGACAACATGGATGGACTTGGAGGGCATTATGTTAAGTGAAATAGGTCAAAGAAAGACAAACCCATATAATCTCACCTATACAAGGAGTCTAAACACCCACACACAAAGCTTATAGATACAGAAAACAGACTGGTGGTTGCTAGAGTCAGGGGACAGGGGTGTGGGCAAAATGGGTAAAGGGGGTCACAAGGCAAAAGGGAGAAACTTCCAGTTACAATATGAATAAGTCCTGGGGATGTGATGTACAATGTGGTGACGGTAGTTAACAATATGGAGTTGTGTATTTGAAAGTTGCTAAGAGAATAGACCTTAAAAGTTCTAATCACAAGACAAAAAATTTGCAACTATGTGTAGTGATGGGTGTTAATTAAAGTTACTGTGTGATCATTTCACAGTATATACCAATATTGAATCATTATACTGTACACCTGAAACTAATATAATGTTTTATGTCAATTATGTCTCAATTAAAAAATCTAATAATGAATAATAACAGTCATGGGAAAACACAAAATGATAAATTAACAGTTGTGACCTCATTAGTGCTTATTAGCTCCTTTTCCTCTGTGTCTAGACATAAATAAAAATGGGATTTCTAGCCATTTTTTAAAAGAGGAAATGGCATACCTAGTAAACACTTGCTCAGCATTCCCCCCGTCCCTAGGCCCCGGCAACCATCCATCTGCTTCCTGTCTCTGTAGACTCACCTACTCTGGCACTTCATTCATGTCCATGGAATCATATAATATGTGACCCATATTGATCTGGCTTCTTCCACTTAGAATACTGTTTCTGAGGCTTACCATCTGTCATAGCATGCATCAGAACTTTATTCTGTTTTGTGACCGAATAATGTCCATTATATAGATATGCCAAAATTGTTTATTCAGTCAACGGCTGATGGACATTTGGGTTGTTTTCACCTTTTGCCTCTTGTGAATAGTGCTGTGGTGAATACAAGTATACATGAATTTATGTGAACATCGGTTTTTAATTCTTTTGGGTATATACCCAGGTGTGGAATTGCTGAGCTATATGGTAATTCTATGTTTAACTTTTGAGAAACTGCCGCAACAGTTGTTTTCTACAATAGCCAAACAGACATCTGGATTTAAGCTGGAAAATACTCAGAGCTCCAGGGATTCTCTTGGCCTGCTCCTCTCCCCCAACAGGTGAGTGGGGAGAGAAGTGGGAGTGTGTGCTTCCTGACAGGAGAGATGGGCCTCATCTTCCCCAGTAGAACAGGCACCTGTATGCAGGTGCTGTGATGAAGCAAAAGGAGAAACACATGGCAAAGTGGATCAAGAGCTTGAAGAGTGCCTTCCCTTCTAGATCTAGGAATTATCCTAAGGAAGTAATCTAAGATGGCATTAACTATTTATAGACAAGGAAATCACTAGAGAATTATTTTCACAGTAAAAACTTAAATCTGCAAGAAAAATTACTTATATCAAGGTACATTGAATCAAATTTTAAACAATAGTTTATTTGAGAAAACATCACAATGCAGTACTAATTGGAGAAAGAGTTATCACAACTGTATTTACATCATGGAGTCAAGTTATAAAACTGATGTTATGGACTTATACACACACATCCGTGTGTGTATGCACATGTCTACATGTACACGTGTCTGAAAAACAGGTAAATGTGCTAAAATATTTACAATGAAGTCCTCTGTGATTATCTTCATTTTTATACTTTCCTTTATTTTCCAAATTTTCTACAATGAACTTTTATAACATTAAGCAGCAACAAAACAAAAAAAGGTAAACAACAAGCCACTGAGCCTATGCCAAAAGGCTCACTTGTTCTTCAGTAACTCATCCACCTACACACTCCTTCACTCACTCCTCAACCACATACAGGTCCCTGTTCTCACAGCACTAGGCAAGGCACTGTCCGGTGGTGGTGAAAAACAAGGATGTTCTCACCACTAGGGACTTTACATTCTGAGCTGTGCTCATCCTCTGTGGAGAGGATGACATCTATGGTATCTCATATTTCATGATCCCCTCTCACTCATCTCCTTAAATAAAATACAAAAGCTTTTCCTTTTGTTGTAAAAAATATTGTTCAAAGGGTTGGTCAAAAAGTTTGCTTAGTATTTTTCCATGAAATAAAAAGCACATTCTTTCATTTTCACCAATAACTTTATTGATATGGATATTTTGAGAATGTCAGCTGTCTCCCACTATGGGCTTCTAGTGGCGGAGGCCAGGGGTGCTGCTCACCATCTTCCAGTGCATAAGTCAGCCCCACAGCAAAGAATTATTTGGCCAAAATGTCAATAGTACCTAGAAACTTCGCAAACCACTTTGACATGTTCAGTCACAGCACCTTCTCCAGACACTGCACAAATCTCTTTTTGCATTTCAGTTGCGTTTCCACCTTTCTTGAAATAATAAAGCATAATACGCCAAAAATGTTATGTATCTTCTCCCATCTTTGATATTAAAATGGCTGTGCAAAAATCCACTCATTTTAATGTTTTTTTTTAAAGATATGTGCTGATATGACAGCTGTCACAATACAACCTAATAAAATTGTTTCGAATAAAGTTAAAGACAAATAAGCTCTACTGGAGCCATGACACGAGAAAACATAATGCGCTTTCTGGCCAGCCCAACATTTATATTTCAAATGTCATCTGAAAGCACCACAGCTGACGTTGAAGATGCTGTTAGGTGGACATTGTGACGCACACCCTGGTTTTGGACAGGAAAGCCCCTGATGCACAGAAGGTCGATCAAGGCACTAAATACTCCCTCTTTGCTCTCTTTCATTCCTTAAATATTAAATGGCAAATCTTATTCTTAAGGCAGGTGTAAATAGAACAATAAGAATTATTATTAGCAGTATCTGTTATTTCTTTCTTCTATAACATCAAATATAATCTACACGATTCCCTTGACACTTCTTTTCACGTAGGCTAGATGTCCTAATTCTTATTTTTGCCTGACTGGAAATGCCCAGAGGGGTTGAGGGTATTGCCTATTATAATACAGTAAATTAGAAATGGAGCAAGAACTGGAAACCAATCTCCAAAATCTAACTCAGGATTTCAGGGAAATTTAAAAAGAAAAACATACACTGGAAGAGAAGCATATCTGCATGAGCTAGTAAATCTTTCTCACAAAAATAAACCATCTCTCCTGTGCTTCCTTGCATAAGAAATCAGTTGCCATCAGGAAATAGCAGAGAGACTCAGGGCTGCAGTTATAAACTGAAAACTATCTGTAAAAATTATTTCCCTAAGGTTCCCCATTTATTCCATTCTCTCCTCGGATAATAAATAAACTTGCTCAGTTTTGAACATCAAGTCTGACTCTTCTTGCAGCAAGATCTCCAGGTGTCCCCTGTTACAGGAGGAGTCAAGCTGGATCCAATTAATTTCTTACATGATTGCCAGGAACAAGGCAGCAATATTCATAACCGAAAAGATCAGCATGAAACCATCTCCTTTTCTAAGGGCGTATCCCATTATGAAATTCATAGTAGCAACTCCTTGGATTAGATCCATCAAAGCCTTCAGCACGCGTACAGCCCAGGAGCAGTTACACAAAGGAAGGTGGCCCCTGTACACTCTGTCATTGTTTCTTGTGCCCATGAGGAATATGCACAAACTAAGAATCAAACTGTTTCTCACTTCTTCACAACACTGAAAATTTTTATTCAGTATATTCAGAAACTAGCTATTGTGTCTCATTATTTGCCTTTTGCAAAAGATCAGCAGAAACAGAGATTCAACAAAGATTTTCCCAGGGAAAGGAAGTCAGTTAAAATAGCCAGGAACTGCAAAAACATATTCTGATTTCCATGTTAAAACGCTCCCAGCATAACTGCAAACCACACACACAGACACTTGTACAAGCACAAGGGAATGTGGCAGGAACCTCATTAGTAGAAGCCTGGAATATCTGGGGCCGAGGGGGACCAACAATGAAACTGACAGCCTTGATCTACTCAAACCTTATCTGTCCTCCAAGGATTGGTCCCAGAGTCTCAACAGGCTGACCTTCAGCCATGGACCCAAAAGCTCAAGCTCCAGAAGCTCCAGAAAGGTTGTAAAACACTAAAATGTACCTATTATCAAATGCCTTTGGGGTACCTGGTGAACATTAAAAAATCAAATTGAAGGCTATAATTCAATTTAAATAAAATTCTGAAGGTTCTATTTTTATAAAAGAAAAGATTCAAGCACAAACCAAAATAGTACTTCCTACATAAGGCATAGTTACGCAGAAACATTGACCTCAATGGGAAGGTAGTTCCACTTAGGTTTATTTGGTGTTTCACTAGCAATGCCTTCTTAAGTGTTGGCCCATAGAAATCTCTCAGTAAATGTTAACTATTATTGTGATACCAATGCCAACTGCAAAACTTGAATTCTAATATTGAACTCAATAGAAAATGATAGACAATTTGCCCCCACCCTCTGTGTCCGACCCTAATTCTCTAAATAGGGTGGGCAAAGTTCTTAACTCGAGGGGGGACGATGTCGAAGGGAGGTTAAGGCGGGTCAGGGGAAGACAGACAACTCTACACAGGACGCGTTCATTCAATCCCACTGGACTGTCAGCCTGATCTCCATGAACTGGAAACCAGCTACCTGGGACAATCTCACACGGGTGACTACTGTCCTTCAAGTCTCAGCCAGGAAGTAACACCACCACCTAGAATGGTCACTATGGATACTCAAGTTGGCTCAGAAAGCTGCCACCAGATGGCGCTACAACAAGGCTGTGATCCATAGCTCACCCAGAAGCTCACTTGTTCAGTTACCTAACCTTACAATTAAGGAATCTCATATTTTATACAGTTGACAAATTGGAACTCCTTATTGTATCGTGGCTATGGTGGTTTTTTTGTTTGCCTTGATGTGGGGCTATTGTATTATGATAGCTTTTAAGGGTGAAAGGAGACACTATAAAAATGTTGGAGGAAAAGACAAAAGCCAAAAATTATTCAGGGCAAATAGGATATAGAGTTACTCTAGTTATGACAAGGCTTATATCATAATCATCATCGTCATCATCATCATCATCACTGTATGCCATTATATTGCTCTGAAGTTATTTGTAACACATGCAAACATACATATAAACGTTGGTGACTAAAATGCCAACATTCTGCTAATGCCTGAGTGTCTATAACTTATTAACCCTAGAAAATTAGCATATCATGTATGTAAGCCTTGATAAACTAATATCCCCACGTATTCCAAAGAGACAGAAAAGTCCTTCTTATTCAGTACCCACCACGTGTCAGGCCAGCTCAGAACTATTTCCTGTAGACTCTGCTCCTTGGTGAGGCAGAGTCTACAAGGCCAGCCATGCCATTTTGATTGCTTCTCAACACTCGCATTCAGCCCAGCAAAGCACATCTTGTTAGGAGATATGACTGGATAGTTTCTGGGAACTCCCAGACTTTGAAAACACATTCCCAAAGCCCAAGAGTTGAGATGGGAACACAACTCGAAGTAACAGATACCAAAGGGGAGGGACTGCTTGGACACAGAAGATCTTTTCTTTGCAATTCCCAGGGCAGATCTCTGCAAGGACTGCCCTGCAGAGATCTGTTCTTGTATGAGGACAGAGTCTCAGGGTGAGGGATTTGAAGGGATTAAGTTAGATGACTTTGTTTGGACCTACAAGCTGGTGGGGCCTGGGATGCTGTGGCAAGTGCTGTGCAATTGTTATGAGTCTGTGGGACATGCACAAGTCAAACTAGGCAGGCCACGCAGGGCCTCTGATGGGCCATGGCTGCGTTGGAAGGCCTCTTTGTCAGACAAGATAAAGGCAAGGCCTAAGAAGGGCCCAGGTCATCTCATTAAGCTCAAGGCAATGCGCAGAGGAGACACCCCAGGCTCTGAGTGAACAGGGGACTGTCGAACAGGGAAGGCGAGGACCAGGCAAAGCAAGCCAGTTTCACAGGGGACTTTCCTGCTTTCCCAGATCCTTGATTTTTGTAATTTTGTTTCCTCCCATATCCCCCTTATCCTCTTTTCTGATTTTGCCCTAATTTTATCTTATTACAATGTTGAACAAATCAGTAATTCAGCATTCTTTGGTATCTCATTACATTATATGTACTGATCAATTTGTTTTCCCCTCTTTCTACTGCTCCTAAAAACTTGGGCTCTGCATCTAGCTAGGTCTAGCTGAATTTAAATTCCAACTCCATAATTTTATGAGCTGTGAGAATACTCTTACATTTCAGTCTTCCGATCTATGAAGTATGGGAACTTAACAGTACTAGCCTAATGAGGCTGCATGATTTAAATGAAACAATGCATTCATGGGACTTAGGACAGTGCCTGTCATTCATCCTCTAAATGCTTAGTAAGTGGGAGCTATTACTTTCTATTACATTTAAGCTCTCTGTTTCTATCTTCTTTTTTCCATTTTTTTCTTCTCTTAAAATTAACTTAAAATTAATTTCTCTCTCTTATCCAAAAAAGAGTTTAAAAAAACCTTTGTTTAATTCATTTTTAGGAGGGAGAAAGAGAGAAATATCGATCAGTTTTCTCTTGTTCGGACTTCCTCCCTCGCGCCCTCCCCACACGGAAACCCAGGCCTGTGTCCAGACTGGGAATCAAACCAGTTGGTGTCTTTTCAGGACAATGCCTGATCAACTGAGTCACACTGGTAAAAGCCAAAAAAAGAGTTTAAATTCCACTGGTTGAGTTTTACTTTAAAGTTTATTTGTTGATGTTATCTCTTGTTGTTTACGTTTCATTTTTAAAATTTTCATCTTGTTTGTTAGCTATTGTCTTAATGCTCATTTATTTCACTTACCCTTTATGCATTAGATTTTTAATTTTCTTATTTTAATTAATTAATTAATTTCTTGTGACAACATTTAAGTTATATTCTTAGTAAATTTCTATCAGGCAATATAATCAACTCTAGTTACCATGCTATCCATTAGATCCTTAGGCTTTATTCATCTTATAGCCAAAAGTTTGCGCCCTTTCGCCAAACTCTCCCCATTTCACCCCCACCCCAGCAATGGCTTTTCTACTCTCTGTCTCTATGAGTTTGAACTTTTAAAAAAGTCCACAGACAAGTTATACCATGCAGTATTTGTCTATCTTTGTCATTTTTTCACTTTTTTTTAACTTCAAACATTTCTGTATTCTTGTTTCTTTTAATTTTTCCTTATCTCATTATAATTCATTTGAATCTTAATTTTTAATCCTTTTTATCTTCCTCTGAGTGACAAAAAGATACTATTTTAAACAGAAAAACATATAGACTTCCTCCGCCTTCTAAAAAAAGAGACTGATCATGTTTATTGCCAGGATGATGGTGCAGGGATGCAACATTGGAGCAGTTAACTGGGTTCATTTTAAAAACACAAGACAGCTATAGACATATGTAGAGAGAAGACACAAGAGGAAGAGAGACTTGATTGGGGGGAAGTCTTGACTTATTTTAGGGGAAAGGGAATCGTAAAATGCTGAACACCCTACAATGTATATTGCCTTTCAGATTTCTCTACAGAACCCTCAATAAAATCTGTATGACCCTCTGTGACCGTAATTTCAAGTACTGTTTCTCAGTTTCAAGTCCACCCTTCCAGATACTTCTTTCTGATACCTGGGCAGGCTTACAGGTCACCTTGGACCGCGAATCTCTTTTAGGCTCTGCCCATAGAGGACGCTGGGGGGAGCTCACCAAGCTGCTTGGCGAGAGGGGCTCATTTCTGCTTGTCTCCCATCACCACGGTCTGGCTCTTTCTACCTAACCCAGGAATTGCGTTTCAACGGCAGCTAGATCATTTGCAGTTTTCCAATACTGGCACCAGCCTGATGGTAACAACCCCAGAGGCCCCAGTACCCGCTTCTAGAGCTGAGAATGAAGCCCCATAGACCCTCTTCTCCCAGCCCATAGCCCCACCACCACAGCGCCCCCTCCCCCCCGGAGAAGTGACTTACAGCTCCACGGGCTCTCCCTCCAAATTTCTCAGTCACAATAATCCCAACCTTCTCCCTTGGTTCCAGCACTGGGAGTGGTAACGGCTTCCCCAGGGTCTGTCTCTTGGATCTCAGTTTCCTTTCTTTGTCTTCCACGTTCCCCAGTTAATAAGACATCTTTATATCAAATTCTCCCTGTTGCAATAACTGCCATGGGTTCCATCACCTAACTGGAAGCTGACTGATACATTTACTGAAAAGTGGATTTTACTTCTGTGGGGAAGGCAAAGAATTCTGAATGTTGCTTCAGGGTTAGTTTGGGGGGGGGGGGATCCCACGGGTGTTTCAGAAGGTGACATGCCATGTTCAAGTTAGACTAATGCGGTATTCCCCTTAGTTTCTGCTACCACATAATTTATTTGTCATAACCCTCAGCAAAGAGTGTGGTCTGGGAGGAGAGAAGCTCCTCACTAAACCCTGGAAGTGGCTTCTCACCCCTTCAGCTGTTCCCAAAGATGCCCTGCAAGACTCCCCACTCTGAGAAGTAAGAATCTTAGTTTCCCCTGGTCAGTGATTCCCCACAGCTGTGATTCTCTCTACACAGGTGGTGCGTGGCTTTATTGGAACAAGGCTGCTTCCTGACACCTCACACAAACCATTCTGAATAGGAGGACCTTCATGTTGTTGAAAACCACATAGAATCATTGGATTTTGGAAGCCAAGTCAGTGGTGTGCAGGACAGTGGTGGGCAGTAGTGTGCAACCAAGGAGAAACCTTTCTGTCTGTGCACAAGCCTGGCGTTGGTCAGGAAGCAGAAGGTGGTGATGCCCCTTGAGTGGGGGAGGCATAGTAAAGGGGCTCTGGAATGAAGAGAATTAAAGTGAAGAAACTGAAGTGAAGAAATTGATAACTGATATTGTTAGTTTCATATCTTCCATCTCAAAATTTGGTAGGGACTGGCTCTTCTAAAATGAGCCTAATTATCACACAAGTCATCTTCCTGTAGTTAATGGAGAATGTTTCTACAAAGTCACATGCACAATAGGGGCCATCCAATAAACATCTGGCTTAGATAACAGTAGATTCTAGACAGTCTCTAGATCTTGCAAAGTCAGCAGCGATGTTAGTTAATACACAAAAACAATGCCAAGTGGCTTTTGTCTCTCTGTAGTGAACATAACAGATATTCACTCTTCTAAATGTACCCCTATTTTCCCATAGTCTTTAATTTCTTGGTTACTGAATCAGTAAGTGCTTCCCACAGATATCACCTGCCTTGTTTGTCGTCTTGTCATCTTTGGCTCTGTTCCATCATATTAGAAATCTTTGCAACTTTCCCTTTATTTTGTTTCTGTATTAATTGGTAGTAGAGTGGATAAAAGGGGTCTCTTGCAGGCAATGGGAAAGCTAGTGTTTTACTTGGACTCGTCAACTTTCTTACTGAACCAGGTGCCTTTGTTTGAAAAAGTACTGAAAAGAAGGAAGACTGACTTGCTTAAAGATACCACTATATCATCCATAAATAACTATTAATTGGAATGACAAGGCTTTAAGTAAGAATGGAAACTCACAACAGATTCAATAAACTACCTTACACAGAGTGAGCTGCTACAGCCAGGGTTAAATCTTTTTTTCCCTCACAACTGTAGAGTCGACCAACACACACTTCACCAAGAAATACGAAAGATAGGAGACACTTGGTCTGTTGGGGTCCAAGGAGCCCCCCTTCTGTGGGGTCCCCTATTTTCTTCATTCAGTTGTATTTTGTTTATTTTTCTGTGTGGACACATCATAGAAACTGTCACACTTGATCAGCACCTGGAGAGAAAGACGACAGTGTCACACTCACATCTGTGCAGCTGGAACGAGCAGGGAGAAACTGAGAAGATTAAGCAGGGAGCTCTCCTGCCTGAGATAACCCAGCTGTGTGAAAAATAAGCCTATTGAACATGAAAGCACTGAACCACCAAAATAACCACTCTACCCAGGAAGGAAAGGAATAAAGTCTCTCGCAAAGCACAGAGAGGGACACAAACCCAGTCTCTCCACCCTCAGCTCTGTGCCTCTGCCTCAATTTACCAAAGCTCTGCTCATTCCGCCTTCTTTTTTCAGTAAACGGTTGCAACACTTCTTTGTATAAATCAAAAGTTTGTCTAAAATAGGATTCGGACTTTCAATATTGTTATCTATAAAACTAAACAGTTTTTTATTGCTTGTAACCTCTGTGCTACCCAGGGGGGCAGCCAAGAGCCACAGGTGACCACTTAAATTAAAATTCATTAGAATAGAATAACATAAAAAATTCAAGTGCTCATTTGCACTAGCCACACTTCAAGGCAGTTGTAGACGTAGCAGAAAGTTCTCGAGGCAATGAAAGGACTATGGAACTCTGCTCCCAGCATGCAACTGACCGTGTATTCCTATGAACTTCCTGACACTCAGAGAGTCTGCCTTCCCTCCTTCCTGGTTGAGCTCGTGATTTACTTCAAATGTGAACTCAGATGTTAGGAGTTTCCCAGGGACAAGGCAGCTCAGGTTATTTAGAAACTGTATTCAGTCTTGCAAGCTACTAGGCCTCTGCTTCACTGGGAAACAAAAGGAGCCTACTCTTCTTAATCTCTAAAGTAGCCTCCTGAGATCACTGTCATGGTTAAGTTTGTAGGTCAGCCTGACTGGGCCACGGGTGCCCAGGTTAAACGTTATTGCTGGGTGTGTCAAGCGAGATTAGACTGGTAGACTCCATAGAGTAGATTCCCCTCCCCAGGGTGGGTCGGCATGATCCAGCCCATCAAGTCCATAGAAAAAAAGGTGAAAGAAGGACGAACTCACTTTTTTTCTCATGCCTCATTGATTGACCTGGGACATGTCATCTCTACTTCTCTTGTTCTTGGACTAGGATTTGTACCATCGGCTCCCTTGGCTCTCAGGCCTTCAGACTTGGACTGAGTTACGTTGCCTGCTTTCCCAGTCTCCAGTTTGCAGATGACAGACTGTGGGGCTTCTCAGCCTCCATAATATGTGGGCCAATTCCAATCACCCTGCTCATCGCAGTAAGTGTACAGTTGTGCAGATGCTTTGTCAAAGCCAGTGGAAAGGCTAGTCCATAAACTTACTCTGCCCTGGACATGATGCCTGTCAGGCCCTCTCATCCTGAAAAGGGCCCACCTCCTGGCTTAAGCATCAGCCAATGCCCAGCAGTAGGAGAGTTCACACTTCCACTTTCTGAAATGCAACAAAAATTTTGGAAACCAAGGATAAATAGGGTAAGGGTAAATAGAGACTATTTGAATTGGCCAAGCCTCCAACTTCGTTCCCAACCAAACAGGAGGTTTCATGTCTGCTCTGGTCTGAACTATTGGGGTCTGCTGCTGTGCAATTATTAAACAAGAACAGTGACTAATCCCAGAACCTGTCACTTCCTGAAACTCTTATTTCTTCCCACGACTCACAGCATATTCCAGAGGGAGCGGTTCAGACAGAAAAAACCTGGGTTGCCAGGGGCCAGCCCCTGTGCCAGTGCCCCAGTCCGCCCTCTATTTGATGTGCAGCATGTCCAGCTACGGCCCAGCAAGTGACCAGTTGTTTGATTATTTTCAAAGCTAAATATTCAGAATAATCCAACAAACCCCCATATAAATACACAGACAAGGAAGGTTCTCATAACCTTCTCAACGTGAAAGTTCACATTTCTTCTTCCCACCCTGGCAACAAATTAACAACCAGCCAGCACTTAAATTGGAAAAAAAATTAAAAGAAGAATCAACCACCTATAGGTTTTCTTCTAAATTCTTACAGCTGTTTTTTCCACACCAGAGGCCTAGGTTTTGAATTTTAATATGTATTCATCTATTTTATGCTTCATTGCCCATTTTAATCCTCATTTATTTTCACTGTCTCTTATTTGTGAGCTTAAATGTTTCATATTAAAAAGCAATTTCAAAACATAAGCTTTAAAAGGAGAAACAGAATATATTTTTAATTGCAAAAACACTAGAGGCGAGATCAACAGGCTCCTGCCCCACTGGTAGGAATCCAAAATGGTCCGATATTTCTGGGAAGTAATTTCATTTAGACCAATCAATGGCTTTCAAAATCATTCACAATGGGATTCTGGTCAGAATGGTGGAATAGGTAAACCCTGTGCTCCCCTCCCCCCATGGCCACCTCCAAATTACAACTAAAGAACGGCTATTACTAAGAACCGCCTGAATTCTCGCTGAACAGAAGTCCCAGCACTAAGAAAATACAGAAGAATCCACGTGCAGACTGGTAGGAAGGGTGGAGAGGAGGAATGGACTGGCCCTATATCCATGGTGGTAGTTCAAAATCTGGAGGAATCTCTTGGCTGTTAGTCTCTCTTTCCTCAGTTTAATTTTCAGGGGCCCAGGCACTCCATCTAAGTGGGTAGAGGAAAAAGTTCTTTCACCCCCATGGTTTCACACCTTGGGACTCCAGAACTGTGACATAATAAATTTCTATTGTTTTAAGCCACCGAGTTTGCGGCAATTTGTTACAGCCCTAGCAAACTAATACAACCCTTTATTCCACATGTCCTGGACTTAAATTCCTGACCAGGTCATGGGACATCCTGCCTGCTTATGTGTGCTCATATTCAACAGTATTGCCCTGAACTGCCATTTACTGAGCATCTACTATGTGCCAGCCTCTGTGATAGGTGAGAGAGAAACACAGATGGTAAAGTCAGAGTTCCAGCTCCCAAGAAGGTCTATACACCTTTAAAGCCCAGCACTTATGTTGCACTTGTACCACAGTTGTTTGTATTTTACGGAAGCATTACCATAGAGGAAAAGCTCAATTTTTAGCTTACATGAAATGAATTCCTGTTTCAGACACACTTCCCTGTTTCATCAGTACTACTGAAATAAATTAATTATTGGTGTTGGAGGATATGAATGATATCCATAGCTAATTTCTATCGAGAGCTTAGGTTGTACCAAATGTATTCTAAGGACTTTGGTCATTTAATCCTCCTAACAACCCTGATATGGGTACTGTCGTAAACCCCTTTGCACAGGTGAGAACATGAAGCTTGGTGAAATTAGGGAACTTGCTCATGGACCCAGAGCTAGCACTTAGATCGGCTAGATCTGAGTGGCAGATCCAGGATTTGAACTCACGCAGTCTGGTTTGGGGTCTCTGCTTTTAATGGCTGCGTTATTACAAGAGCCCCTTAAGAGATCAATCTCTATTTCACAAACAAGCAGACAGAGACCCATAACTATTTCTGAAGATCTGCAATAGGAATCAGACCAACACATGCGTATTGTTTGTAAAGGGCCACTTACTGTTTCTCTTAAATCCTCCTCCCACCCCCAACCCCACTGCCATGATAGGACCTTCAGGGGGCAAAGATTGTATTTCACTTATCGTGGATTCCCCCGCAGCTTTACCCACAGTCTCCAAGAGAGAAAATGACAACTGAGTGTCTGCTGTGGGCCAGGCTGGCTTATGAATTTCAATGATCCCAAGACCACAAAGTGTTTGGAGCTGGGATCTAATATTTAAGTACAAATCACAAGAATGAGTCAAATTAAGTGACTTGAAAAACTGTCAGACATTACAACACATTATAATTCAATTTCCAACGGGAAGCTACAGACAGGTTGCCAGGAGAGATATTTAAATTTGAAATGCTTAAAAGCCCCAACTCCATCTTAGTGCTGCCTCCACACAGGGAAATGGGCCACAGGATTTTCATCATCTTTCTTTAGTGGAAACCTAAGTGGGATAATGAGGCAGAATCAAACTCTAAAATGATGCCTAGGGTATGAACAGACATTCCCTTTGATGCTTTGAGACAATAAGTCTCTTTCAGGACTGAAGAAGTGCCCCAGGATAGCTCCAAATTGTCCCTCCTCCCCCAGGGGAAGAAAGAGGACAGCCCTCCTCTGCGGGGCCATCCCTTGCCTTCCCTGTGGGACCTCACTAACAAGGCTGCACCATGATTCGGAGGCACTGAGGCCTTTGTATGGGCAGCCCTGGGAAGAAAGCCGTTGGGAAAATATTAATCATAAGAAACAGCACATCACGACCCTTTTGCCTCTTTAGATCTGCTTCTAGCACGTGGTGGAGCTGTTCCAGCTGTCGTCCCAGCCTCACCTAAGTGCCCCCCCATGCTCACCACCTTATCAGAGAAGAAGCAGGCACATCAGATGTCAGCTCTGAGTTCCCAGCATCCAGTGATCTTATTTCCCCCTTAATGGAAGAACAGATCTGCACTCCCGATACTGGAAATCATTTAGTTTTTGCATTGCCAGCCACAAGCTCAGCCAACTCTTCTTCTCTAGACCGAGAATACCAGAAAAAGAAATATATATATCCTTCAAGCATATGAAGATGCCTCAAAATCACAGCAGGAGAATGACTGGGTAATTGTGTGGTGCATACTTCTTGTAGGTAACATGGTGAGGTGTTTTTAGAGAAGGTATCTAAAATTTGAAAACTGTAACTGACTTGATGATATTTGAATGAATGGCACCGTGCTACAGTCACCAAGGGAGAGATGCCAGGAGAGCTTTGCTCATGAACGCATTTTTCACAGCAGCCCAGGCATGTGCCTTTAATTTTGTTGCCATGAAGAAAAAGTGGAGATTCCCCCACCACCCCGAGGCCTCAGAGCAATTGCTCAGACAAACCCAAGACTAAGTTCAAAAATCTGGGGTGAATCACAACTCTAATCATTAAAAGATTAAACAGGCGTTTCACACTTACCGCTGTAGACTGAATATTTGTGCCTCCTCCCCTGCCCCTCCCTGCCCCCAGTTCCTGTGCGGAAATCTAATCCTCAGGGAGACCGTTTGGGGAGGTAGGGCCTTTGGGGGAAGTGACTAGGTTTTGAGGGTAGGGCCCTCATGAATGGTATTAGTTCCCTTACAAAAGAGACTCCAGAGAGCTCCCTCCTCCCTTCAGCCATGACAGCACCCAGGGAAAGGACAGCTGTCTATGAACCAGACACTGAATTCACTGGTGTCTTGATCTTGGACTTCAAGACAGGTTCCAGAACTGTGAGAAATAAATGTTGGTCGTTTAAGCCACCCAGTCTATGGTATTGTTTGTTATAACAGCTGGAATGGACTAAGACACTTACCATAGACCAGGTGCTCTGGTAATTGCTTTATAAGCATGATTTCATTTAATTTTCACAACTACCCTGTGAAGTAGGCACAATTATTATCTTTGAATTCAGAGTGGTTAAGTAACTTACCCAAGATCACATAGACAATAAGCAGGGGAGCCAGTATTTGAGTGCTAGTCAAGCTTTAGCATTGCCAAGGATTCTTGAACTAACCAGTCCTGTTGATTTGGCTAGATTATCCCTCAGGGCTGCCCTGGGCTAAAGTTAGTCCACTCAAACAGAAACACAGGACGGGGAGCAGCAGAGCCAGAGGCAGGGAGCGCATCTCACCGCACCAGCATTTCACCTTCTCTGCCCATATGGATCCCACCCTTTGTGAGAATGTCTTCCCTCACAAAAGGTGGAAGGTGGTCATCAGAGTCCCTGGAAGGACACCTAGAGATGCACAGTGCCCAACCTCACAACTCTACCTGGAAGCTCTGAGTGTGGGCCCTCAAACTCAAATCTCATGGCAGCTATGAAGCCGTCCCAGACCCCTCACCTGGAGGAGAGGTAGGCAGTGATGGGCGCTAAAGTGCTGGGCTGGGAATTAGTGGACATTGGATCTGGCTTTGACTGTGTTGCACGTAAGCTGACTCACCCTACACAAATCTTTTCATCTTTCTGGACTTCCATTCTGCTTCTCCAGAAAATAAGGGAGTGAGAGTTGGTGAGTCTGAAGTTCCTCCTAAGCTCTCAAATGCTATAACCTGTCTATTCTGAACTCAAAACATTTGTAACTTAGCACTTAATGCACATTATCTTGTATAGCATTATTCTTTTCACATATCTCTGTTTCTACATATTCTCTAAACATTGTGAGTTTCTTGCAGGCAGGGTCTCTCTAGATTCTCAATCAATTCTTAATAACTTTTGATGTTCATAGTTCCACTCTCCACAGATAACCTTGTATTTGACATATTCCCCATGTCCCTAGAAGTCCACCATCATTGTACCACATGGAACAATAGAAAAGGAGGAAACCAAACAGTCAACTGTGGTTTTTAAAAATCTTCTTTGTATTGTGCCTAAATGTAAACAAAGAATTATCTAAGTAATAGCCCCCTGCTAATTTGCACTTTAATATCATAATCTATAAGACTGAATCACACCAATAAAGCTAAAAGGCATGTAATAAAAAGCACATTATCCTAATTTTTTTGGCAGTTTATTATAGTGGCTGAATTAAAGCCAGCATGATGAACTGGGTCACTTAATCAGATTAGATTTAAGATAAGATAATGTGAAATTTAAAATGCCGACAGTTAAACTATTAAATGGCAGGATAGAAACCAGTTAGGTCAGAAAAAGGTAGATGCTATCAACTCTAGAAGCCATTGTCTTGGCGTTAATGGAAAAGCCATGGAAAATAAATACATTCCAGGCGCTCAAAAGTGATTTTAAATTCCATGTGTACATGTACGTGAAAAACAAGCCAGGCCCTGAAATAATTAAAGCCATCAATCTGAACTGCTTAGGGTTGAAAGGGACTGATATTTCTTCCTCATAAAACATGAAACAAGATGTGCAATGTGGTTTCTTTGCCATCTGCTGCTTGAATTGCAGGTATCATTTAAAAGTTAATTTAACACCAGAATAAAATTATTAAGATAATAGATGCCCAATCTTAGCCAAAGCATTAATGAAAGGCTTTTTTACTATAATTTTTTAACTTTATAAACTAAAAATAACAGAGCAATTTTAGATTTTTCCTTTATTTCCCCTCTTTTAGAGGAAAGAAAGCATTAAATGGAAACAAAATCAAATTTAATAAAATTGAGTGTAATAACACAACTCCCCACAGAATACTACGTCAAGATGTTCAGCTGTTTTTCCCATTCATGTTGAAAGCTTTCCATACAGGTACTGTTTATAGAGGAAAGCTTGACAGGCTAGTATAGATGAGTGAAAACTATATTAACCAAGCAGTTGATAAATTTACCGGTTTTACTAAAGAACAAGGAAAGTCTATGGTGAAATTAACCATTCATGCTCTTAAAGAATTTAGTCACAGGATTCTCAGTTGCTACTTCCCATTCCTCCTGGCTGCCTTGCATCCTTGGCCAGAGAACCTCACTATCCTAAACAGCCATTCCATTCTCTTCTTGGAAGGAAAAAAAAAATGCTTTGATTTCTTTTCCTTTTGAAAACCCTGTCTGCCGGCATTGCAATCCCCATCAGGAAAAGTTCAGCCATGCTTTCTGGTGGTGACACCTCGAGCCTTGTCCTGCTGCTTGAGGATGTGGACTCTGTGTTTGGGTTTAGGAAACCCCACCAGCTTCGCATAAACTGTGGTTATTTGCAAATTCCCTTTAGTGTGCTGAGGTGAGCTGGATAAGTATTCACCTGGTCCTTACTGTTCATGATCGAGTTGATTTCAGACAAAATCAAAATCAGTTTGGTTTTCCCTCTTCTCTTCCTAAACATCCCCAAGTTGCAGGGCTTTTCCTTGGTTTCTTACACTTAACGTGAATCTCACAAGAATCTCAATTCCAGTTCCAGGTTGGGACACTACCTGAGTTTGCTCAAAAGTAAAATAGACATGTGGGTTTTTGAATTACCTCTGTTCATGGGAAGAGGATGCTTCAAGTTTCCCAAGGAAAATACAAATGATTAGTCTTGTACCCACTACCAATTCACCAACGAGCCCTTCTTCTGGGTGAGATGGGGAAATCGCAGAGACCAGGGCCAAATCCTTCAATCCTTTGTGTCCAGAACATCCCTCTTTATTTTTCCCCTTTTCCTAATGTCCCATCCTTTCTTTAGTTATTTCACATATGTTTCCTAAGTGTCTATTACGTGCCCCAAACACAACGGGCTGCTGAGGACACAGAATGTGCTCAGATCTCTTCCTGAAAATAAGTCTACATAATTTACTCCACTCCTACTTCTGCTTTCTCACTTTTGTCATATACCTGATGCATTCACCTTTTTTGTTTAAACATTTCACTATGCAGAATAAGTTTTCAAAATAAATATGCACTCTTTCCTGTAGACAACTTTAAAAGATATCAAATGAAATAGCCCCAAGTACTGATCCTGAGAGGACCACATGGTTCCCACTCTGGACTGCCCAGCAGGGTTGACAGGTGGTGGCCTACATGAGAGCACCTGGCCACAGGGATGTTGACTGGAATCCAGCCCAATCTCTGCAGTCCAGGCCCCTCTCCTGGGACAGGGCTCTCTCCACCTGCAGGAAGAGCTACCTTTGGAAACTCTCACAAAGGTGCTATGAATGCTGGTAGAGTTGCCTCCAAAATCATCACCATTTATCTCTACTCACTCTTTCTCTTGCTTTGCTATCCACATCCAATCATTGCCCAGTCCCACGATGATTAGGTTTATTTGAATTGCTGTGAAATACAGTTGAAGATTTTCTTAAAGGTTATACACACTGATCCTTTCTTCATCCCATATGAAGGTTACACTCATACCAGCAGAGAATTTAATTGATTGTTGGACTAATTTCTTCTACCCAAAAGTCACAGTTGTTTAAATGCTCATTAACTCTCTTAGATTAGAACTCAAAGCTGCTGAGTCCCCATCCATAGGGTAAACCCACTGGGTTAACCTTAATACAAGCATCAACCCCACCAGCAACATCATAATTTTTCACATTTGAATAAGATCTTATAGATTGCAAAGTTCTTTTGTATATAGAATCACAGGCTTTCTCATGTGATTCATCTAAATTGTGGTAGGTCATAGGGCTGAATCAAGATGGATCTTAGCTCTGGATTCACTCATTAAAGAAGAAGGTAAGAAAGAGAGCTGGGAAAATAGGAGGTGAGAAGGAAAAAGAGAATAAGCAAGAGAAAGACAGATATACAGAGCTCAGTCTGTGTGAGAAAAAGAACTGAAAACAGAATGATAAAGACATCTCAAAAGCCAGTGTTTCTGTTTCAGTTGCATTGTCTGAGCACGGGGGTGAGTTCTCTTTGTGACTATGAGCACGATGAGTTTCTGGATGCTCTTTGTCGGGGGCAGCAGCTATTCTCCTCCGTCCTAGGACACAATCTGTCCATGGGGATGTGAATGTCCTGGAACTTGTATCAGGATTGGTGTGTTTGAAATGAGCTAAACTACCATGTTCCACAGTACTTACTGAACACCTACTACATGCCAGCACATTCTAATCCTTCCCCAAATCTGCAGAGTAAATATGACTCTTTGTGTTTTATTAGGATAATATTATCCTATTCAATGAGGAAACTGGCTCAGAGATGGCAAGACATTTATCTGAGGTCACAGTATGAGGCAGGCAGTGGCCGACCTGGGATCCCACCAAGTTTCATGCTACGAACCTTTGCTCCTTTTAATGAGTTGTGCCACCCCATGTAACCCTGTCTCCAATAACTACATTTTAATTTTATCATGTTGTTTTTCAAGAACTGAGGAACAAACAGACATAGCTAAGCCAAATGGAATACCTTCAGACAGGGGCTCTGAGAACTCCAGAAGTACCGAGGGAAAGTGGGCAGGTGTCTCTGGACATCCACAATCCAGGCTCATTCAGGGAGCAAAACCTGACTGCAGGAAGGAGGAAATTTGGTTTGGGTCAGGGCCTGAATTTTTAAGATGAATCCTATTAGTCCTGCCTGAAGCTCCCAAGTGCCTGCAGTCAAGAGTATACAAGTATTTCCCCCCTTATTTCAAGACAAGAGAGAAAATGTGGCAATTCTTAGAAGCACTTTTACAAGATCTATTAGGAACCTCATCATAGAGACTACCTGTGAAGCAGGAGACTGGCTTTTGAGGGGCAGGTCAAAGCTAACTGCCCCATCTACATTGGAAGAACTTTGTGGAGGGGGGAAGCCATGCAGAGGGGTCTGGAGGTAATTGAGTTCTAATTTCACAGAGTGGAGAACTGCAGAGAAGGATGCCTGAGAAGTTGGGTGCGGTGGAGAAAGCATTGTGTGGGTGCAGGCACCAAGGATGGGCTCCCTGATTGTGGTGTTCCAAGTCTAGCCCCGGACGGCGTGATCTGGGGAGATGGACCTCAGCTTCCTTCAACACCAAGTCAGGGTGCTGTAGCTCTAAAATTATTACCTTTGAAAAGGTTAGTAGAAACTCTCCCTATGTCTATATTTCTTAATTCATGAAGTTTTCATGCCAATCATTTTTTTTAAGTCACCTGTGTTATTGGAAGGGATGCAGCTGGCTATTGCATAGTGAGGCCCAGGTTTACTTTTCTAGAAAACAGGCTTAAAAATGACAGATGCTTCTCTTGAAGGCAGGTGATCACTCCTGTGGGCCTCGCTGTCCCTGCCTTCCCAAGAGAGAAGACCATGTGCTTGCCCCCCAAGCACACATGTGCCGTTATGTGTCCAATGTCTCAATTTTAGCTCATCATCGAAGTATGAAATTATTTTAAAATGACATAATTTTTGATATTCAAATGAAAATCAATCTGGCAAGGAAAATTACATGATGCTAATTATCCTTTGTGAATATAAATCAGCTGTGAAATCATGTGAAACTCCTGTGTGTTTGGGTTCTTCATTAGCAGTGCAGAATAATTTTCAATAAACCTCATAAGCCTCACTTAGCAAAAGGTCTTTACACAGTGTGAGCGCAGCTTGGCTAGATGCTCCCTGGCATGCAAAATGTTAAGCTCAGTTTGTGCCCTCCACAAAGCACATCTAAAGAAGGCACATGATGCTGATCCAGTTGCCCAACAATCAGAATCACCTTTGGAAAGCAGAAGACATGGGAACCTGATTTGATTAGAGGGAGAGGAAAGAGAGAGAGGGAAGCTAAGCCCTCTGCAAAAGTGGATGTTCTAAATCTAGAGTAGCAACTGAGACTTAAAAATTAAAAGCTACTTCTTATGATGACAGTCATTATGTGATTCTTGTCACATGACTCCTTCCCATCAACTTATGCTACTTGCCCCCTCCCCACTGCAGAATTAGATCATGACACTGAAATGAATAAGTGCAGGGCATGACTAGAGTGAAAATACCTGGAAAAGGTAAATAGTATTTACTGTTTCCTTATGCATTCAGGTGGCACCATTGGCTATTGGTGATTACAGTGGGGTTCTGAAGCTAAGAAACCATTAAGAGCCAGTGGTCTGGTGACTTTCCCTTCCCATGGGAGGGAGACCTCCATGGTCTTGACTGCTGGGGGAAGCAGGCACAATTGCTCAGCTAGGTCAGTATAGCCCCCTCTGCCTCATACCACCTTTTCTCCATAGGTCCCAGGAATGCATGCTCCCTCACTGTGCTGAGCAAGAACCATCCTCCTCCATCACCCAGACCTATGCCCGAGGCCAAATCCATGCCTATCTCTGTAGGAGTTGCTTTCTGGAAGGCAACAGACTCTACCACCATTGCCATGATGCATTTTCTTTGAGGTTCTTGGAGAAATGCTTAAAATAGCCAAATGCAATTTAGGGGCAGAGGTATTTGTGACTAAGAGAGGATCTTTTGGCACTTTACACCTCTGTGGTTGGACTCTCCTCTGCACCCTGAGAGACAGGTGTAGCATGGATATCTCCCATTCACTTGTTTCTGCTAAGGGCTACCTAAGAGGATTTGAGGGGACTCCTCTCTAAAACTCATCATTTGCAGCAAGAAGCTTGGCCCTATGTTCCCTCAGCTCACTCTCTTTGAAAAGCTGGTGTGCTGAAGTGACATTCACTGTCCATCACTCTGCTGAGGGAAGAAGTCCAGCCCATCTCACTAACAGGACTGGGTTGCTCTGTTCCCTCTAATGGAAAGAACTAGCCCTTCTCTTTCAAATCCATGCCCCACCTCCACCCACTCCCCCCTGCAAAAGTGAGCAGGAAGCCAACTCCACGGAAATAGCCATTGTCTTACCAATCAAGGTCCTTCTTCCTTCATGAGTTGCACACACCAGCAGAACTGCACCATCCTCCAGGTGGGTTTGCCTGCGTATCCTTATTCTTCTGCAACAGCCTGGGCTCTCTTAGAACACCTGCCACTGCATGGGTATTACTGGCCTGTGTATCTGTCTCCCCATCAGATACCAGCTTTTTGAGAGCAGAGCTGTGTTTATTTCACTGTTTTTCTTTCCTCACTTCCACACCCAGTCAGACCAGGAAGAAAGATTTTGAGGTCTCGCCGATTAAAAGACAAGTTAATACATTTAACTTGTTTTTCAGTGTGAAAATTGCCCCTTGACTAAATTTTGAAATATTTTTTTCCTTACAAGAGCATTATCATACCAGCATCTTGCAAGCAAGCCTAAGTGGGTAAAATCCCAACTGTTTGGTTCACCATTCAGGGCCACACCCCCATCACCATCCAGAAGCAGTGAAACATAAAAGAGGAAGCTTGAAAGAAATTCATGTTTATCTCCTTAGAGCTGATGACTTTTCTGATGGATTGTGTTAAGAGGAGACACTTGATTAATTTAATTTCACTGGCCTGTAGCTGTGGAGAGAGAGGGTTATGTTTTGTCAACTTTACTGGTAAGTCCAACTTGGTGGGTGATGGACAGCAGCCCCGGGGAACACTATTATTCACCTACTCAAAGTAAAAGGAAAATATTCAAGAGGCCTCACACCTTAAATAAGTGTACATTGCCTTTCCCATCTTGATACCCTATCATCTGAATTATAAAAAGCTCTAAAAGCAAAATTTCTCCAGAGTAGTAGAGCCACCTGACTCCAGTGAAAATTGGCATTCTCATTAGAATTAGCAGGAAGAGTGAAAGGGTGAACATTGGCCTGATGAGAGTAAGTTAATAATATCTTACAAAACAGCTTTTAAAATTTGCTGAAAAAAGTTAAAAAAGAAAGAAACTCTAAGGTAATAAAAAAATTGCTGAAAAACATTTAGCCTGAAATAATTACTAACAAAATTATTTCTTGAAAATATTATATTTATACCTATTTAAGAAACTTAAATAAGGGCTACAGTGAGTTTTTTCCCCACCCTTTCCTACTTTATGGCCAGGAATGTGGAATGAGGGAAATTAAACTTTAAAATCAACACATAATGGATTAAAGCAGAAAAATACAGAAATATTTCAAAGAAGGTGAACAGGTCCCAGGGCAGCAAGACAAGCCCTTAATCTAATTGAAGATGTTAATATTCTAAAGACAAACCTTGTCTTCATTAGACAGGGTGGGTCATCTATGGAAGCAAGGAAAGTCATGGAGAGGGAAGTTGGCAGCGTCCAGGGCAGAGGGCTGCCAGCTGATGGCTGATGGGGACAGATGGACATACAGTCCACCTGGCAATCATCCCTTGATCCCCCCTGGGGAGCACCACCTCCGCTATTGGAGCCTGATCTCATTACCAACTCATGTCATTAAACTTGCCCCCTTGTTCTGGTTTCCTGTGCACCAAACAACCTCCTGATCATCTGTTTCTTTCTGTAACTCTTCTGTAAGTGATAGAAGAGATTGGTTCCACTTATCAGTTCTATATCTTATTATAAATTCATCATTTGGTATTTTAGTTCTAGATATTACCCTCTGTAAGCTTTGTGAGTGTGAGTCAGAATCTCTGAGTCTGTCCTGGGACTGTCTCAAAGAGGCAGTACCTTACCTCAAGAGGTAGCCAAGGCTAGCCCCCAGGTGACCTGCCATTCTGTTTGACATCTGATCTTGCTCCATACTACTTTCTTCCTAATTCCTACAAGCAAGCAAATATTCTGAAACAGCAACAAATAACAGAGCCTTTCTTGTCTATGTGACATGTGAAGACAGTGTCTAGTACCAAAGTAGTAGTAGGGTTCTTTCAGTTCACCCCTCATCCTGCCCACTCTTCCCAAGGTCCATTTCCCTGGTGTCACTTCCTGTCTACATGCAATGATCTGGACCTGGAATGCCAACCCAGTTGTCTCTCCTGAGCCCTGACTGCCCAATGGCCAGTTGGACTTTCTGACTCAGAAATTAAACAAGTACCTCAAAGCCAACATGTCAAGCTGAGTTATCACCATCCTCCTTAATGCACTTCTGCTCATTTGATCCTACTTAAAACTGCACGTATTCAAGCTTAAAACCCAAGTAGCCATTTGTATTAGTTTGTTAGGACTGCCCTAACAAAGTGCCACAAAAATAGGTGGCTTATAAAATAAATATTTTTTGTTCACTGTGTTGGAGGCTTGAACTCCAAGATCAAGGCGCCAGCAGGGTTGTTTGCTTCTGGGGGCCGTAGGGGAAGGACCTGTTCCAGGCCTCTGTCCTTGGCCATAGATGACTGTCTTCCCTGTCCTGGTCTGTGTCCAGGTATCCCCTTCTTATAAGAACACTAAGACATAGGATTTCAACATATGGGTACTGGGGGAACACAATTCAGCCCATAAGAAAATCCTTAATTCCCTGCCTGCCCTTAGCTCCCACATCAAAGCCATTAATAAGCCCCACTGATTCTACCTCCCAAATAGCTCTCCCTCGCTGTCACTGCCCTCTTCTAGATCTCCGCCATTTTCTTCTTATCATCTTCCTGTGCCCGCCACCCCAGACCCATAATCCATTCTTCATATGTAGACTGGGAGGTCTTTCTCTAAAGCACTTGCTATGGCCTCTAAAGCAATTCAGTAGTGCCCCCTTACCCTGACAGTAAACTCAAAATTCCTCACCACGGTTTTTAAAGCCTTTTGAAGTTGGGGCCCACTCACCCAGAATTATTGCCAGACAACTCCCTGCCCAGGTCTATGTATTCCAGGAAGAATAACCCACTTACAAAGCCTTGAAGGTGCCAAGTTTTCTCTTGTCTCCAGATCTTCGAACATGCCCTTCCCTCAACACAGAACTTTTGCTTATCTCTTCTATGCATTCTTGAGTCCTCAGTTTGGAGATCACTCACACATCTATTTATATTCCCATTGCACCCTTTCTTCCCTCATCATAAAATACCGAAATGGTCCTTTTATTCATCTCTGTCCTCCACTAGACTATAAACTTCATGCTAGGTTGGACTGGATTTATTTGGCACACAATCACATCCCTACTGTCTAGCACAGGTGCCTGGCTCATACTAGGTGTTAAACAGCATTATTAAATCAGTGTTAAAAAATAATCACGTCACAGTTATTTTTTTCAAATAAAGCTTTCTGACCAAAAATTTTAATCAAATTGAATTTTAATCAAATCAATTTAGATTCAAAGTAGGCAACAACGTTGAAAGACTGTTACTATGGTTTTAGTTGCAAAACTCATAGCCTGGGAAAACACATCCTAGTTATATACTCACAGACAGGATACAATGAAAGTATTTTCACACTAGTGTGGTGACCATATGTCCCCATTTGATTGGGGCCACTGGCTTAAGCCAATTGTTTGAGCATACTTATTGACAACACTCCTATCCAATCTGACAAGCACACTGGCTTGAGTGATTGATTATACAGTCATATATTCATAGACCAGTTCACAAATGTTTTCTTTTGTAAATACAAACAGTGCTTTCCTAACTCTGTTTTCTCAGGAAAAAGTAAATAGCTATGGTCCTAAGTGCAGAATATACTTTGTTTCAGAAAATGGGGTTCAGAAATAGGAGAGTGACAGTAGTAGGTAAGGTTTATAAGATGCAGACTTTTGCCAAAAAGCAATGAAACAATCAGTTTGAGTCAACTTGTGACTTATGTTATCTGGAGTAATTGCATTAAAGCAAATTAGGTTTGGGATTAATACAAATCACTAATTTCTGCTTACTTAGTTTTTTTATTCATTGAGAAATATATCCAATTAATGTATTACATTTAGAAAAATTATAATCAAACCCTCATAGTAAAATCAAAGAGCCAGAAGGGGATGCAGATTGATTTTATAGAATTCCCACATCAGATTTCCCAAGCTTGCTTTGTGAATTATTTTCAGGTGCTGAGAATCCCCATAGTATCAACTGAACCACCATAAAATATAAGCACAAAAATGCACCCCACAGCCTAGTATAAGAACTGCTGGGGTTTTCTATTAACAGGGATTTCCTCGTCTTTGTTCCCCCTCCTCCAGCATCAATTTTGGAGAAATGTTTTTTATAACAAAAATGTACCCTTTTTAATGATGGGAGGGTGGGCTGGATTCATACCCAGGTTAAGATTACATTGTCATCTTTTGATGATTCACATTTTAAAAGCATATTCAGAAACACAGGTTCTAGTAGAGACAGTGAAATGAAGACTCTGCCTAAGCTTCAACACAGGGTTTAAACACATTAATTGAAGGCCAAGTGGGTTACAACAGGTGGTTATGTGGTATGTGGACATGCATGTGCATATCTATACCACCATTTAAATTTAAATTTGTACTATTTGGACCCTCCCATCCCCAAAGAGCCAGCAAACAGTCACCATATCTGAGTCTACATCAACCTGGCTAACACTGATTCTCCTGCACTGTTGACTCACAGAGGCCCCACCCCACCCTACTTGCAGGACCACTCAAGCCACTTCCAGAGGCTTTTCTATACAAATGGCCTCTCTTGCTCATGCTTCCTAGACTTTCCTAAAATGTTTCAAACAAGCAGCATCTGGCCTATGAGTACCATGCACCTCTTGCTAAGAGGCCCCAGGTCTGACACTAGTGGCAGCTGGCCTTGGTTCATAGCTTAGCCTCTCCCGGGCACCTTAAAGCCCAGCACAAGTAGCAGCTATCTGCAGATCACTCTGTAGCTCATGCTGGATGGCCCTAGGCAGGGCGCAGGCAGTGGCTGGCTAACCTTGCATCTCCCTGGAGGCTCCAGAGCCGATGCACCTGGTGAACACTTCAGAACACACCAGATTAAAAACCTAACACCTCCATGAGTGACAAACTCAAGGGGAGGGCTCGGAGATCATCAAAGTCCCGCTGAAGCAATTCCTGCTACATAGGGTCTGCTCCTGCACAGCAGTTCCTCCTCTATAGTTGCAGCTGGTTTTCACAGCTGATCAGCCTGAGAGTCAATCCTTCCCAGTGATGCTAACAACAATCAAGGCTCAACTACAACAGGAAAGCACACACAGCCTACACAGGGGCACAATGGAGCATCTGGTTTAGGTGACTTGAGAGGCAGTACCACTGGACTCTACAGGACTCCTACTACACAAGTCCATTCTACCAAGTCCAGGAGATATAGAAGCTCTACTTAGTGCATAGATATAAATATAGGGAAGCAGCCAAAATATGGAGACAAAGAAACAGGTCCTAAATTAAAGAACTGGAGAAATCTCCAGAAAAAAAAAAACTAAATAAAAGGAGGCAAGCAAACTACCAGATACAGAGTTCAAAACAATGGTTATAAGGGCACTCAGGAACTTATTGAGAACTTCAACAACATAAAAAGGACATAAAAAAAAACACAAACAAATAAAAAAGCCAGTCAGAAATGAAGGATACACTAACTGAAATGAAGAATCGGAGATGAAACAGAATCAAATCAGTGATTTGGAATATAAGGAAGCAGAAAACAGCCAATCAGAACAGCAAAAAGAAAAAAAATCCAAAAATTAAAGATAGTATAAGGGATCTTTGAGATAATCTTTGCACCATAGGAATGCTGGAAGGAGAAGAAAGAGAGCAAGAAATTGGAAACTTATTTGAAAAAAGTAATGACAGAAAACTTTCCTAACCTGGTGAAGGAAGTAAACGTACAAGTCCAAGAAGCTCAGAGTCCCAAACAAGACAAAACCAAAGAGTCCCACACCAAGACACATCATAATTAAAATGCCAAAGGTCAAAGACAAAGAGAGAAACTTAAAAGCTGTTAAGAGAAAAGCAGTTAGTTACCTACAAAGGAGCTCCCAAAAGACTGTCAGCTGATTTCTCAACAGAAACTTTGCAGGCCAAAAGAGAGTGGCAAGAAATATTCAAAGTGATGAAAAGCAAAGACCTATAACCCTGATTACTCTACCCAGCAAAGCTATCATTTAGAATGGAAAGGCAAAGAAAGAGTTTCCCAATGAAACTCTTTGAAACTCTTCCCAATGAAAAAGTTAAAGGAGTTCATCACCACCAAACCAGTATTACATGAAATGTTAAAGGGCCTTCTTTAAGAACGAAAAAAAAAAAAGATTATAAAATATGAATAAAATGGCAATTGATACATATTTATCTACAATTGAATCTGAAAACAAAATGAAGAAATAGAACAGAAACAAATTCATAGAGAATATTTTGATGGTTGCCAGATGGGAGCAGGGTTAAGGCAGAAGGGAGAAAAAGGTGAACAGATTAAGAAGTACTAATTGGTTGTTACAGAATAGAAATGGGGATGTAAAGTAGCATAGGGAATATAGTCAATAATATTCTAATAACTATGTATAGTATCAGATGGGTACAAGGCTTACTGGAATGATCACTTAGTAAGTTATATAATATCTAATTACTGGGATGTACACCTGAAACTAATATAATGTTGATGTCCACTGTAATTAAAAATAAAAATGATTTAAAATATAATAAAAAGAACACAGAAGTTGTTCATGAATTAATATAGACTAATTTTCAGAAAACACTGCTAAATGGAAAAAATGAAGGGAAAATACTTTTTCTTCCCATAAGAAAGAAATTATATGAAATAATAAATGTATCTGTTCATCTGTGCAAAGAAACACAAAAAGTTGCTAAACTAGAAACTGGAAAGGGATGTTTTAAAACTTGAAATGAATTCTGCACAACTCTGGACTATATTAAATGTACTTAATTATTTAATTTGATTAATTATATGGTATGTGTATTGTATTTCAATAAGGCTGTTTTTGAAAAGTCAAGGTGAAGTTTATTTTAAATCAAAATAAATAAATAAATAAATTTATGCTATTTGAAATATTACACTTCCTTATGTGTTGACACTTTAAAATTATATTTTATTGATTATGTTATTACAGTTGTCCTGATTTTCCCCTTTGCCCCTTTCCACCCAGCACCCCACACTCCCCCAGGTAATCTCCCATCCTTGTTCATGTCTATGGGTCGTTCATGTCTATGGGTTGGTCATGCGTGTTAAGTTCTTTGACTATTCCATTTCCTATACCGTACTTTACATCCCATGGCTATTCTGTAACTACCTATGTGTACTTTTTAGCCCCCTCACCTCTTTACCCATTCTCCCACACCCCACCATCACTTCATCTTTAATCTTTGCCACTTTAATTATGATGTATCTTGCGGTGACCCCTTTGTGACAATTTTGTTTGGGACTCTGTGCTTCCTGGACTTGCATGTCTATTTCCTTCACCAAATTAGGCAAGTTTTCTTTCATCGCTTTTTCAAATAGATTTCCAATTTCTTGCTCTTTCTCTTCTCCTTCTGGAAGTCCTATGAATTGAATGTTGGGTTGCTTCAAGTTGTCCCAAAGGTTGCTTACACTATCCTTGTTTTTTTGGATTCTTTTTTCTTCTCATTGTTCTCATTGGTTGGTTGTTGCTTCCTTATGTCCCATATGTTTTGATTCTTGGCTTCATCCACTCTATTGTTGTTTCCCTGTGAATTGTTCTTTATTTCAATTAGTGTATCCTTCATTTCTGACTGGTCTTTTTTATGCTGCTGAGGTCCTCACTAAGTTCCTTGAGCATCCTTATAACCAGTGTTTTGAACTCTGCATCTGATAGATTGCTTATCTCCATTTCATTTAGCTCTTTTTCTGGAGTTTTGATCTGTTCTTTCATTTGGGCCATATTTCTTTATCTCCCCATTTTGGCAGCCTCTCAGTATTTGTTTCAATATATTAGATATTAGAGCTGCTATGGTTCTGTCTTGGTAGTGTGTCCTAATGTAGTAGGTGTCCTTAAGGGTCCAGTGGCACAGCCTCACCTATCACCCAGGCTGAGTACTTGAGGTGCATACTTCGTGTGGGCTGAGTACACCCTCCTGTTGTAGTTGAGCCTTAGTTGCTGTTGGTAGATCAATGGGAGGGATTTACCCAGGCCTGTCAGCTGCAATGATTGGCTGTGACCACTTACCACTAACCTCCACTCTCCCTGGAGGATCAGCTGTGTAGGGGCAGGGTGGTGGTGCTCCAATGCAGTCTGTATCTGTCCATTGGGTGTGCTGGCCCTGGGGTTTCCCAGATGGCACAGGCCAAGATCCACTGCCACCTATGTTTTGCCCAGTGCCACCCTGCCTTAGTTATAAAGCAACCTGAGATGGTTACTACTTGTGCTGGGCTTGGAGATTTCCAGGTGAAGCCCAGCTGTGAATCTAGGCTGCTAGTTCTAGGCACAGAGCTCACTGAGGCCAGCTTCTGTTTGAGATGATTTAGGAAGTTGTGAAGCATGAGCCAAGTCCAACTATACATATGGAAAAGCAGCTTGGGTGGACTCTGTGGGAGGGGTACCCAGAAAAGGGGCAATACCCTCCGTTCACCTTGATGCCAGAAAGCTCAGCCTCCCCCTACATACCACTGGTTCCCCTCAAGTCATCACCTCAGCACCAGAGCCCCAAGGCAGTGAGTCTGAGCAGGTGAGTTCATGTGTGGGTTCTTTAAGAGCAGGTGCTTGAGAATCCAGAAGTTTTTTCCACTGACTAAATCCCCACTGGTTTTTGTAGCCAGAAGTTGTGGAGACGTATCTTTGTGGCACTGGAACTCTGAGCTCAGGGGCCTGATGTGGGGCTGGTCCTATATAGTTCCCAAGATATCCTCCCAAATTTTTATCCACTACATGTGGATGTGGGACTAGCCTGTTTCACATCTGCACCCCTCCTACAAGTCTGGATAGATCTGGTTTCTTTAATTCCATAGTTGTCAGGCTTCCATTCACCTATGGTTCTGAGTGGTGGTTGTTCTATGTTAGTTGTAATTTTGTTGTTGTTGTGCAGAGATGAACCATGTCTGCCTATGCTACCATCTTGACCAGAAACCCCATCTTGACCAGAAGCACCATCTTGACCAGAAATGGTGCCATTTTTAAAAGTAAAATGAAGTATAAAAATATGGTAACCAGAGAAACATATATTCTTTTTAAAATGAATTTGAATATCCTGTTTTTTTTCCTTAAGAGCAATTACACAGGGCTGTCATAGTATATCACAAATACACAAACACACATTTTTATTTCAAAAACCAAGCAATTCAATGTCGACAGGTTCTATATCAAACATAAAACTAAAGTTTTGATTTCACAGAGCTCCCATACTGACACAGAACTAGATGCCCAGATAATCTAGGTAGCCTATCTTCTTCACACATGGTCATTCTGCCACAAATCAAAACTTGAATTGTGCTGTGAATTACAAAAGTTGAGTTCATGCCCCTTGAGAATTGGAAGAAAATACAGTTTGCTTCATTTCATCCCTATCTCCAGAGAAAGGTTGATCTAATTGTCAGAGATGTTCTAGATCTCAGCTGCTCAGAGACCTTCTTGTCACTGCCCATCTTTCTAATGACAGCATTGGGTACACATCTCTGAATAAAGCATAAGTCAAGGTGTGTATCTCTCCTTTCAAATCTATAGAAGATTCATTATAGTTGCTTGTTTGGAAGCAGTGTTGCCCATTGCCGTTACCACTGGGAAATAGTTAAGAACTTGGAAGCTGGATACTGTAGACCTGGCTGTAATGCTCAACTCCATTGACTACAAGTTCTGTGTCCCTGAGCAAATTTCTTTAGTCATTCTAGGTCTCACTCATTTTTTGTTTGTAAAATCAGGATAAAAATCGTGTCTAAATCGCAAAATTATTATGAGGATTACAAGGATAATGCAAAGATTGTGGCACCTGGCAGGTGCTCAGTAAATGCTAGTCATTTGTTGTTGGGTTTATTGTGGCTGTTATTATTGCTACTCACCAGAGCTACCACTGGCACTTCTAAGCCTGTACAATAATTTTTAGTTGTACAGATAGAGTGGTGAAGTAAAAAAAATACAGAGTTTATGAGCAGACAGTTCTGTGTTCCCACCCAGTTCTGACACATAGTAGTTATGTGACACTCTGCCATTCTCTTAACACCACTGTGTCTCAGTTTTCTTATCTGGATAATACTTACTTTACAGGATTGTTATGAATTAAAGGTAATGTCTATAAAAGTAATTGAGAAAATGAGAGTAAGCAGTCATTAAATTGTTGCTATTGATTTTATTATCAATAACACTCTTCCACCCCCAGACTAACAGAATAGAACAGTAATATTCTTCTACTTCCACCAAGGCATAAAAATAGGCAAAACTATCTGACTTCATGGTAGTGCCCTCATGCAAAACACAATCATTCTGGACACTTTTGTGGCCCTAGTCATTTAAATGTAGGATGTAAAACCTTTACAGATTTACAGAAGGAACAGACTAGAAGAGAATAAAAACAGGTGAGTGAAAAGAGACCCATTGGCTTTGCTTCCCTGCAGAAGAATGCACTCAGCATAGGGAGACAGGGAGGGGCAGAAGCAGCTGCAATTAGAACCACAGTCTTACAGTTGACTGGCATTTGCAATTTGAAAGCAAAAGTCAGAACCAGAATCCGTTTCAGGTTTTAATTCAGCATGTAAGGGCTGGAAAGATGCTTTTCAAAGTGAGGCTGAAATAATAAATCAAAGTGACATAGGGAAAAGATTCTAAACAGGCAATGTTTCCCATTGCCGAGAATTCAAATATCTCTTCTTTGCTATTGTGCCATGATGAAGGGCAAAGAAAGAAACCCCAAGATGATGGCATAAAAAGCTACCATATACTCTTGTAACACTGAGCACAGAGTACTCTCTAGTCTTACTGTGCTCAGGGGCAGCAAGCAGATAAGTGAAATGCATCTTTCTTGTCTGAACTCTTGACATAGCCTCTCTGAAGATAAGTGTCGAGGATATTGATTGCCTATTCAGTAGGACTTCAGGGAAGGGGAAAATTCATCACTGGTTGAATCAACCACTACAACATTATGTCGCTGGATTGGCTTGTGTCAGTCCCTGGTGAAAAGTCTATACATTTTGAGGCAGCCCATCCTACTGATCAAAACATCAGAGACTGATCTGTTTTACCTTTGTGTTAGCATGAAGGTCTTGTCAGCAACTTCCTCTCCTCACTGGTCCTCTGGGCCCCTTGGAGGGATCTCAGGGTTGATGTGAAATAGTGATGAGAGAATTTCTTATAGGCAGTAATCAGCCCATCTTACACACAGCTGGCTACTCAGACTTATTGCCCCAGTGGAGCCTGAGAGAGCTGCACTCCTGCACTTGAAAGGCTCACTCACCCCCAAAGCAGGTCTTGTGTGCCCTGGACAGTGAATGTTGGAGGTGGACCACACTCAAAAGGAGCACAGTCTTGCTTTAGAAACAGAACTCAACTACATGTGAACTTGATGCTAAAAGCCAATTCTTCTTTATTAACATGGCTGAAACCTTCAGCCAAGAGCAGCTGGGGAAATGTCTCTGTGCTGGGCATTCAGATGCTCTGCTTTTATGATCAAATTCTACAATTGTCACGGTCTCACATCTAACAGCCCCCAAGGCTCCACATTAGATCACTCACTTCTGTGTCTTGTGCAGGATCCATGGATTAGAGGGGATTTTTAGAGTTGCTCTAAACTTGTTCTAGTCTAGGCTTTAAAGTATTTATCTTTATCAACTGTACTTTTGTATCTCTGGTTACTTTTTTCTTATTTGCTACTACATAGTTACATGCAGAAGTAGAAGGTGTACCTCTCTTCCAGTTAGCAATGAGTCCACCTATACTTGGGCTCATTACAGTGACATTTTCTGGGTCTGTGCTGCTTCCATGGGAGGCCTTTTGGGGAAACCCCCAACTTCCCTCATACACTCACCTCTGCATTGCCAGGAAGTACCGTATGTTAGCAGTCCTTGTATCACACTCTAGCATATCTTTCAGGCCAATGTTAACTACTGTCCATTTGTCACATGAATGGAGTTTTGATATAGAATGTTTGTTATGCCTGTAACATGTATTACAGAATCAGCCATTGCCACATGTCCCATAGGAGGGCGTCCCACCAACCACTCTCCAGTCAGCCCAAGAGAGCTGTGTTCTTGCAGAATTCACAGAAATGAATCAAGAACCCCATGGCACAGCAGGATATCTTCTGTCCTTGAGACTATTTGCTGTTTTTGATATCTTGCAGGCAAAAGAAATCACTAAAATGACTTTATCAGCACTTTATAGAATAAGCATAGATCATACTCCTCATTCCAAATTATGTTCACTGAGGATTCTACTAAGGATCAGTCAACAAATCCAACCTGTGACATTAAAGATGCAATGACCCAGGGAAAAAGAGAGTATCTGAGCCCCACAAAATCCCACAACAAGATTTGAGCAAGACCAAGAAAACGATGAATCAGAAAGAACTCCATTTAGTCCCATGAGTCACTGTCCTCCATGGGGTCTCTGAGTCTTTCATACCTTTAAGGCTGTCTGTCCAAAAGGAATGTTCTTGTTGCTGCACTTGCCTTCAATCTAATAGTGAAGAAGAGCAAAGAAAATGCCTTTTCCTCAATCACTTTCCATTCCTCAGCCTTGCCCCTATTCATAGGTCTTAAGGGGAGTGTTTTTTTTTTCCAAATAGAACACCTTAACAGTTGAATGTGATCATGATTTATCAGCACCATGGATGAGAATTCTTGATTATGACCAGGAAAGCAGGACAAGGCTGATTCTTGTCTGATTCAAGCAAAAAAAGGCATTATTGGAAGGATGTGAACAGCTCACTGCACTGAGAGGGAAACTAGAGGGCCAGAGTCAGAGAATGAGTGAGAGTGAGGGGTCTAGGTGGCAGCTGAGGAGACAGCTGAGGTCATCCCCTCCAATCAGCTAGGACAGCCAGCCCCACACCACCAGACACTTGATGCTGCTGCTGAACATGGAACATCTCTAACCATCTCTACGTGCCCCTGTGTTGATTCACTGCCTCTGTAGATGCAAAGAACCAGGTACAATAGGCCATTGGCTGGGTCTGGGTCACCTGTCTGCATCCAGCTGCCAAAGCACAGGGAGAGGAAACAGGTGGTCCTGCTCAGATTCCAACCTGGGTAGCAAGACCCTGTCTTACATATGGTGTGGGAGATGCCCATAAATAGGCAGGGAGTTCAGATGATGGCCAACTAACAAATCAATAAACAACCCAAGAGACAAACATTCAGAACAGATGAATTTAACATAAGAACAATTAATGTTTTGAGGAAAATTATCCTTAATCCTGTGTGACCTTGATCAAATGACTTAGGGTTTTGGGATCTCCATCTACTCATCATTAAAGTACAGATAATAAAGGCTATATTTCAGGAGGTCTGTAACATTTAGAAATACTGTCCATAAGGTGCCCACAGTAGGAGCTCAAACACATCAACAATGATTTACTATTCATGTTTCAACATGAAAAGTGACTTCACCAAAGTGAGGGTGATGGTAAGAAAAGGTTCAACCTCTATTTGGCTCATTTACTTTCTGTACAGAACTTAAAAACAAAGTCACACAATCTGAAGATGTAAAATGTGGTACATTCTCTAAAAGAGAGGAACTGGGAAAGGAAAGGGAAGGATGGGATTGGGGACTTCCTGGGGAGCTTTGTGATATCATTAGTACATAGCAGGGAGATCGTGTTGAGTTGAGGGCTTAGAAGATGGGGAGGGACTTTGTGGACACAGGAAAGGAGAATTAGGGACTAGAAGCTGGTTGAGCCAGGGACAGACTTCCTTACCCATCTGCCTACTGGAAAGACAGGAGTGGGAGAGCAGGTGGAGTGGAACGGGGTGCAGTGGAGGGCTTCAACCACAGCTGACTAGCAGAGGGCAGAAACTTCTTATGAGAAGTGTCTGGAAAGAAATGAGGAATGCTGGAGTCCATGGATTAGGTCCCAGAGAATGGCAGAAGTTATTTTCTGGATTTCCTTTCGGTTAGGATGACCAATAGTTCAACTTTGTCTTGAACTGAGGGGGTCCCCTAGAAGGTAGGACTTCCCAGGCAAACTGGGACAAGTTGGCCACCCTGCTTCCAGTATTAGGCTAGATGCCTGGTGGAAATCCAAGTGAAAGAAAGGCAACTGGAGTCTAGACAGTGGCAGGAAATGGGGGAGAGGCAAAGGACTATCATCCGCTCACTTTGGGTATTTTGACAGAGATGAAACAGAAGCAAGGTAAATGTGGAGCACTTCAGAGACCTCTATTTCCAGAAGCAAATGCAGGGCATGGCTGAGGGAATACCATCCCTGAAGGGCCTGGGGAAAACTTTGTAGCGAAGTCTCCCACCATAGTATAACTACTGCTGCCTTGTGGTTGGCAACTACCCTCCACATACTGGGGTTACTGTACTTCGGAACCCGTTGGCTTCTTTCCACACTGAAGAGAAGCCCCATGGGTTTCTCCTGCTAAGAGAATTGTTAAGGTGGTTGGAATGCACCAGGAGCATCTGGCTAACTGCTGAATGTTGCAGTGCCTGGTTGAGCGTCCATCCTTCACTAGCTACACTCCCTAGATTACTACCCCCAGCCCATGCTCTGAATGGCATAGGTATAATCATGTTGCCCAGATTTTTTTCCTGCAGCTCAGATCTTTCTCCTAAGCTGAACTCATATATCCAACTATGTGCCTAATTACCACTTTGATGTCCAATGGGCATCTTAAACCAATAAAGAGCTATTGACTGGATGCCTCTTCTAAACCTGCTCCTCTGTGATGGTAAGGAAAATAAAAATGGTCACAGAAAATTACAAATACCAAGTATTATATTTCATCTTTGGAGTCCACCAGCAGGGGTTTATTGTTTTGTTTGTTGTTAAATTTTATTTTATTGTGGTAAGAACATTTAATATGAGATCTATACTCATCAAATTTTTTGGTGTGTGATACATAATTGTTAACTATAGGTGTGATATACAAGAGAGCTCTAGAGCTTTTTCACCTTGCTTAATGAAAACTATACTCATTGATTAGTAAGTTCCCATTTCTCCCTCCCTATAGCCCCTAGCCACCACTCTTCCATCCTTTGATACTATGAATTTGACAAATTTAGATATCTCATTTAAGTAGAATCATGACATATTTGTTTTTCTATGACTGACTGATATTACTTAGTATAATGTCCTCAAGTTTCATCCATATATTGCATATTGCAGAATTTTTTTCTTTTTAAAGTTGAATAATATCCCATTGTGTGTATACCACAGTGACTTTATTAACTCACCTGCTGATGGACATTTAGGTTGTTTCCACATTGTGGCTATTGTGAAGAGTGCTGCAATAAACATAGGATTTGGGCTATGCCCCAGTTAAGACCTGAAGCCCTCATGGGATTTAGTGATGCACATTGATCATAATTTGACATCAATGCATCAGTGACCCACCTCATGCCTTTCATATCCTTCATTACTTAATTGGGCAGGAAAGATCCATAGCTTTCATTGTGCCATTAGTAGTAGTTGTCATACTTATTACATTAGCATGAGCTATAAATGTGAGTTACAAGGAAACATACACACGTGTTGAATCACTACAGAGACTGGCTACTGGACTATAACTGCACTTAGTGTGATCCCTCCAAGGAGAATCTGTACACATTTTAGACATCAAGCAGAGTAGTAATATTTCTGAATTTAAATTTTAAGGTATTTTTAAAAGTTATATTTTATATACATGCTGAAACTTCCCAAGATTCAGTCTGTTTCATTATCAATGTTTATTGTGCCTTCAGCACTAAATAAAGAAAAATACCCCTTCCACTAAGGGATATTAGGTAGAAAGGGAACTTTTCAAAGTTTATTACCTAGCACATTGATAAAACAAGCATTTGTTTTTTATATTGACATGTTTTCAATAGGCAGTGTTTATACAACAAATCAAATCTCCAGGAGTGCAGAAATCAGGACTTCCTTGTGCTCAGGAAAAGCTGGGGCTCTGCATTCTGAACTAGTAGCAACTCTGATGCTCACAAATAAATGATTTGTTCCTCTACTAGAAAAATATCCCACTGAATGGTTTTTGCTTTCTGATTTTGGTACCTATAGTAGTTACTTACTAAAGAGGTTACGATGACTCAGACCAACTGTATTGGGTCTCCAAAATCTCAACTGTGGTGTGATTAAAAAAACATGTCGACTCTATTAGTCATTTATCCACAGGCAATGAAGGAGGGCTCTGAGGGTCAAGTTCACAGTGGCATGAGGGCACAGAGGCACATGTCAGTGAAGGGGTGGTCAGAGCAGGCTTTCTGGAGGAAGTAGCCTTTAAGCCGAGACCTTAAGAAAAAGGAATGGGCCAGTCAAAGGGATGTGAAGGCAGAGGGGAGACAGGCACAGGGAGCAGCAGCCATAGGGATAGAACTTACTAAGCAACGTTCTTGTCACCTTTCTTCTTCCTCCTATTCCTCCTTCCCCAACTCCTAAAAATTAATAACTGACACTTGTTTCATTCCTTCAGTTTTCTGAATGCTTTCACATATAGCTTGTGTCCTTATTCATATAGCCTCATAAGGTATTTATTACCTTATTACCATCTTTATTACCTTACTTCCTTTTTCACAAATGAAGACCAGAGACCCAGAGAGTTTAGGTGGCTTGCTTATGGCCACACAACAGCCAGAAAAAAGAGCATGAACTCAAACCCAGAAGTTCTTGTACATCCCACTGAGTGACGATGAGGAACCCAGCTGGGGAAGGTGCTCAAATCTGAGAGCTCAGCCCTTTCTGATTTTCGACTGGCCCTTGCTAGCCTCCCACACAGAGCTTTGTGGTGGGATTTCCAAGGTGGGAGGTAGGGTGGGTGGAGAAATTAAGATCTTTTACATTTCTGTATGAATACAGCAAAAGAAACAGATATTATGGACACATAAAGGGCTTTGAGCAGTGCTCCAATGCATCCCGGGCCTGGGCAGGACCACTGTTAAGGGACAGCAAATTCCTAAGGACACAGGCTATCTGGCTCCATGAAAGACAAACCCATTTGACAACCCATGACAAAAGCAGGTCTTCCTTGTGCCCTGTTGAATTTTGAATCCCAATAATTTTTTTTCAATTTTCCAATATTTACAAAATAAGCAGCTTTGAATATGAGCCTGTCACCTTCCTAAGAACATAGTTTTTGTTCTTAGTAATATGCTGGATTGAGAGCTTCTCTGTGAAAGGCTTGCAAAGCTGTCTTAGTCTGGGTTTCCCTGAAAGCAGGGTGTGAGTAGTTTGAGGGGAAACCTCAGGAATTATCAGTAAGAGGACAAGTAAGGGAGACAAAAGGAAAAAATGTTGAAAAAGGCTTATTACTAGCTAATTACTGCTCTGACTAGAGGGCTCAGAGTCTCAAAAGGAACACTGTAGGAAGCCTTGTAGAATGTACCTCAAAACTATCCCCATAGAGACTGGAAGCGGGCATTTATCCACTGACTCCCACCCCCACTGGTTGAGAGATCCCTCAAAGTGGGTTAATTTCCTATTTCAGGGTCGGGAGGCTTCTGGGGAAATTCTGGAGTTTCTGGCCACATGTAGGTGCTGTATCCTTAGCTGCACTGAAGCCAAACAGGACACAGGGATATAACATGGGTACAATAAGCATTGTCAGAGTACTTCAAGACTAGGATGTGGGATTTGGGGCAGAGACATGCATTAGGTCCTGGGGCTTATGCTTCTTAAGGCTGACTTATTTAATCAGGGAGGGGTAAGGCACAGATTTCAGGCATCAATTTCTGTTCCAGAGCAAGTTTCTCTCTCTCTCTCTCATCTCCCTTCCACTTCCAGATTCCTTTTCACTGACCCATTCCTCCTTTCTTCAGGTTTCAGCTTAAAGGTTACTTTCTCCAGGAAGCCGAAAGAGAGAGAGAGTCGAGTCCCAGCCTTATTCATGCCAAAGGGCTGTTGCTAGGATCCAACAGGATAATGTGAGGAGTTATGAAGTGTTGGGCAAATGCTATTCATTATGTTGACCACTTAAGGTCCCTTCTGGGAATCCATTATTTACTCTGAGTCTGTGAGCATCACTGTAGGCTGCTCGGGTTATCAGTGAAGCCCCTCTCATCCCCTCCCTTCCCCGACAGACTGTCGGAGTAACAGGGCCGATGTGGCATTGGTTTCATCTGCTTTGTGTAGCATTTATTCCCTCTCCATCTGTGTCATTTTACAGAGGATCTGTGCCATTAACAGGAGTCTTTCAAACTGCCTTTAAACTCAGGTTCTCTAACAAGATAGACAGGCTGCAAACACTACTCTTCCCATTCAAATAATTTACTGTCCCTTCTGAAGTTCTTAACAACTTCTTTCCCAGCAATCTATAGTAAAAATAAGGTGTCAACCACCCTAACATCTGTTATAAGCTTACCATGTGCCAGGTACTGTACTAATTGTCTTATATACTATGTGTCATCTAATCTCATAATTATATATATAATATGAATATAATATATAATTATTATCCCAGACTTCCCGCCAAGATGGAGGTATAGGTAGATATGCTTTGCTTCCTCACACAACCAAAAGAGGGACAACAACAAATTTAAAAACAAAGAATAACTAGAATAGCCAGAAAATAAAACTGTATGGAAGTCTGACAACTGAGAAATTAAAGAAGAAACATTCATCCAGACTGGTGGGAAGGGCAGAGACGGGCAGCTGGGGTGGAGAGGATGTGTGGCAAGGGAGCAGACTGGGTCAGTGAGGCAGCAGCTGGTGGACTGAGTGGTCCCACACTCATGTGGGGATAAGTGAGGAGGAAAAACTGGGGAGGGAGACAGACTGTGCAACATAGGGTTCCAGTGCAGGGAAACTAAAGCCTCAAAACCTCTGGCATTAAGAACCTGTAGGGGTTGCAGCAGCAGCAGAAACTCCCAGCCTCACAGGAGAGTTCACTGGAGCATCGACCTACAGGGTCCTAGAACATATACAAATCCACCCACCTGGGAGTCAGCATAAGAAGGGCCCAATTTGCTTGTGGGTAGTGGGGAAAGTGAATGAAAATGGCAGAAGTGACTGAAAGCTGACCGAGAGCCAAGCAAGCAGCACTGTTCTCTCTCTGACATCATTCCTTCTCCCACATACAGCACTACAACACAGTAAGGTGGGTTACCCTGCCCCTAACAATGTATCACGTCTGCTGAGACAAAGAAATATGGCCCAAATGAAAGAACAGATCAAAACTCTAGAAAAAGAACTAAGCAATGAGGAGAGAGCCAACCTATCAGATGCAGAGTTCAAAACACTGGTAATCAGGATGCTCACAGAAATGGTTGAGTACGGATACAAAACAGAGGAAGATGTGAAGGTTATACAAAGTGAAATAAAGAAAAATACACAGGGAACTAACAGTGGAGGGAAGGAAACTGAGACTCTAATCAACGATTTGGAGCAGAAGAAGAAATATACATTCAATCAGAACAGAATGAAGAAACAAGAATTCAGAAAAATGAGGCAAGGCTGAAGAATAGGGGTGCCAGAAGAAGAAGAAGAGCAAGAAATTGAAAACTTATTTGAAAACATAATGAAGGAGAACTTCCCCAATCTGGTGAAGGAACAAGACATGCAAGTCCAGGAAGCTCAGAGAGTCCCAAAGAAGTTGGATCCAAGAAGAAACACACCAATTACCCAAGGTTAAAGATAGGAAGAGAATCTTAAAAACAGCAAGAGAACAGGAGACAGTTACCTACAAAGGAGTTGCGATAAGGCTATCAGATGATTTCTCAAAAGAAATCTTGAAGGCAAGAAGGGGCTGGAAAGAAGTATTCCAAGTCATGAAAGGCAAGGACCTACATCCAAGATTACTCTATCCAGCAAAGCTTTCATTTAGAATGGAGGGGCAGGTGAAGTGCTTCCCAGATAAGGTCAAGTTAAAAGAGCTCATCATCACCAAGCCCTTTTAAATGAAATGTTAAAAGGATTTATCTAAGAAAAAAAGATCAAAACTCTGAACAATAAAATGACAACAATCTCACAACTACCAACAACTGAACCTAAAAAACAAACATGAACTAAGCAAACAACTAGAATAGGAACAGACTTACAGAAATGGAGATCACATGGAGGGTTATCAACGGGGTGGGAAAGGAGATAGAATATGGTTAAAATATACAAGGAATAAGAAGCACAATTGGTAGGTACAAAATAAACAGGGAGAGGTTAAGAATAGTATAGAAAATGGAGAAGCCAAAGAACTTATATATATATGACCCATGGACATGAACTAAAGGGGGAAGGAATGAGGGTGGAAGTGGGGTATAGGGCAGAAGAAATAAAGGGGAGAAAAATAGGACAACTATAATTGCATAATCAGTAAAATATACCTAAGAGAAAAAAGAAAGTCAGAAGCTTTCCTTAGCTGCCTTAGATTCTGTGCTCCTGTAATCTGATAACAGCAGCCTGATTTATGAAATCCTGCCATGTGAAAAGTGACTCCATGGGGCTGTCTGCACAGTCAGCTTCAGGGGTTTCCATATGACTCAAGCCTGACCAAGTGGGCATCAACTGCTCTGGTCAAATGTTGATTCAAGAGTAGCTGTATGACCCAGGTCAGGCTAATAAGTCTTATTTTATGAATTTTTATTAGTATTAAGAAGACTGTCTCTTTCTGTGGAACTTAGAGCATTGAGGATATACTTCTAGAGTTACCAGGGACTCAGGAGAACCCTGTCTTAGAATGAAGCTGACAGAGATAAGAGAGGCAACTGATGGAAAACTGATATGAGAGGCATTGTTTAGGCATCTGGATCCAGCCATGCCTGAAGCCCATATATCCCAGGAGTTTTTAATTAAATGAATAAATAAATTCCCATTTTTGTTTTAAAAATATATATAAAATTGTTATCCCAATTGTACAGGAGAAATGGGAGCTTATCTAGCTTCAATAACTTGCTTAAAGTATCTCATCAGTAAGTGGTGGTGACAATAAATGAAGCCAGGACTGACCCCAGAGTCAGAGTCCTGAACCAAGGTATGACCTTCCATCCAGAAATCATCATCATCACCCACTTTATTTATTCCTTAGGGAAATAATAATATATGCTCACCCATCACTTTTCCAAAGGACATTTTAAATTTGTTTCTTTTTCCACTTCTTTTTAAAGCAAAGTACACTTTTGTCCCCCTGTTGATTAATTTCTACTCTTCCTCTTGGTGACCTATAAAAGTCTCTTCTAAATGCAATTCTAATGTTGAGAATACAGAAAGGCAGGTATGATGTTTCACCCTGAAGCTACTGTCATTTTAATTATCTGGCACATCCATAGAAAAATGTCCCGGAGACGCTCCCTTTTCTTTTGCTTTGCAGTAACATAGCTGGATCATTATGGCTGAAACCTCTGAATCAGGGATGTTGTTTAGAGTGTGTCACACCACAGGGATTAATATATTTATGTACCACCTTAATTCATTTTAATTAAAAATAGCTTTTTAATTACTTTTTTAAAAAGTCTTGCTGAGAATTGTTTCTTTAAAACTGGTAAAGGCAGGGTGGGGTCAGGCAGGTTTCTCCTGATCTACAATCTAACTACTCAAACCACAGGAGTCCCAGCCCAACCACTGAGACTGCACAGCTTGGCCAAGTAGAAAAAGAACAGGAGCGGGAAAGATGCTGGCTCCACGCATTTGCTCAGCTCAGAGTGGTGTGATCTTTAGAAACACCCACTTGGGCCCTGATAACATTGAGCTAATCTATTCCATGAACAGTGGTGACATTTTGTGCTGAAATAGATGTAACACCTTTAAAAGAGCAACTAGACTTAATAGGGTCCTTTGTATCTCAGAAAGTGAATTACGTCATGAGCTATTTGGTGATCTGTCAATCAAGTATGTATGGATTTAGAGGATGCTCTAAGCACGCGCTCGCTTGGGCCGTATGTTGGTAATACATGGTATGATGTTGACTGTTGCTAGAGTTACAACCCCAGTACTGATGGAGCAAGACATTGTCATTATGTCTTTCCTACTCTATCTTCCCTTCCCTTCCAAGCCCTCCCCAACAGAGGCAGAACAGTCACACAGTACATGCAATGTTGCCACACAACTGAAATGCCATGTTGGATGTTTTAGTCAGAAACCACACAGGCAGGATTGAGGTATCAGCTGCATGACAATGATTTCTGATTTCCCGGACCTTCCCCCAGTGTGTGCATGACATTTCTATCATGTGGCACTCTCAATATCTGTGTCAGGCCTTTCCCTAAACAAGACTGCTGGTGTATGATGATAAATAGTGTCATGATCTGCAGTGATTCCCACCCCTCCACATGCTGGCAAAGGTCGCCTAGCAACTGTTGTTAGGGGCAACACCAGCATGTTTAGTTTAATCCAGTGCAACAGGGCAGTTTTGGTCTCCTGGTAGAAGTTCAGGTTTATGCCCTGGAGATGCAGACCCCCTCACAAATCCTCACCAGTTATAACCGTCCTTGCACTTGCATAAGGTTTCACCATTACTACTAAATTTGCTCATTTGACAAGATCAAAAGTGTCATTCTGAGTATACCACACCGTCCACACAAGCAGTAGGAAAGGGTTCCTTCCTGTCTGACTGTTACAACAAGGTAACAGCTTAGCCCCATTCCCTCCCCTGCTTAATATTCACAACACTGACTTCAAAAGGTTTCCAAACTATGAAGCTCGTATAAAAATTTAAAAAAAATAAAAAGAGGAGAAAAAGGTGTCTTATTAAGCCCCTGCTGGGATATTTTTCTCTTTAATGTACTTCAAAAAAAAAAAAATCCCTGCACAGTTTTGCATTCAGATACATCAACACATCAAGGGAACCACTCTGAAAATGTCTGTGTTGGTGGATTACACCACCCCCTACTGATTGATCCTCTTAATGTTTCAGCATTTTGCAAATGAAGAGGCAGTTACCCCAGTTCTGTTGGCTATTAATTCAGTCTACCTAGTGTTCTGCTGATTTAATGAGAACAGAGTATCTCCCACCAGATGCAGTGCTTCTGAGGTAATCATAAAACTTCCTATATTAAAAATAGCCCATAACAAAATAGTCACTACTGTAAAATTTAATTTTACGTTACCATATTTATAAAACAGCCAATTAGTCTCCATTCAGAAAAAAAAGAATATATCAAAAACACTTGACTTTGACGTGAGTTCTGTATATTAAACTACTCCATAGTGAAGCAGTTGGAACTGTCTGCAGCTGTTATTTAAAATAGCTACCGAAACCTTTTTGCTGTTGTCAGCACTTTGAGGATAACCTTGTATTTAGTTGAGGCTGATCATTCAACTACAATTAAGATTTCAATTATGAGTTTATTTTTAATTCTTGGTTTTAAAATAGTCTTCCATTCTTAAAGAGCAGAAATATGAAAATTGCAATGGTTTGATGGACAGCCATGAACCCAGACACCTGTGTTCAGAGTTTATATAGTTCGTATTCAAATCCGTCATTAGCCAGCATGGACTTTCACAGTGATTCTAATTCCCTTCTACAGAGTGTTGGAGGGGATTTGTTTTTCCCCTTAAAAAAGCCAACTGAGAATTAAACAGAGGTGATGTCAGGAGCAGAGATGGCACAATAAAATAAGATAATTAAGCAACAGAAGAACTGTCGCTTGCATGTGCATTGCTGCCTGGAAGGCTGGGAAGGTGGCTACCTGGGGACTCCAAGACCACGCACGTAGAGATTCCTGGGGCCATATACCAAGTCAGGCACTTTTGTTTTCCTGAGCTTGTGTCACCACCAGGCTGCTTTTCTTGGGATGTGAAACACACAGGCAGGGGACACTGCTGTTTGCTGAGGCAATGCTGGTGGACAGTCTGAGTGTGGAAGTGAGTATCTGACTCTGGGAGAACTTGTCACCGTTGTCTCTGCACCATGCTTGGAGCATTTAGACCTCTCTGAACAGGCTAAGCACACGAGCTTAGGAAATTAAAGTCCCTTCAGGACTTGAGAGATGTGGAAAAAATTCACCATTTCAAAAGCAAAAGGAGATAGATTCTATTGAGAAAATGGGACTCTCTCCACTGATGGGATATGAGTGGCCATCTGGAATTATGTACAAGGAACATTGCAAATTTAACTATATCCCTCAAGTATGTTTTCCCCCAATATAGTAGCACATAGTTAGATGCATCCAGTACACTTCTGAGTCAGATGCTAACTAAACATCAAACACATTACTCAAATTAATTTTGTTTCCACAAGTCTCTAAGGGCTGTGTTTCTATATTAAGTTTTACAGATATTTCTTACATGTCATTGCTAATGATGTTGAAGAAATTCAGTGATAGATAACCTAAAGGTAAACATAGTATATTAATGGTAATAAAAAATGACAAAAGTCCAATAAAGACATACAAAGGATAACTTCTGCATTCACATGTCTTCTGTGAGGATTTAAAGTATAACCTATGTCTCTAGCTCATGACCTCTGAACAAAATTGCAAAGTAAAACAGGATAAGGAGGCAATAAATGCCAAATTAAGTTATGATAGATGGGATGCAAGAGGTACCCTGTGCTTTGTGCAATAATGTGAAAGATGCAACTGATACTCCCAAGTTCTCTGCATGGAGGTCAGCCAGTGGGTAAAGAGTAAAAGGGATATGGCTGGTGGGAATGTAAAGTGGTACAGTCACTGTAAAGACAATATGGCAGTTCCTCAAAAAATTAAAACTAGGATTACCATAAGTTCTAGCAATTCTACTTTTGGATATACACCTAAAGGATTTGATATTTGCACACCCATGTTTAAAGCAGCACTATTCACAACAATCAAAAGGTAAAAGCAACTTAAGAGTCCATTGATGGATGAGTGGATAAACCCAATGCAGTCTATACACACAATGGAATATTATTCAGTCTTCAAAAAGAGGACATTCTGACACATGATATAAAATGGGTTAACCTTGAAGACATATGCTAAGTGAAATAAGTGAGTCATAAAAGGTCAAATACTGTATGATCCCACCTGTAGGAGGTGTCTAGATTAGTCAAATTTGCAGGGACAGAAAGTAAAATGGTGATTGCCAGGAAATGGGGAGTTATAATAGGCATTGAGTTTCAGTTTGGGAAGATGAAAAACGTTCTGGTAGTGGTTGAACAACAATATGAATGCAGTTAATGCCACTAACCTAACCTCTTTAAATGGTTAAATTGGTAAGTTTTATGTTATGACCACTCACTACAAAAGGCAGAAAAGCTGTCAGCACCAGAAGTACAATCTAAGGACTCTCTGGTTGGTGCTAAAATGTAGTGTGGCCCTCAGTTGTGTGTCTCAAATAAAAATTACCACCTCTGGGTATCATTCTGTGCCCGAGACATACAAACACTCACACTATGTCACATGCAGAAAATCTTGCTTTCAACGTATGGTCAAAGTGCCTCCTTTTTATAACCGAATCTATGCAGCTCCATCACTACAGCTCAGAGAATAATTGGCTTCGGGATATTCATAGATAATTCTCCTCAAGGGTGAGGAGTGAAGAGGACATGTGGCTAAATCACTTAGTCCACTTAATTAGATTTAATTAGGACTTGCTTGAAAGAGAGAAATGGAACAGAATATAATCGCTTCAAGAAAAGGCAGGACAAGTTGTAATAATGTCCTTACCCTTTACTGAACACCTATAAGCTAGTGAAGTGGCATCACTGCTATTCGCCAGCTACTCCTGGCTCCACCTTGCAGGCACTGGGAAGTCTGCAGGTGAAACTCCCACCCCCCCGCCACCCCAGTCCCAGGTGGAGGCATGTGACTAGTCCTAGCTAATGAGCCTTAAGCAGAAGTGACATGTATCACTTCCAAACTGAAACATTTAATTACTTGTACAACATTCTCCTGAGACCTCCGGTAACAGTGGCTCTTCTTTCGAGGGAGGAGTCATGGGAAGGTATGCTATATGAGATATGCAAATACTTGTAGTTATAAACTGCTAAGATTGGGGGTCATTTGTCCCCCTTTAATGTTATTGATCCTAGCCTATTTTTGCTACAAAACAATAAACAACCTAGTGGTGAACTGGGAGCCTTACATATAATAAATAATCTATAATCCTACAAAGAGACAACATGGCAAAGAGATATCACATACCCATTTTTCAGCTAAAGCAATTGAGGCCAAAACATCACACTCAGTCAGGCAGCGCTTATGATGAAAACTCCAAGGCTATTCCCTTTCCCTGCAGTAGAATGTTGCCTTTAACATTTTCATCTCATTTGACCATTTAGAACCATTATAAGTCATTTTGTTTACCTCTAAATGGCTATAATGTTCTTTTTCCTCAAGATAAAAAAAAGACGAGTTCTCTGTCTTGCATTGTTAGTGTCTAAATAAGCACCATGTTTCTGGAAGAACAATCTCTGGTAGGTAGAGAGCATCTGAGCTCTTGAATACAGGATCTTGCCCATGACCTAGGACCCCAGGTGTAACACGAGGGTAATCATGACCCCGGTGCTCGTCCTCACAGACATCACACAGCCAGAGCCTAGCTTGGGTCATGAGAAGGAAGTTGAGTCATGAGGCTTTCTCAGGGTTGGGATTAGTGGCGATAGAGGAGGGTGGCAGGTTGAGGTAGGGAGGTGGATCAGGGAAAGAGCATGGAGCTGCGATCAGGCCTCTGGTTCATGGGTCAAGTGCCAGCTCTGAAGCATGGCCATATTGTCCTTCTCTTGTTTCTTTATGAGATGGGGACAAAAGTAATGCCTACCCTAAAATATTGATGTATAGAGAAAATTAGTTCTTACATATAAAACACCCAGGTTTTCATTCAGTGAGTATGTATTCTAGAGTTAGTATTTAGAGTTAATATCTAGAGTTAGTATTTTGGGCATCAGAGAAGAGGAGAGTGCTTTTTGGAAGCTGCATGAGGTCTGTCATAGGCTAGATTGTGTTCCCTCTCCAAACTCCATATGCTGAAGACCCAAACCCAGGACCTTTGCCTGTGACTCTCTTTGGAGATAAAGTCTCTACAGAGGTAATTAAGTTAAACAAAATTATTAGAATGGTTGTCTCTATGAGAAGAGGAAATCTGGACACAGACATACATAGAGGGAGAAGATGGCCATTTACAAGCTAAAGAGAGTGGCCTTGGGAGAAATTGACCTTGCCCACAACCTGATCTCAGACTTCTGGCATCCAGAATTGTGAGAAAATAAATGTCTGTTGCTTAAACCACCCAGTCCGTGGTTCTCTGTAAGGTTATCTTAGCACACTAATACACGCTCTTCTTGGTTGCCAGTGGCCAGAGCAACTCTGAGGACCCTCATTAGATACTGGTGCTGGACAACCAAAGCCAGCTTTGCCATAAGTCCTAGAATGGACAGAGCAGCCCCTCAGCCACAGACAACCCCCACCCCTCACCTGCCTTTGCTGCATTCGTCTTGTGAACTGATGCAAAGGGAGGCTTCAGAGGCTCCCTGAGATCAGCCTCCTACTCCCCAAAGGCAGCTGCAGTACAAGGCTCAGTAGTAACTGTCAAGAGAAATTGTGGGCCAATGCTGGGTTTCTAGTTGAATCACCAAATTTTTCTGATGTCTAATTAAAGATCTAGGCCTTCAATTTAGAAGTTTTATAGAGAAATGGAGGCAAAGGCAATGTATCAAGAAGAAACTTTCTATCACAGAAAAACACAAAACCTAATGTTACTGGTATCAGGAAAGGGCTTTTCATACACCCACACGGGCCTAAGAAGTGTGACTTCAGAAATGACTAAGAAACACACACACACAGCTTTTGTCCACTGACCTGTAAGTAATTCAGTTATTTTGACAAGACACCAAGTCCACAAGGCAAAATGTTCAACGCTATTGCCAAAGGATGCATGGTGCCAAAAACCAAAAAAAAGGAGGTGGGAACCCTCCTCAAGAGAAATCAAGAAGAGAGAAAATATGGAGACAATGAGGGAATAGATACCCATCAGAGAGGGAAGACTGTGCTTCAGGTGAGAGAAGTATGTGGCAGGCAGGAGGAGGGCATCCAGGTAAGGGGCCTGGAAAAGGAAGCAGCTGTTGTCACAGGCACACAGCAGGACTGGAGGGACAAGGTAGGCTTTAGGGGCATGTGAAGCCATAGAAACCTTCAAAGGAGGCTTCTCCAAAGAATTTAATGGTGATGGCAGTTCTCCACTTTTTTTAAAAATATTATTTATTGATTTGAGTGAGAGAGAAAGAAGAGAGAGGGGGAGAGAATCAATTTGTTGTTCCACTTATTTATGCATTCGTTGTTTGATTCTTGTATGCGCCCTGACCAGAGATCGAACCCACAGCCAGGGAAATCCACCTCACTTTGTACATAGCTCTTTCAGTGTGGGTACCAATATGAGTTGGGGTATAATATAAACAGCTTATCTCCTCCAGTATCCAAATGTATTAAGTTACTAGCTACACAGAGGGTCTAGTGACCTAAAGAGAACAGTGGGAGCTATGTGACCATCTCCAATGGAAGTCAGTTTGCTACCTACACAGCTAAGAAAAGCCTCAGAAAAACCTTGAGTTACCTCCCAAATGGTCCACACTGCTAAGCATTGGCACATGAGAACTGAATTCAGACCTCAGGCCCTGGGATATAGACATATACCCGGTGCACAAAGCAATGGCAAATTGAAAATTCAGCTCATAGCACCTGTCAAAAGAAATAAGATCACATTAAAATTCTTGCCATTTCCTTTTTCCAAAAAACAAGCCTTCATGCAGATAGGGCTCACTAGTGCTCGCTCTTTCTCTCTCTGTCTCTCTCTCCCCTCAATAGTCAGTTTTCTGGAGTGTGGCCCAAGGATCTAGGTGTCACAGCCTGGCTGCAGAAGCTGACAGAAAATACACATTTATTCTTTTCCTTTCAAAATGTGTTGGGAAATTAGCCCCATTTAGGGAGGTTCAAATCAAGATAAGGAGAGGGAGTGGAAGGCCTCCTGGAGCACAGGACCCACTCAGGATGCTGAAACCTCAGCCTTGAAGCAAAGCCCAGCCCCTACTCTCTGCTTATATTTGCTGTGAATGAATAGAATAGCTTGTTTGTAATTTTTAAAATGCTTACAAGCATTGTATCAAAGTCAGAAAGCTCTGCTGTACCCTCACACAAAACAGCAACAAATAAAACAAAATTTGTTTTTGGTAACAGGCAAACGTACATGGCCAAACCCTATTTTCAGCCAGGTTGCCTTCTGTCCCCTCTGTCCAAAACCCTCCTGCTTCCCTCCACCCCTAGTACCCCAGTGCTCACCCAGAGTTTGCATCTGCTATCCGACTGCCCACATGGCATGAGCTAGCATGGACTGAGCACTTGCTTTGTGCTGAACAGAGGGCTCAGCACCTTATAAACATCACATTTTCATTTTCACACAATGTTGTGCATTAGATAACCATTGAATAATATATCTGCCCAGATATAAGGAGACCCATCTTACCTAATGAGAAGATTCCCCCAATATCTCTTTTTTCAATTATATAAACTATTAGGGCTATAGCTAATAAAAATATGACTTATGAAATTTAATTTATTAATTCAGCTGCACATACATATTTAAAACCACATACTATTTAAATAATATATTAATGTAGAAGTATTGCCTTTTTTCAGTCTTACATATCATTACATAATTTTATTCACCAATGGGTTCATTATTTCTAGAGACAATTTTGAGTCATTCAGTTCATTTTTCCAGGACATATAATCTTCATTTCCATCTCAGTTGTTTGAGATATAGCACATTGTCACTGGAAATTTTATCCCAAGCCATGAATGCCCAATAATATAACATTAGGACAGTTGTTTTACTTATTTATGAGCCCACAATGCAACCATTTACCTTGTAGCCTTTTAAAGGAATCTTCAGAAGGTTTGGGTACAATGGCTATTGTATTCCACTATTTGCATTCATGAAGTCATATTCCCAGAAATAATTGCTAAATCTGTGTTTCATTTAGTTGCCTCTTCTCCATTTACTGATTCTGTCAGGAAACCTCTGTGAGCATCCCCAACCAGCATTGACCGAAGCCATTTCAAGCCAGTTTATTTTCTTTAAACAATACCATTTTTTTTAAGTAAATGAGACAGCATGCTAAAATCTGAGACACTTGATAAGAATGTCAGCATTTGGAACTGCCTTCTTTTCTAAGGGGTGATTTTGGTAACCCTTGGACCTGTGTTCTGATTTGCATGGGATCATTAACCTTATTTGACAGATCATGGAACTCAGGTTCAGAGGTGGAAGGCACATTGCTAAGATCAAAGAGCTCGTGTCTGAATGAAACGAAGCTGGACTGCAGCCTGGGAGGCTACACGTGGACCAGCCCAAGCGCTGCCGGTGGCCTCCCACTATGGCCCTGACCTCATATCCACTCTCTGCAGCCAGTTCCCTCTCCAGAGCATCCTTGCCACTCTCAGGGTCTGTGATAACTCTTCCTTCCTTCCTTCCTTCCTTCCTTCATCTGGCTCAGTAATGTCACTTACAGGAATTTATCTGAAGGAAATCATCAGAAATGTGCACAATAATATTTAGCCCAAGGATATGCATAATAGCATTATTTTGAAAGGAAAAACCTTAGAAACAAACTAAACATCCACGACAAGGGACATTTTAAACTAACTTCTTGCTCACAATAGAATACTAAGCAGCTGTGTTTAACATTTATGAAATATTAAGTAGAAAAATGAGAGGTTGTATAATATAATTCTAGTTTTATTTTACTTCTAAATAAAAGCATATACACATCCACAAAAAAAGAGGACCAGAGGGGAGCATAGCATGTTCACTTGGTTAATCCCTAGGAGAGGGACTTAAACGAGATGGCTATTTTCTTAATTGTAGTTTCCTGTTTCTGCCTTCCCCCAAATCACTCCTATTCCAAAACAGTACCTTCAAAACAGTGAGAATTCAGGGACAAAGAGAGAGGAAGTGTGCCACATGGAACAACAGGAGAAATACCTGGGAGAAAAGGATGTCTTGTTTTATAAACTGTTGCCTATGCTCCTTTCACAAAGGAATTGCCCTGCAAGAGGATTTTCCAATTAAAGGGAAAAGATTAAGGTTGTAATCCTGGGAAGTTATCAAGTCCGAAATCTGTTTGGTCTCTGTTACAACTGCACAAGTGTAATAGCCAAGACAGGCTATTACAGACTATTATAGACTGTTACAACTGTACAGGTATAATAGCCTGCCTTATAGAACCAACTAAGTGTGCAAACCACTTGGCCACATTTCAGACTCTTGGCTATGGCCCAAAACCAAGTTCTCCTAGAGAATTAACCAGAGCTCTTTTAACCCAGTCCCTGGCTCAGGATTGTGCAAGGTGAGAAGTAACAGATTTAGCAAGAATGAGACATTCCTCATCCGTAGGGAGTCTACTAATCCAGCACAGACATGCTGATAAAGACATGGACACAACGAGCAGAAAGGGAATGGGCACTCTCTGAGGGTGGCCCAAAGTAACTGCCAGTTACCTGCTGGTTTGTGGGAGTAATGTCCAGTACCTAGAGGGCTAATGGTACTGGATGGAAAAGGTAACATGAGCCCAAATTGTGTTCATTGCCAATATGAAGTAAGGCTGTCTTTTAGAAAGTTACCTTTCCGTACGCCTGTTACCAGGTTTCTAGCTTCATTCAAAAACTGGCCTCTTTACTACTGAGCCTGGTACTGCAGCTGTCTTTGGGGAGTAGGAGGCTGATCTCGGGGAGTCCTGGGGGAGCCTCTGAAGCCTCCCTTTGCATCAGTTCACAAGATGACTGCAGCAAAGGCAGGTGAGGGGTGGGGGATTGTCTGTGGCTGAGGGACTGCTCTGTCCATTCTAAGACTTATGGCAAAGCCGGCTTTGGTTGTCCAGCACCAGTATCTAATGAGGGTCCTCAGAGTTGCTCTGGCCACTGGCAGTCAGCAGGAGCTTGCATTAGTGTGCTAAGATAACCATACAGAGAACCATAGACTGGGTGGTTTAAACAGCAGATACCTATTTTCTCACAATTCTGGACACTGGAAGTAGGAGATCAGTGTGTGGGAGGATGATATGTTAATTTCTCCTCCTGCATGACAACCCACTCTCTACGAGCGAGTGACTCTTGGCAAGTGCCCCTCACTTCGTCTGAGGGGGAGAAGGACATTCCCTCTCAGGAGGGAAATCACAGGACAACCTGGCCACTCTATCTAAAGAACTCCCAACTCCCTCACCGTCTCAATCCTGCCTTCTCTTATACACTTGTACATGGGCTTGAAAGGGGAGCTGGCTAAGGGCAGAAGAATCAGAAAACAGTCACCTGTTTTCCTTTCTTTAAAATATGAGGGTTTTTGTCACCTTCTGGACCTCAAGACAGGAAGTGTTATTTGACACTTGGTATAAAAGAAATGCTTTGTGAATTGTATTATTCTTCACTGCTAATTAAATTTTCATAAGAATGGCAGCCTAGGTTTCAAGGCAAAGGGCAGGTGGGGCAGTCAAGGCCAGTGCCAGTATTCAGCCGAACCCTCCTGTTCGCATGAAGGCCTCTGATGGAGGGGCCCAGTCTGCAGAGCACTGGTTTCCCGAGCTGTGCTTCATTTGCCTCCCAGCTGCTTAATGTCCTGTTAAGGATCAGGTTCTCAGCCCAAGAAGCAAGATATACCAGTTTCCCACCAAAATACCTATGACGTAGGAGAAAAAGTTAAGAACTTATAGCCCTTTCAAAATTAGAAAGGGCTACCAATTTGTCGCTAAAATCCAAGGAGGGCAGGATATCTGTGTCTGCAAAGATGGCGGAAAATGCTAGTAAATGAACCAACCAACCTCCTTCAAGTGGAAGAAAAACCACTCCTGCTTCTCCCTTGTCTGTTTTTTCTGCTCATCAATCTGCATGAGGCTGAAATCTGGGTAGCCCCCTCTGTGGCCTAATTGCTGCCCTCTCGGGGCAGGGGGCGGGGACTGTAGTTCTGTCCACAGCACAGTTCTTCTCCATGAGTTTGGACAGAGGGAGTCCCAGCAAAACAAATCGGGCCTGAACTGGAATACAAACTGGTACTGGAACATTGTATCCAAGTGTGATTTCCAAAAGGCGATGTAGATGAGGACACAAGAAGAGCCTTGGCGGCACTGCTTACCAGAGACTGTACATTTTGACACACCGTAATATTGAGAGTCTCGGTGCACAAAGCAGTGCAGGCAGGAAACAATCAGACCAGCAGAGCAGCACTGGCCAGACCCTGGGAGTCTAGTTGTAAGCTGAAGACACCAACCTGCCTTCAAGCTGAAGATCTGAAAAGGAGACTAATCCAGTCACCCTAAAAAGAAACATTAAAGGGGCCAAAAGAAAAAATAGAGTTTAAATTTTGGAGGGCAAAGGGGGATAAACATAATTTTTTAAATTATAGAATTAATAAAGGTTGTTTTAGTAAGTGAGCAAATAAAATATATCAAAATCATTTATGCCCCTAAAATGCCAACAGAAACTGGTTTAAAAATGTAATAGGGAAAAATACTCCATTTATAATAAAAGGCATTAAGTGGAAAACATCTAGGGATGATGCTAATAAGAAATGTATAATAAGAACCCATATCCTGAAAACTATACAGCTTTGATAAAAGATATAAAAGACTTACATAACTGAAGGCATATATAGATTTCTCTATGGCATGATTAAAATGGAAAAAGTGACATTTCTCACCAAAATTATGCATTGATACAGAGCTAGTTGAGAAGAAACTAAAATGACCAAAATTTTGAACAAATTATTCAAAGTTTCATCTTGAAGGATAAACCAAAAGAAATAAAAGTGATGACAGATTTTCCTCATAATTATTAAAACAAATTATACAGTTATACTGGTTAGTACTAGTTAGTACAAATCTCAAAAGCAGTAATGTAACAAAGCAGTCATTAAATTGGCCCTAATATATGTGCTTAGAAGACCTTAGAGGAAGTACCAGAAAGGGCAAGAAATGAATTATTCCACAAGTAGAAAACAGCTATTTTTAGAAAGCATATGTGCTCATACATATGCATTTATGTAAATGTATAATCATGTGTGTGTGTTTACAATGTAAAATAAAAAATAAGTAAATTGATTATTTGGGGAAAAAAACTTACAGTGTAACTACATACCATATTCCCAAATTTACTCCAGATTTTAAAAAGTTAAATCATTAAACAAACTGAGGTTAATATTTAAACTGATCTCAGGATGAGCAAGGACTTTTGAAGCTTAAAGCAATGAACCAAATCACAGAGTATAAGTCATGTATACAGTCAAATGATTTTCAGCAGAAGTGCCCAAGTAATTTATACTGGGTTAAATACATGTCCAGCCAGAACCTCAGAATGCGACCTTATTTGGAAATAGGCTCTTTGAAGAAATAATTAAGCTATGTTAAGATGAGTTCATATGGAGTAGGGTAGCTCCCAATTCCAGTAGAGTAATAGTGGTGTCCTTACAAGTAGAGAAAACAGAGATACACACAGAGAGGAAAGACCGTCATGTGAAGATGGAGGCAGAAATCTGAAAGATGCAGCTGCAAGAGTTGTGGACTCCTGTGCCAGCAACCACAGGAAGCTAAAAAGAGGAGGGAAGGACTCACCCCTAGAGTCTCTAAGGAGAATGTTGGCTCTACCAACACCTTGATTTTGAACTTTTAGCTTCTAAAAACTATAAGAAAATTAATTTCCATTGCTTTAAGCCATGCAATTTGTGGTATTTTGTCAAGGAAGCCCTAGCACACTAACAAAATTCAGTGGAAAGAAGGAAATATTTTCAACTAATGGTGCTTCTAGAAACACTGGATAGCCATATAAAAAAATAAATAAACTCGGTCCCTACTTCACACTGTACAGTCATGCTCCACTTAGCAATGGGATACCTTCTAATCTAAGAAATGCATCATTAGGCAATTTTTGTCATTGTGTGAACATCGCAGAGTACACTTACACAAACCTAACGATACAACCCACCACATACCCAGGGTATATGGTACAGCCTATTATTTCTCCTAGGCTACAAGCCTATGCAACACGTTACTGTACAAAACAGCACAAGACTAAGTTAAGCACAAGAGAAAATAGAGAGATGGATGAGGCTGCTTCGGGTATGATAGCATGCCGCGATCCCACTTCCACACACTGCCATCTTTCCCTTCTGTACAAAGGTTTGGATGGAGATCTATCTATCCTCGAGTAAACTAACAAAGGAGTTAAGTCCCCACAAGTCAACACGTCTAGCAGAGGGAGACTGTCCAGTCTGCAGATGCTGACACCAAACAGTGACTGTGTCAATGGGTCAAGCCGCAGAACAGCTGCAACAACACAGGGAAGGCACACGTGTCCTCTTGGGCTCAGGGTTCACACACTGATCCAATCAGAGGGTTATCAGTTGTCCTACACACTCATTAAATCACAAGCAAAGAGTGTTTTCTTTCATGGTCTGATACCTCAGTGAGAGGGTTGAATCATTTTTAAGATTAGAACTAAAGCCAGAAATATTACAATTCAAGGTACATGCTGATCTTAACCACTTCGAATTGGCCACCCCTGGCTACCTCCAGTCAAGTGACACAACAGATGAAAACATTCACAGCCACATTCGAAATCTTCACCTTAGTTCTTAAGAGAAACACCCAGCAATGTTGAAACATGGATTTGTTAAGGCAATCTATTTCCTGGACCATAAAAATGTATTAACATAAAACATGAATATGGGTAAAAATCTGGACATTTCCTAAGTAGCAAAGAAGATAGTTCAGAATTTTGGACTTCAAACTTAACACTGGGGTCAAGTTTTGGTTCTGCCACTAACGTTTTTGGGTATGTCTTTTACCTTTCTGGGTCTCAGTTTTCTCACTGGTAAAATATGTTGAAGGACATGATCTCTGAAAGCATTATGCCTCGTCACCTGGGAAGAATTTTAATACAAGATGGGATCTGGGCAATGAGTGCATGATATTGAGAGAATACAGCCTGGTCTTGAGCCATAACAGTGGTCCATGACAGTGTTCAATCTTTCCTTTTTTGTTGGGGGTGGGGAGCAATATGCCTCATGACTCAGCCTAGGAAGTAGAGGTAGGTGGAATCATGACTTAAAGGAGTATCAAAACATACTGTTTACCCCTGGCCAGTGTGGCTCAGTTGGTTGGAGCTTTGTCCCATAGACTGAGAGGCTGTGGGTTCAATTCTCAGTCAGGGTACACACCCAGGCTGTGGGTTCAGTCACTGGTCGGGCACATACGAGAAGGCAACCTCTTGATGTTTCTCTATCATATTTACGTTTCTGTCTCTCTCAAAAGCAATAAAAAAATGTCCTCGGGTGAGGATAAAAAAAATCATACTGGTTAAATATTTGGAAATAATATCCCCACTACATTTGCTTATATGCTTGCTTATGGATTCCTTACACATGATGAGCTAAATACATATTTGGTAATTAAACTAATGAATGAACAAATGAAATGTGACTTCTGTGAAACACATTTTAATTTAGCTAACATGATTGCTCTTGTCTATTTGGGCACCAGCAGAAACCAATAAATGAAAGAACAGATATCAGAAAGTGAAGAAGAGATCTTTAGAAAGCATTACTAATGGATATGTAGTAGAGTTATTACACAGTAAGCATTATGACACCATTATTAAATGAGCAAGTGATGCATACAGAACAATGAGCAGTGTGTTTAAGGATAATATATAAGAGGTACTTACGGCATTCTGAGTCCAGGGACTAAGACTTCTGCTATTTAAATCAACTGTTTGTGTTTCATGATTCCAGCCCCTATTAACAGTTTGGGGGGCTAGCTAGGTCTCTAAACATGTAAGCAACTCCTGTACCCTAACTCATCCCAGTAAATGTTTCCATCATTTTGAGATACAGGGGAAGATTCATACTGAAATTGAGAAGTGAGGAAGAGGAGAAGCTGCTCCAAGCAGCTCTGAAGTCAGCAATCTTGGGCGTGTGTGAGCAGGAAGGGACTTTCAGATGTATAAGAGCATGTGATGCACCTGTTTGGGGGAATTCCTGGGAACAACTAGGAAGCATGAAGTGGGCTAATTTTAGCTATAAAGATAGTGAGAAGTCATGCCTCACTGACACTGAAGGTATCAAAAAGAAGTGAGTGGCACTTATTAACCTGAGGTTGGTAGGCATCTGCTATTTGGACTCATCCAAACTGGTGAAAGAGTGGACTCATCCCTTCAGAGTCCTCCATCATCAGAGCTCCATCAGAGTCCATCATCAGAGCTAGTGCAAACTGTGTGCCAGGTAGTTTTAAATGGTTTATGAATGTTAACCTATTTACTCTTTATGAACTATCCTATGACATAGGTACTATTCCAATCTCCATTTTATAGACTAGGATGGTGAGGGAAAGAAGTACAGGTTAACTATAGGCTTGCACATGGGCTAAGAGACAGGGCAAGGATTCAAACCCAGGGGTCTCACTTCCAAGTCCACGTCCTTAGCCCTGCTACCATGAGCTCCTACACCTTGGAGGGAATGAGGTTGGAGGTATTTTTTTAAAGTATTATTCTCCATCTAGTAGCTGCCCTCTCAGAAAAAGAAGGAAAATAAAACGGAATAAAACATAAGCTCAAAAGAAATAGACATTCTCCAAGGCTCTGCGAAGTACCTGCCTGACATTCCAGAGTCACATTAGGACAAATCCTTTTCCAGTGCTTACTTTCTCTGGTCACTATCCTGAGAAGTGATAAGACGGAGCTCTGTTGTGTGCCCAGAGTGTATTTTGCTGCAAAACTGATTGTCAGACTGTGCCCTCTTATCTTCCTATCCAGGTAAGCCCTCAACTGAAAAGCAGCCTACTCCTGCTTCTTCCCTTTTAAGGACTCAAAGCAAAGCTATCACATCTGTCATTGAGACAGCTCTCAGAGAAGCTGGTTCCCAATAGCTTCCTTTTCTAAATGTTATTCCTTCCAAGGAGCATGTCATTGCAATGCCTCCATGTTCCAGTTCAGTCTGGTGACCTTCAGCCCCGAGGGAGCAAGGCGGCAAGCACCGCGCAACAGAGAAGACCCAGGCCCCTAATCCAGCTCTGCTGGCTGCTGGTAGTTCAGTGCATCCTAGTTCTTTTGTCTATAACCTGGAGGGTTATGTCAATGAGCCAGGAGGGATCTATTTTCCCCCTAGACTTAATGTACTTACTAAAGATCTTTTTAAAAAACTTTTTACTTATTTTATTTTGGGGGGTGGGGTGGGAAAGAGAGAGAGAAACAAATGTGTGGTTGCCTTTTGAGTGTCCCCTACTAGGAACCTGGCCTGCAACCAAGGCAGGTGCCCTGGCTGGGAATTGAACCAGCAACCCTTTGGTTCACAGGCCAATGCTAAATCCACTGAGCTACACCAGCCAGGGCAGTAAAGATCTTTTAATACTTACTCAGCAAGGGTCTTCAGTGCCCACCTGTGTCAAAAGCAAATTAAGAGGCCCCGACCCAGACACTGTTCTCTAAGGTGGTTGTTAAACTGTGGCTGATGAAGGGCAGCTATTTATTCACTCCCCAAATGCGCGCACGCACACACATACACACACACCCCTTGTTTCCCCTGTTTCTACTTTTCTCTGTTTCCGTCTCCATGTCTTTTCATCATTCCTCAACATACTTTCTTTGCCTCTAATCACTTCCAAAATTTAAAGAGTAATCTTTGGTTCGGGAGTAGAAAATCTTCATTTAGCAAAACCACAAAATGGAGAGAGGTCATACTTTAGTCCTTGGCTTTCTCCAAATTTTGACATGAATACTGGATTGAGGAATTACTTTCCATTACCCACCGAACATGGTGATCTCTTCTCCTGGACCCTAACACTAACTAGGTAACCCTGGGCAAGTTACCTCATTCTTTGAATCCTGGTTCTATACAATCAAATGTTTACTGCATGAAGTTGTCATGAGTGTTCAAATTTCAGTACCTCGCACAGTGTAAATTCTTGGTAATTATTACGTGTAAATATTCTCAGTGATACTTTCTGTAATGAGATTTGTTCAGAAGGCTCTGGAATGCAAGTATGTATGGTGCCGTCAGCATGGTCAAAGGCCTAGAGAGGCAGGAGTGGAGTGCATGTCCTCAGAGGGCTGACCTGCCTTCACCTATACTTCTGACTCAGACCCTTGCCAGAGCTCAGGATTTAAAAATACATTAAGACTCCTGGGTGGTGAGTAGCAGAAGGAAATTGAAATTAGCCTCGTCCTTTTCTTTGAGGAGCTGAGAGACAAACAATAGTTCTCCAAGAACTGGAAAAAATGCACACAGCCCATCACAAACCCACAGTTGTCCTGGGGTTGCAGACTGCTTGGGCTGTTTGATAAGGATCTCAGGTGTGTAGTGGCACAGTGAGGAATACCCCGATTTAAAGAATATTTTCGTGTCTGAGTAAATTACACAAGTCATCATACTGAATTGCTATGTGAGTCATCAGGAAAACCAGAGAGCAAGCCATGAAAGAAAGAAATAGCAAATCCAGTTCATGCTGTTCTCCTTCTGTCAGTCCGAGCCAGCAAGAGGGGTAAATAAACCAGCACAGCATCCTCTTGGCCTGGATCCCTACCCCATTCTTGCCCAGAAATCTCCTTTCTGGACAAATGACCTGGAGGGGACCTGTGTGCTATTTTCTGATGGCTGTGTTCAAGGAGATAGAGCCATAAATTTTGGACCGACTTGATTAAAGAAAGCAGGACACGGACACCTATTCTTATAAGCTGGCACAAAAGCCTGATGACCCAGCTTGTTTCCCTCCCCACCAGCCCCATCCGAGCAAAGCTCCTGCTTGGCAGGGCTGAGGCCTCTGCACAAAAACAGACCACATGGCCTTGACTTCAGTCAGTTCAGGAGGAGGCAGTGGCAGGCCACATAAATCAGTTAAAGCCACTGGACAGTCTTACTGCTAAAAATTGCCCCAAATTTCCATCATCTTCCTTTGATTCATAAACTTATTTTAAGCCTCACCCAAGGATATGTTTATTGATTTTTTAGAGACAGAGGAAGGGTGGGGATGAGAGAGACAGACAGACAAACATTGATGTGAGAGAAAAATATCAATCAGTTGCCTCCCTTACATGCTCTGATCAGAGGTCAAACCCACAACCTAGGTATGTGCCCTGGCCAGGGATCAAATCTGCAGTCTTTCAGTGTACTGGATGATGCTTCAACCAAGTCACCTGACCAGGGCTGATTCATAAGCTTTAAAAACAAATAGTAAGTGGATCCATTCCACGTTCTCTGGAACCTCAAAATACCAAGGTTCTTAGCATTATGGCCATCACCATTCACCAGCAAGTCAACCCCACTCACAGTGGGCTCTGCGTCTATGGAATCTGTCCCTGCACCATACCCATCTGCCCACTTTCCCAGGAAGCTACTGTGGGGCTGATCATAGAGGTGTTATGTCAGTGGTGAAATCTTTGGATCCCAGAGTTGGCTCTCTAAACTCCTTAGTATTCTGGGTTTAAGAAGTGGACAGTGCAGGGACAATGTTCAAGGAGGCCCTTGGCATCATTAAAAGACCTATAGGACACAATTCCTATCATGATTCATGCCTACCCTTGACAAGTGTCATAGATTAAATGTCTGTGTCCTTACCCCCCAACAAAATTAACACATTGAAATCTGTCCCCCAAGGTCATGTGGCAGAACCCTTAGGAATGAGATTAGCACCCTTGTAAAGAGCCCCCATAAAGCTCCCTCACTCCTTCCATTATGTGAGGACACAGCTAGCAGAAGGCTGTGTGTGAACCTAGAAGCAAGTCCTCACTGAATATGCCAGCATCTTGATCTTGGACTTCCAGCCTCCAGAACCATGGGGAACAAACTTCTGTTGTTTATAAGCCGCCGGTTTATGGCATTCTGTTACAACGGCCCAAATGGACTAAGACAATATGCAAATCCCAAACCTAATTAAGACATTCCAGCAACCAGGTCAGTTGTCAGGAAAGGCAACCCAGAGGAGGCACATGGGGGTAGACTGCGGCAGAAGAATAAGCAGTTTGTGAGTATCAAAAGGAAGAAAATGGTCAAAGCAGCACTGCACTCTTCTCCCCTGAGTGAGCATCACGCTAAGCACAAAGAGTTGCTGCATTAATTACATGTCTCCTCACTAAAGATTCTCTCCTGAAGTGTCTAAGAAAACTAATGAGCACAATCACAGCACATCTCAAAAACATTTCACCTGCCAAGCACTTTGCAAGATTAGCTCATTAATCCACATTGCCCACCCGTGAAGCTGGTACTTATTATGCCTAGTTCAGAGATGGGGCAACTCAGCAGAGATGAAGCAAGTGTCTGGAGTTCCCTGTGCATGGCAGCCCTTCTCGGTTCATGAAGCAGAGCACAGGTCCCTGAGCTACACTATTTCTGTCTTTTCTTTTATTCCAAGCTTCCCAACTATTATGAGTATTCCTGAAGAGGGTAGAACATGTATAGGCTGCATCTGCATGTCATGACATTCTGGGCTGGTGAATTCTTTGCACTGGGCCGCTGTCCAGTGCAGTCTCTATTGACTAGATGACAGTAGCACCTTCCCCCAGTTCTGACAACCAAGTCACTCCAGACATTGTCCAATGTTCTCTAGGGGGTAGGGGTTTGGAAGGAGTGGGAATAAAATAGCCCCTAATTGAAAACCATTGTTTCTCTATCAAGTAGTTTCTCTCTAAGTCATATGTTGGAGGAGGTGCCTTAAGATTATTAGTAATATTTTCAGATACAACGCCATTGAACTACTGAATTAAATGTTCCCATTTCTGCTTCCCTGAATGCTTAGGATTCCACGTGTCTGTGTGTTTGTGTGTGTAAGGCTATGCAGGGTAGTTTCACACAAATACCCAGAAAAGCATAAAGTAGAAAAAGCTATTTGAAAAATGTTCCCCAGAAGATTAATAACATAAATAGAATACATTCATAAAAGAGAAAACATGAGAAAGAAGAAAACTCATATTTTCATACTTGAGAGTATACATTAGTTTAACTGCCTTTATGTTCTTTCTCATCATGAAGAGACTCCAAGAAACATAATTGCAAATACAGTCAAAAGTTAATGATACTATTATAAATTATATCCTTTTACTACTCGCCAGGGAGCACTGAGAACTTTAGGGTGAATAGATGTGTATAAATGTGCACATTGTAGTCAATACACACTTTACATCATTGAGCTAGCATTAAATATAATGAATTCACACACTGTGTCATGGAGATAATCAAGAGCAGAACTATTTCTTCTTTGGAATTCCTAAGCACCATTTAAGTTTCAGTGTTGCTAGCACTGTATATTGACAAAACACATTTTATTCAAGAGACTCAATGCCTGGGGCAGGCAGGCAGACACAGCGAACAAAGGAGTCAGAACAAAAACACGCGGGGAAGGCATAATTGGCTCACATTCTATAAATTACATCTGTGGCTGAAGAAAGAAAGGGACATAAAAAAAAGAGGTCAAGACTTTGGAATTTTTTTTTAAATTATTATTTAACTACTGCATTTTTCTTTCAGACAAATGAGGCTGTGTGTGCGGTGTAGTTCTCGTGAACAATTGTCTGGGGTTTAAAAGGTGGAAGGACGGAAGCAAGGAAAACACAAGCAGCTCAAAGGTGACTCTTCATGTATTGTCTCACATAATCCTCTAATATCCCTAGGAAGTAGGTGTTATTGATCCATTTTAAAGATGAGGAGACTAAAGGCCCAGTAAGCAACTTGCCCAGTGTCCAGTAATAAAGACACTACAGCTGAAGCTCAACTCTATTAAATGTCAAGGCCTCCCTCTTACTCATAAGCTACCTGGCATAGGCAATCTGGCTAAAATATCTATTTTTATTTCCAGAATGGACTACTCTCTTCATTTTCTTTCAGTGTCTGCAAGTCAGCCAACTAGGAGTTCATTTAAGTTAACAAATAACCTCTTTAAAATTCTAAAAACTGTGGGTTAAATGATTGTACATCATATATGTGTTAGTGTGAATACATACAAGCATGTGAACAGGTTTTCAGAATTTAGAGTCCTGACTCTGATTTACTAGCTGTGTTGCCTGGAGAATGTCATTTAGCTTTGTGGAAACCCAAGTGCCTTATTACAACATAAACAGACATTGGTGATCCAGCCTGGACACCTAATCATGGTGTAGGATTATTTATAGGAAATAATGCCTTTGTATTCTAAGTAACTGACTTATCAGTGAAAGATTATATTCTAACATTAAACAGAGGATACCTAGATCTTAAGTATCTAGCTTGAATTTAGCCATTTATTAGTGAAATTACCTGTCTGGTTTTCATAATTTGTACAATGTTACTTTACCTATATTGTCATGATTTTGATATAGGTACCAAATGGATAATATATCCAAGTGCTTTGGAAAGTGACCATAAGGGTGCTATTATCACTATTATTGCTACTTAAGTGTGTGTCTGATTTTCAGCTAAGAAAAATTAATTACACTGTGTGTGTGTATATATATATATACATCAATTTGTTTTGTTTTGCTCCAAGTCTAAAATACAACTGTCAACTCATGATACTTTTCAATAAAAATGTCACGTAGCAAAGTGCAGATTTTTCCAATGTTATAGATCACTTGTACTCTCCACAGTAATACATACTGGGTTGGCCAAAAAGTTTATTTGTTTTTTTTTCTGTAAGATGGCTCTAGCAAGAACTTTAGTTGTCCTTAACTTCACTTGAGACAATTCTGTTAGATTGTGTTGTGACAACTGTCATATCACTATGCATTAAAAAAACATCAAAATGGTGAATATTGGTGTAGCCATCTTAATATTGAAGATAGAAGAAAATATACATTTTCAGCATTTTATGCTTTATTATTTCAAGAAAGGTAAAAATGCAACTGAAATACAAAAAAAAAAAAGATTTGTGCAGTGTCTGGAGAAGGTGCTGTGACTGAACATATCAAAAGTGGTTTGCGAAGTTTCTAGGTACTATTGACATTTTGGCCAAATAATGCTTTGCTGTGGGGCTGACCTATGCACAGGAAGATGGTGAGCAGCACCCCTGGCCTCTACCCACTTGAAGTCAATAGCAGGAGATAGTCGACATTCTCAAAATATCCAAATGAATAAAATGAATATGAAAAACATGTCTTTTATTTTACAGAAAAACCTAAATGAACCTTTTGGCCTAGTACAACAGATCATTGAATGTGATTTTTTGGGTAGATGCCTTTGTCTAATCAATGAACACCTTGGCCTCCCTTCATCCATAATACTTCAGCCCTTGATCTATTTATTTTCTATAAATAGGCCTAAACACTACAATGTAATATATTGTAAGATTCCCTCAATTCATTTATGTTTTCATTCATCTTCATTTTTAAAAATAGCAATAAAATTGCTATTGTTTTTCATGTGCCACCTACCTGCCAATGGCTCCAACAAACTAGTGAAGATTAATACTCAAAGATAGCCACTTATATTCTGAAATATCTGATGCCTTATGAAATCTCCATGATATCCCTATGGAAAGGCAAACTTAGCTGCTCTTCATTTGCAATGCATGTGCGTGAACAAGACAGTCAGAGGCAATGTTCTGCCCCGGCTAAGCCGAAAGCCAACAGAAGCAAGTCAGCATTTCCTGTGATGCCAAATCATCCAGGGAGCCAAGGCTAATTTTTCAGAATGTTTACACATTTTGTGCTTATCCTCAACTTATAAATGGAAATTGTATTTCAACATAGTGCCCTATTTGAGGCAGCCATTGAGCGATAGTTGTCCACTAAACACAGCTCTTTGGGAGTAAAGCCAAGGACAGGTGGCCAGTGACAAAACTACCTGAGGTTTGGGTAAAAAAAATAGGGTACAAAAGAGGAGACCTCATGTGAGTTTCTGCTTCTCTCTGTAGCAAGATGATTCACTACTGAGCTGCGCAGTCATACTACAATAGCTCTGTGAAAGCCATTGGTTTGGCAAAGCCATGGGATCATGTAGTGGCTATTTGTGAAGGAGTGAGGGACAGGTGGGCTGTATTATTAATGCCATATTATTTGTAAACTCAACAAAGGATATATTTGAAATGTAATCACAAGATAGGTAAGTGGCATGAGAAACACTGGCTGCTTTATGAGAAGTCTTGAAATAGTCCATGGTTGTATTATTTTCCTATTGCTACTGGAGCAAATGCTACAAACTTAGTGACTGAAACAAGACAATTATCTCTTTTGTAGGTCAGGAAGTTCTGTAGGTCAGAAGCCTGGCATGGGTCTCACTGGGCTAAAATCAAAGTGTCAGCGGGGCTGCATTCCATTCTAGAGGCTCTTGGCAAGAAACAGCTTCTAGAGGCTGCCCACATTCCTCAGCTCATAGTCCCTTCTTCCATCTTCAAAGCCAGCGAAGAAGCATTGCTCTGACCTACTCCCATTGTCACATCTATTTCTCTGACCCCAGCTGGAAAAAATTCTCTGCTTCTAAAAATTTAAGTGATTACATTGGTTCCACCTGGACAATCAGGCTACTCTTTCCATCTGAGGGTACTGACCTTTATCACATTTGCAAAATCTTTTTACTATCAAGGTAATATATTCACAGATTCTGAGGATTAGGATGAGAACATTTTTGGGGGAGCTATTAACCTGCCTACCAAAATGGTCCACAATCTGAAGATTCCCAAGTCCAATACCCATCTATTTCCTTTGACAGGAAATCCCTCCCACCCACTTCAGTGAGTGTTTTTGTCTGATGTCTATTAACCCTGAGAACCTGTTATTATCATTACTCATTTATATAGCAAACTCTCCTCGGTCCTCCTGATGGGTGCCATTATGACACTTCTTGGGATATAGCTATTCTCCATCACAACTTTCTTCTTTCTTCTTAAGGATAACATCTTCTTATAATAT